>NC_056686.1:139453749-139782999 GCF_018350215.1 Panthera leo
GAGACTAACCTTTGATTCCTTTTCCACATACCCAAACTATCAGCAAGATCTATTGTTTACATTTCCAGAGTAGATCGTGCACCTTCCATTTTTCTTTTTCACCTTGGCTACCATTCTCATTCATACTACCACCATCCCTTAACTACTGCAGCAACCTTCAACTGGTCTCTTTTCTTAAATCTTGTATCTCTGTAAGACTATATTTGCATATTCATAGTATTAAATGTATGTTAAATTAAGAATTGTTAAGTACATCCCGTGTATGGCTTTCTATTATGGCACTTAGATTAAGTACAAACTTCTGTGGGTGGCTGGACCCCACCACCCTCTCGGGGTTTTCAAGCCCTTACATTCTCCCCCTCGCTCACCAACTGCCAGTGAAACTGGCCTGCAGGACCAGGTGGGAATTGTATTTTACTTCCCATTCTGCTAAAAATGGTGCAATTTGGCATAAATCTCTTTACCTATGGGACTCCATCACTTATTTCTAGAGTGAAGGGAGTAATAAACTAACTGGTTGTGAATGGTCCCTTAATTTAATTATCTTCAGAGTTCCTAAGTCACTTGCTTCTACAGCCAGGATAGGTTAATAGGAATCACTAAAAAAAAATTGCTGAATACATATGATGCATAACACTGTGTAAATTTAAGGTGTACAGTGTGTTACTTTGATTCATTTGTATATTGTAATATCATTGTCAATGTGGTGATATTTGTCACATTACATAATTATATCACATTATTGTCTATATTAATTATAATGTTCATTAGATCTCTATGGCTTAATACTACTTGTCACAAGTTTGTACCCTTGAACACCATTATCTTATCACACACCCCCACCTATACCCCCTTTCCTTGTACTCTGTTTTTCACATGTTTAACTTTTTTAGATTCTAGATATAAATGACATTATATGGTACTTGTCTTTCTCTGACTTGTTTAGCATAATGTGCTTAGGTCTACCAAATGGGAGGATATCTTCATTTCTCGTGCCGATTAATATTACACTGTGTATATGTATTGCATCTTTTTTCTCCTATCATCCATTGATGGGCATTTGGGTTATTACCATAGTTTGGTGATTATGAATAATGTTGAAATAACACAGGAGTGCAGATATCTTGTCAAAATCCCGTTGTAATTTCCTTCAGGTAAATACCCAGAAGTGGAATTGCTGGGTAATATGGTAAATCTATTTTTTAAGTTTATTTATTTATTTTGAGAGAGACAGTGTGAGTGGGGGAGGGGCAGAGAGAGGGAGAGAGAGAGAATCCCAATTTTTAATGATGTGGGGCTTGAATGCACAAAGCTGTGAGATCATGACCTGAGCCAAAACGAAGAGTCAGACGCTTAACCCACTGAGCCACCCAGGCGCCCAATGGTAAATCTGTTTTTAATTTTTGAGGAACTTCTATATTGTTTGCCAGAGAGGTTGGGACACTTTACATTCCCACAAACAATGTATGAGGGTTCCTTTTCCACCACATCCTTGCCAGCAGCTGTTGTCTCTTGTCTTCCTGATAATAGCCATTCTAACAGGTGGGAGGTGATTTCTCATTGCAGTTCTGATTTGCATTTCCCTAAGGGTTAGTAATGTTGAATATTTTTTCATGTGCCTGTTGGTCATTTTTCTAAATTAGAAAAATGCAATTTTTATTTTTTTTAATCTTTATTAGTGAAACATAGTTGAAAAACAATGTTCTATTAGTCTCAGGTGTACAACATAATGATTCAACAATCCTATACATTACATAATGATCACCACGATAAATGTAGTTACATCTGTCACCATATAATCTTATTAGAGTATTATTGACTATGTCCCCCATGCTGTACTTTTTTTTAAATGTTTATTTATGTTTGAGAAAGAAAGGGGGTGGGCAGAGAGAGGGAGGCAGGCTCTACGCTGACAGCAGGGAGCCCAGTGGGGGCTCAAACTCACAAACCATAAGATCATGACCTGAGCCAAAGTTGGACCTTAACTGACTGAGCCGCCCAGGGTACCCACCCCCATGTTGTAATTTTAATCCCTGTTGCTTATTTATTTTATAACTGAAAGTTTGTACCTTTTAAACCACTTCATTCTTTAGCCCTTCTCTCCACTCTCCTTCCCACTGGCAACTGCCAATTTGTTCTCTGTATTTATGCATCTGTTTTGGCATTTTGCTTGTATATTTGTTTGTTCATTTGTTATGTCTCACATAGAAGTGAAATTATTTGGTATTTGTTCTTCACCGTCTGACATATTTCACTGAGCATAATATCCTCCAGATCCATCTATGTTATCAGAAATGGCAAGATTCATTCTTTTTTTTATGGCTGAGTAATTTTCCATTGTATGTGTATACATACATGCACACACATGTTTTTTTTATTCATTATTCTATAGATAGACACTTAGGTTGCTTCCATATCTCAACTACTGGAAATAATATTGCAATAAGCATGGGGTGCATATATCTTTTTGATTACATCTTTCATTTTCTTTGGGTAAATACCCAGCAGTGAAATTTCTGTATAGTCTGGTATTTCTATTTACAATTTTTTGAGGAACCTAGATACTGTTTTTCACAGTGACTGAACCAATTTATATTCACAACCAATAGAGCACAAGGGTTCTCTTTTCTTCAGATCCTTGCCAACACTTATTTCTTGTCTTTTTGATTCCAGCCATTCTGACTGGTGTGAGAATGCTCTAGTATCAATATCAGAGTTAAGGAATGCTTGTTTTGTCATTTTTGTAATGATTTTCAGTTTTTCTCCAGCAAAGGCAAAATATCTTACAATGAGAACTTTCAAAAAGGGTCTTGATTTTCACAAAATCCGGTACACGCGCACACACACACACACACACACACACACAGGTGAAACTGTATGTTATTAAAACAACACCAAAATTGAAGTTTTACACCATCTTTATATTTTTCAAAATACTCATATTGAGAAATGAAGATGGAGATAGTAGATGCTGTATGCTTCAGGGAAAATTTCTGAGCAAGCTCAACCCATGCCTCCTCAACTCATGACACCACTCTGGAGTCCTCCTTTGTAATGAACATTGTACTCACAGCGGGGAGATTGTTAGGGTGAGGAAAAATGATCTGCACGTAGGGATGATTTGTGAATATGAATATACCTGACAGACAAGGTGGAGAAGCATTCCAAGGAAAGGGGAGCACATATGCCAAGGAGGAGCTTTGAGGTTATGAATAATTAAATTGGGAATGCTAGCATGCAGGGTGGCCTGAGGCTATGAGAAAATTAAACGGAAGAGGTAGGCACGAGGCAGATGATAGAGGGCCTTATGCACCAAGCTGGTGACTTTGGATGTCACCCTTTAGGATGGTGATGTCCACAGAGGTCCTATGGGGCTCTGGACATTCTGGACAAACTGCAGGGCTCTGAGGGTGTAGAAGAGGCTTCCAGTGCTCTCTCGCTGTTCAGCCAAGGCTTAAAATAAGAACTATATTTGATTTGTTTTCGCCTGTACATAAGTATGCGAATAAAAGTTGGCAAGGCTAAAATCATTAACAACTACTGGAGGTAAAAAAAAAAAAAAAAATTCCTACTGGAGGCAAAAGGAAACTACAGAAGGATTTTGAGTAAGACAAAATCTGGTGCGTTTTAGAATAATCACTCTCAGTCCAGATTAGAGTATTTGTCTCCAACCCGAAGTGGCTGCATTCCAAGTACATTGTGTTGGATTGTTTGTTGTCAGTTGGCACCATCACGTCTCACGTGTCCTAAGGCTGAGAAGTAGATTTCCCTTTAATGCCTTCCCAGTAGTTATGCATTAACTATCTGAGGAGAGGAACTTGCCGAGATTTAGCAGGCACAGGTGAAGCACAGCCCACTGTACCCAGAAGGCTGTGGGAGTCACAGGTGTGGTCCCACATAGCTGATGCTGGAGACCTCTGCAGAAGCTCCCATTTCACAGTGGTCCTTGTGGTCAGACCTGTTCCTTCTCAGATGCCTATAAACCCCAATTCTTCCACTTCAAGTTGAGGAAGTCACTGTTTCTCTGACCCTCTGACTAGCCCTGCTGACGGACCTTCACTTCCCAGCTTCTCCCTCCTTCAGGTAAACTGTAAGTCTTGAGTTATCCCCTTAGTCCCATAATATTGTGGCCTCCCTTATCCTGATGGAACTCAGACTGATACACGTGTGTATGAAATAATCCACTGGATGGAGAAGATCACGTTAAAACTCCTGTTTATATTTATGTTTTAATCTCTCCATGTCATACATTTTATGACTGACGTAATGGTGAAAGAGGAAACATGCATGACTTCTAAAGAAGTCAGAGTGCATGTGTTGAGATGTGTGCCCAGTTTGTTCACTTACAGAGGTGTGAAGTTTTTAAAATTTGAGAATATTGGTAGAGAAAATGACCTCAGTCGAGGGACAAAGCTGCAGGCCGAATGTTTAGTCGGAAAGCTATTATAGAAGTCATCCAGGAGAGAATTTATGAGGGTCTGAAGTGAGGATGTGGCAGGGGCAGTCCGGATTGAAGTTGTACTTAGGAGGTAAAATAAATAGGAAGCCATAGCTGATAGAGTACCTCTGAGGAGGAAAGAGAAGGACACTTCAAAGATGACTCCTAGGTTTGTAGCTTAGGTGCTTCCATTCACAGAGCAAGAGCTACCAGTTGGTTTTGTTTGTCTTTCTTTCCTCTCATCCAGCTCAACAATTTAGAAAAACCATCATCCGCCAAACCCAATTTGGTTTTGAGTTCATTTCAGGAATGTGAGGGATGGCACAATATGTAGGAAAACTATCCCTCAACTCTACCGTGTAAAAGTTGTAAGAGAAAACTTGATCGTGGTCGATGCAGCTACTGTCCAGCCAAATTTCGTGTTTTCCATTCCATCGTGTGAAGTCATTACCAGGAAGTGATACCCAGATGGGGCCATGTGACTGATTCTTGCCAAAGGAAGTGTGGGTGGTGCTGCTGTGTGCCAACTCTGAGCCAAAGTTTTCTAAGAAGCTGGAGTGCTCCTTTCACACCCTCTTCCCCTTCCATCAGCAGAATTTAGATAACAGCAAGGCCCTAGATGCTAATGCCGACACAGATGGAAGAAGTCTGGGCCCTTGAATTACCTTATGGAAGAGAGCCACCTGCCTTAGTGTTACGTGACTCAGAAATAAGCCTTCCATCATGTTAGACAACAAAATGTAGATCAGCTCATTTGGTAAAGAATGTTCAGTCTACTTTGAAAATTGCAAGGATACTATAGTAGGAGCCCCAAAGCATGCAATACCAGTAAATAATCACTGTTGATACAAAATTTTGGAAAACATATTACCCACAGGCTTTCTGAACGTGGAGTCCATGCATAGAATAAATTTGGATGGAAAACATTACATTTTTCTTTTCACTAACATTCAACTGAAATTTAACATTTCTTTTCATTGTGAATATAGACAACACATCCTGTGTGATTAGCAGGTCCTGTGACTTGTCACCAACAGAAAACACAGATCTTTTCCTATCACATTAGAGATCTCCCTTGACTTACAGCGGCATTATGTCCAGATAAATCCATTGTAAATTGAGCATATCATAAATTGAAAATGCACTTAATACACTAACCTGCCCAACGTCATAGTTTAGCCTCACCTACCATAAACGTGCTCTGAACACTTACATTATCCTACAATTGGGCAAACTCACTTTAACACAAAGCCTGATGTATAATGAAGTGTTCAAATTTCAGTGGTGGTCTTTATTGAATGTGTATTGCTCTTACACCATAGTAATGTCGAAAAATCCCAAGTGGAGCCATCATGAGCTGAGGAGAGTCTGTGTAGTTGTTGATGATATCTCAATACCATGTATAGTTTCACTGAATCAGAATTACAAATCCTGTAACATTAAGCATTCATAAAATACATATATTCTGTCACAAATTTCAAAAATATTTTGATAAATATTTAAACATAATCAACTCTTTAATGTATGTACTGTGTGCATTTCAAAACATTATGGGGGTGACTTGGTGGTTCTGTCAGTTGAGCATCCACATTTGGCTCAGGTCATGATCTCATGGTTTGTTGGTTCAAGCCCCTAATGGGCTTTGTACTGTGCCGAGCTTGCTTCATATTCTCTCTCTCTCTCTCTGGCCCTGTTTGCTCCCTTGCTCTTTCTGTCTCTCTCTCTCTCTCTCTCTCTCAAAAATAAATAAATACTCAAAAGATTAAAAACATTATTCTGAAAAGAGGGCCATGGCATGAAAAAGAAAAAAACACCTTGAGATATATTTCCTCAGTGTAGCAATGAATATCTAACTTATGACAATAGGGTTACAGCTTCCAAACTTTAAATGTCTAGTTTGAATACTAGCTAAGATGTGATAAACACAGAATTATACCAGAGTGAAAAAATCTCATAGTAATTATAACCATCAAATGTTATTAAATAACATATAGAAGATACAGGAATACACCAAACTCTTTCATATTGTGTGTTTTGGATACGTACACCTAATGTCAGTAATCTTTTTGTGTTTGAGGGCAACCATAGACCTTTAGAACTATTAAGACTACTGTCGGTATGTTTCTCTCTAATTCATTCATCTTATCAATTTATAAATAGTAAAATTCTGGTATTTTTGTAAGGTATTTACAATATTCTTGACCTTCACTAAACCATCTAAGTAGTTGCCTGTGTTGGACAATATATATGATAAAGATTTTTCACTTTATTTATGAATCATGCTAGGGGTTGTAATACCAAGAACTTTAATTTCATCTACATTTTATTAATGATTCTGAAAATAGTGCTCTTTTTCTAAAACCAGAGCTCAATGGCTTAAACCTTAGTTTCCAAAGGCAGCAGAACATAATCTGAATAACTTGTCATAGAATCATGTACCATCATGTCTTTCCATTTATGACCTGAAAATACCTAAAAATAATATTTTTTCGAATCACTTTAAACACTTCCCCAGGGGCACCTGGGTGGCTCAGTCCATTGAGCTTGTGACTTTGTTTCCATGATTTCACGGTTTGTGGGTTCCAGTCCTGCATTGGGCTCCACACTACCCGTGCAGAGCCTGCTTCGGATCCTCTGTCCCCCTCTCTGTCTGTACCTCCCCTATTCATTCTCTTTCTCTCAAAAATAAATACACATTTAAAAAGTAGTAAATAATCACTTTCCCATAATCAACACCCCTTCCTTCCAATAAAATACACAAAAGCTATTCCAAAGTGAGAAGCTTAACCAGTGACTTTCATAAGGTAATGCAGTATGAAATATGGGAACTTTAATATGAAAAAACCTAGGTTGGTGTTCCTAGTTCATTACTTAAAAACTTTGTGGCCTTAATGCCACGAAGTTTTAATTTCCTCATCATGAATTGAAGATAGGATCACTTACCCCATACTGTTTTTGTGAATATTAAATAAGGTACTTACATAAATTTGAACAGAAAATGTGCAACAAACTGTTAATTCTATCCCTTACTGACTTTTAAAAATAAAGTCATCACAATAGCTGTAAACAAATAATGTGACCTTTACAATGACTTAGCGAAATCTCCACAAAGGGAACTATTTTGCATCAGGTATGACTTTTTAAGACATGGCTACACAAACACACAGCATCTGTCTTTATAAATATGGATACTTATCAAACCACTATTTTTTTTTACAGCATATGTATGCATCTTTCTAAATTTTTGAAGTGGAGTTCTGTTGGATCCAGTGTTCATGTGTTGGGTTTTGAAGTACTGCCCACTTAACTAAAGGAAACCTATTTAAAACACCAATAAGCAATTTATGACAAATGTCTCTGGGCGTGTAGTGGCTGAATAAATCTACAGCAGTAAATGCCACAATTCGCTAAGCTAATGCGCTGTGTATTAACAGATAGTGGGAGTAGTCTGCTTATTTGTTTTGGATGTTATGATTAGTTTGTGATGGTATTCTTTTTCTTTCTCCAAAGTTGTGGCTAGATTAAGTACTAAAATGTCCTGCCAAACACACCTCCTGAAGTGGTTGTGTTATATTTTTAGGGGAATACATTTGTGGGATAAGTTTTACTGTTTATATGTCCACAAAATTATACATCTTCACAGATCAGATGATAATAGCAGCTAAAATTTACTGATCTTTTCCATAGGAAATGGCAACAAATGACTCATATATGTCATTTCCCCTAAACCTTACAGTCTTTATTAGATGAGTGTTACCAGAGACAGAAAGTAATGTATCCAAGTTGAAAAACTTGTGAATGGCAGAACTAAGATCCAAACCCAGGTGTTTTCCAAAGCTCTCACTCTTTTTTTTTTTTTAAGCCACAATGCTACACAGCTCTTTGACTTCCTGATGAGTGTCTAGATGCCTGAACTCTATGTATCATGGCATGACGTAATGTTGAGGTTTTCAAAAGCCTAAACCAGGTTGCAACTTTCGAAATGATCATGAAAATATGGTAAGCCACCTGACTTCCTAGAACCAAATGGAAATGAATATAGTACTTGATCAAAGGGCAGATTATTAGGATTACAGTATGAGAGAACAAAAAATAAGCAGAACATTACTCCTGTGAGCTCTGGTGAAGAGTTGGCATTATTTCCAATGGGGCTGAAAGTCTTTATGGTCTCACTACCAACCCCACCACTAGCCCTCCTCTGAAGTATGAAAAATCAGTGGGCTAAATTCTAATCTCAAATTCAGTAATGGAGAGTTTCAAGGAATTAGGTTAGTTTGAATGAGGTACACCTAGCATTCAATTCTGTCTCCTCAATACTGGCTATTCCCTGAATTCCAGATTCCCATCTCCCTTCCCATCCAGATATTCCCATTTGGGTATTTACCACCACCTCCGCTTCAACACATTTAAAGTTAAGACAGCTATAAACCACAAATTAGTGCTTGTTAATGAGACCATCAGGAGAGGCAGTAGACTCAGGGGCCAGAGTGCTGGTGTTCTAGTCCTGGCTGTCACTCATTATCGTGAACACATCCTGTAACCTCTCTTTGCTTTAGGCTTCCTATTTGTGCAATGGAAACAATAATACTTATTCATGGGGTTATCCCGACGACTAAAGGAATTATTACGCGTAAAGCATGTAGGTGCTGGGCACATAGTAAGCACCATGGAAACGTGGCTGCTATTATTATTATTATTATTATTATTATTATTATTATTATTATTATCAATCATCCCGGCTGAAAATTACAGTCTTTTGTTTGGATTGTTAGGTGTTGGGAGGATGTGGGAGCAAAGCAAGGGAGCAGTCAGCCTCCAGCGTCTTTTACTTCTCCTTTGGCACACTTATCTCATTTTTAGCAGCTACTACCCTCCTTGAGGTCTCTATTACCTTTAATCTTCTCCATTACAGTAGGAGTTCTCTTGTACTTCTCTCCTAGGGTTTATGCCTTGTGCCAGCAGGTCTGTCTTTTCAAAAGTAGATTTATGGAATTATTCTCCTACTCAACAGCTTTCAATGTCTAATGCTATCGTATGTAGTGCAAGTTTGTTGTTCTGGGAGAGAAAATCTGTCTTTCCAGGCTCAGACTATTTTTCTAGCCTCCTCTCCCTCCTTTGCATGTCAGGGATGTTCTAGGCAAAGCAGTCCACTCACTGCCATGTTCTTCTTCACAGCACATTCCTAGGTCTGGAATATTCTCTTCTCACTATTCAAATCCTACCTTCCCCTCATGGGCCAGCTCAAAATTTCTCTTTTGCAAAGCCTAGACATGCGGTAAGCTCTATGAATTGGAGCAGACATTAAGGGCATCAGAATAAAAAGTCAGACTTTATTAATTCAGTCAGAGTACACATATATTGGGGGTGATTATTTAAAAGGAAAGGTGTGGGGTTTGAGAAATAGTCACTGAATTACAAAATTTTGAAACTATCTGATTATTTTTGTATTTAGTGATAGCAAGCAATAACTGTAACTAGCAAAGGGCTTGCTGTCACTTATTTTAATAAATAGATCTTACTGTATATAACAGAATGCTTGATTACTGTACAAGATCAAATTAATAGCCCTCATGATTTCAGCTGTGCCTTTTGGTGTAATGTGATAGTTGCATTCCTAAGAAAACTTGCATGTGCAAAAAGAAACGTCAGTGGAAAAGCCAGGAGTCAGATCATAGCAATATTGTTGAGTAAGGAGTCAGCAATAAAGGGGCTTCCTTACTGTAGTAGGTCTATAATTATAAAGCCTAAACATTATTGAGTAAATCCAGTGTTTTATTACATCCCGCATATTGGCCTTTCTTTCTCTGCTGCTTCTAGCACCACTGTTAGTCAGAACTTCTTCCCATTTGTATCATCACTGATAGAATAAATGAAGCAGAGCTGCTCAGATAAAGTAGGGGCACTGGGAGTGTCTTAGTTTCCTCTCTCAGAAGGAGGAGGGTTCCGAATTAAGATTGCATCAAAAATAGATGATCATGCAGTGAAAATTGATTTTATAAAAACTCCTAGTGTGACAATTCTTTTTTACAGAAAATAAAATGTTACTTTCAGAACCACCTGGCTAAGTTACCAGAAATTGCCAATTAGAGAAATAGTTCTACAGACCAGGACTCAGCAAATCTGAATTCTAGTGTGACCTTGGACAAATCACTTAAGACTCTGAACACTTGAGTTTTCTCATCTAAAAAGTAAAGGTAGGACTAGATGATTTCAAAGGCCCAAGGCACATCAATATTTCTATGCCTTTTTTTTCTTACCTGTAAGGCTATAAATTATTTGTGTAAGGTTCTGTTACTTACCATGACTTTAAACCTCATTGAATGTGTCTAGTCCCACATACTTTACTTTTCAAAGGATTAGAGTATAAATTCTTAATGTTAAAATAATTACAAATTTTCAATTTTCTTTTATGATTCATAGACACTTTGGATTTTTTTTTCAAATATTTTGAGGAGAATGCAAGTGGGGGAGGGGCAGAAAGAGGTTCTCAAATGGGGTGCGCTGACAGGCTGACAGCAGTGAGCCCTTCTGCGGCTCAAACTCAGGAACTGTGAGATCATGACCTGAGCTGAAGTCTCATGCTCAACTGACTGAGCCACTCAGGCGGTTTGAGATTTTTAATGGCCTGTTCCAAATACTTAGTGTAATATAAAAAATCCAATCACTTCATTTTTTAATACACATTTTCTACATTGCACACAGTATTGTATATTTTTAATGACCTTAAAACCATAGTCCATTACTACAGTTCCAAAACCGAATAGTTACTCTTAATAGCTTTTTGGCTTTCGTAGTATTTCAGAAACATGGTTTCTTTTAATGGGGACCTGAGGCAGCAAGTGAGTGTTTAACAACTGGGAATTAATTTGAAACCTGGGACCATACATATATCAGATATTTTGCCTAAACCCAGCATTCCCTGACAACTCCAGAATTCTTTGGTTGTTTATTGGTGAGGATGAATTTGACCACTTACACCAGGGCTAATTGCTGCCCTTTTCTTTAAGTATGATAGCTACGAGTCCTTCTCCCTATCATAATTCAAGCCATTAGACTGATACTTGCACAGAAACTTATACATATCTTTTTTTTCCATTTTTTAAATTATAACTATTGAACCATTTGACTTCCTTCACTGGAGATTCATTTCCTATTATAATTAGTTTCATAGACCAAATAATGGCACCTGGGTAAATAGCAGTAGGAAACAAAAAAAACAAAGTCATTATCAATGTACAAAACCCTTTTTCTGAGCAGAATGGTTTAAATTTGAAACTGGCAGGATTGATAAGGTGGGATATTCTTTACAAAATCAGAAGCTCCAAATTCTTTGCAAAACTGGAAGTCCCAAATCTGAGGAATTTCTAGGCAATTAGATTGTGACATCTATTGGCCAAATGTATCACTGCATCCTATCATTTTAACCATCTAGGAGCAGAGGGTTGGGTAAAATTGGCAAAATCCCAAGTGCAGAATTAAGGGTTCTTCCCATTTGAGATGTTCACATGGATACATTTGAATGTAGTATTTTAAATTTAGGTAAATATACCTCATATGTATAGCTGTTTTGTTCTTAGAAGTTGTTTTGTTCCCAAGATATTCATAAGGTGTGTTTCTCTCTTGCCTCTCCCTCCCTCTCCCTGCTTCTCCCTGCTTTTCTCTGCCTCTCCTCTGCCTCTCTCTCTCTCTCTCTCTCTCTCTCTCTCTCTCTCTCTCTCTCTCACACACACACACACACACACACACACACACACACACTGTATATTTGTGCGTATTTGTTTGTGCATATATGTGAAAGACAGTCATTATTAGCATTAGGTTCTTCTACACCATGAAATGGAGAGGCATAGTGGAAAGGCCAGCAGCTAAAGGCAATCCTTGACTTCCAATCTTTAACTTACCAGTGAAAAGAAACTTAATTTAAACATGGAAAACAGGATTAATTTGAGAGGCAGGCCAAGAGTTCTAATAGCCCATATAGTATATCACATCTTTTTCACTTTGTTGCCATACCTCTAATTTGCTTGGAGGAATTTTTGTTGACGGTTGTAAATAAAACTTCTATAACAAAATCCGTAAAGATTTTGATAGTCTCAATTTTAACATTGTTTATCTCCATTATAGATTCCTTGACCAGTCTTAAGGTTTTTTCCAATATGCTAAAACAATTTTTACCACCTGGAGACGTTATTGTCTTGAATCAGTGTAGAGCTTATCTGTATAAAATTGTACTACATGTTGACCTATGTTTGACTGTAAGGGAATTATGAAGAGGGAGCAATCTAAAAGCCAAGTGCTCATCCATTTGAGATTAATTGCCTCTTCCAGGTCACTGATTCATACCCCAGTGTCCCAGGAGAGTTAATTTATTTCCCATGAGTGACCACTTGACTCTGCTAAGGTTCTTTAACTCACCGGGCTTAATATAGGACAAATCTTATTACTATAAGTTAGTTACTGCAAAAACAGGAAAACCAACCAAACAAACAAAAAAACCCGCCATGGTTTCCCTGTACTTTCCCAGCTTATTTACTCAGTGACAAAACAGAGTGTTCCTTTTGATTGTACCAGTTATTTAATTCCATTTGAATAAGCTTCAGTCTCGTCTTTTACAGTTAAGATTGTCTGACATTGGACATGGAATTTTTACACTTTAAAGTTGTTGGGGTGTCTGGATGGCTCAGTCGGTTAAGCCTCCAACTTCGGCTCAGGTCATGATCTTGCAGTTTGTGAGTTTGAGCCCCATGTTCGGCTCTGTGCTGACAGCTTGGAGACTGGCTTCGGATTCTGTGTCTTCCTCTGTCTCTGTCTCTGTCTCTGTCTCTCTCTCAAAAATAATGAACATTAAAAAAAATTTAAAGTTACTTTGTTATTTATTTTTACTCAAGTATAATTAACATACAGTGTTCTATTTCAAATGTACACTATAATGATTCAACAATTTTCTATATTTCTCAGTGCTCCTCAAGATAAGTGTTCCCTAAAATCTTTTATCTTTTTCACCCAATCGCCCACCAGCCTCCCCTCTGGCAACCACCTGTTTGTTCTCTGTACTTAACAGTCTGAGTTTTTTGGTCATTTTTGTTGTTTCTTAAATTCCACACCTGAGTGAAACCATATGGTATTTATCTTTCTCCGGCTTGTTTCATTTAGGATTATACCCTCCAGGTCAATCCAATTTGTTACAAATGTTAAAATCTTGTTCTTTTTTCAGGCTGAGTAATATTCCATATAACACACCTTCTTTTATCCATTCATCTATGAGTGGACACTTGGGCTGCTTCCATATCTTGGCTATTATAAATAATGTTTCAATAAACATAAGGCTGCATATATCTTTTCAAATTAGTGTTTTTTGTCCGGGGGGGGTGTTGGTGAATACCCAGAAGTATTACTGGATCATATTATAATTCTATTTTTCTTTTTTGAGGGATGTCTACATGTTATTCTGATCTTATGGGGAAAGCTCTGTTTTTCAGCATTGAGTATGAAGTTAGCCGTATATTCTTCATGTATGGACTTTATTATGTTGAGGATTATTTATTAATCCTACTTTATTGAGTGTTTTTTTTATCATAAATAGCTGTTGTCCTTTGCATAGGTTTTCCTTGCATATGTTGAAGTGATCATATGATTTTTTTCCCTTTTTCCTGTTAATGTGATATATCACTTTGATTGATTTGCAAATAGTGAACCACCCTCACGTTCCTGGAATAAATCCCTCTTGGTCATCATGAACAATTTTTTTAATGCATTTCTGGATTCAGTTTGCTAATATTTTGTTGAGGATTTTTGCATCTATGTTCATCGAAGATATTGGCCTCTAGTTGTTTGTTTTTTCTTTTGTTTTGTTTTTTGTAATGTCTTTGGTTGATGTCAGGTTAGGCCTCATAGAAGAATAGGTATTAGCTCTTTAACTGTTTGGTAGAATTCACCTGTGAATTCACCTGAACTTTTATTTATTGGGAATTTTTTTTTGATTTCTGAGTCAATGTGATTGCTAATAATTTGTTCAAATTTTCTATTTTTTTTCATGATTCAGTCTTGAAAGGTTATATGTTTATAGGAATTTATCCATTTCTACTAGGTTGTCCAATTTGTTGGCATATAATTTTTCATATTATTCTCTCATAATCCTTTGTATTTCTGTTATGTCAGTTGTTATTTCTCCTACTTCTTTTCTGATTTTACTTGAGTCCTTATTTTCTCCCATGATTCTGGGTAGATGTTTATTAATTTTTTTTTTTATCTTTTCAAAGAAACTGCTCCTGTTTTCATTGATCTATTCTCTCGTTTTCCTTAGTCTCTATTTCATTTATTTCTCTTCTAATCTTTATCATTTCTTCTACCAGTTTGAGCTTTCTTCATTCTTTCTCTAATTCCCATAGGTGTAAGCTTAGGTTATTTGAGATGTTTCTTGCTTCTTATGGTAGGATTGTATTATAATCTTCCCCCACCCCCATAACAGCTTTTGCGGCATCCCCAAAATTTCGGACTATTGTTTTCATTTTCTTTTGTCTCCAAGTATTCTTTGGTTTTCTCTTTGATTTACTGGTTGATACATTCATTGTTTAATAGCATGTTTTTTAGCTTCTATGAAGCTCTTCCCAGATTTTCTCCTGTGACTGATTTCTAATTTCATACCATTGTGGTAGAAAAGATGCATGCTGTTTTTAATCTTTTTGAATTTGTTGAGATTTGTTTTGTGGACTAATATGATCTTTTCTGAAGAATGTTTCATATGTATTGGATAAGAATGCATATTCTGTTTTCTTAACGTTTATTTTTGACAAAGAGAGACAGAGAGTGAGCAGGGGAAGGGCAGAGATAGAAAGAGTCACAGAATCTGAAGCAGGATCCAGACTTGGAGCGGTCAGCACAGAGCCTGATGCGGGACTCGAACCCAAGAGCTGTGAGATCATGACCTGAGCTGAAATCGGGTGCTTACCTGACTGAGCCACCCAGGCACCCCTTCTGCTGGAATGTTCTGAATATATCTGTTAGGTCCATCTGGTCCAGTGTGTTCGTGTTCATTTTCTGTTTGGATGGTCTATCCACTGATGTAAATGGGGTGTTAAAGCCCTCTACTATCATTGGACTACTGTTAATTTCTTTATGTCTCTTAATAGTTAGTTGCTTTATGTATTTAGATGCTCTCATGTTGGCTGCATATTTACAATTGTTCTATCCTTTTTTTTTTTGGATACTCCCTTGATGTAATGTCCTTCTTGGCCTTATTACATACTTTGTTTCAAAGTCTATTTTGTTTGAGGTACGTATTGCTACCCCAGCTTTCTTTTTACTCCCATTAGAATGGTAAATGCTTTTCCAACCCCTCACTTTCAATCTGCATGGGTCTTTAGGTCTGAAATCAGTCTTTTGTTGGCAGCATATGTCTTGTTTTTTTTTAACCCATTCAGTCACCCTATGTCTTCTGATTAAAATATTTAGTCTATTTACATTCAAAGTAATTACTGAGAGGTATTTACTGATTGCCATTTTGTTATTTGTTTTATAGTGGTTCTTGTACTTCTCTTTTCCTTTCTTCTCATGCTCTTCTCTCACTGTTTGAATGCTGTCTTTAGTGATTTGCTTGGATTCCTTTCTCTTCATTTTTGGATATTTAGAACAGGTTTTTGATTTGTGGTTACCATTAGCATCTTACGCACATAGCATTAACACCTTATGCGTATAGCAATCTATATACCAAGTTGATGATCACAAGTTGTTTTTTTTTTTTTATGTTTATTTTTGAGAAAGAGGAAGAGAGCGAGCATAAGTAGGGGAGGGGCAGAGAGAGAGGGAGACACAGAATCCGAAGCAAGCTCCAGGCTCTGAGCTGTCAGCACAGAGCCCAATGCAGGGCTTGAACTTGTGAACTGTGAGATCGTGACTTGAGCCAAAGTTGGACGCTTAACCGACTGAACCACCCAGGCGCCCCAATGGTCTCTTAAGTTTGAACCCGTCTAAAAGCATTAAATTTTTGCCTGCCCCCACATTTTATGTATATGATGTCATATTGGACATATTTTGTAATTTCCTTGACTAGCTTCTGTAGATATAATTGATTTTTACTAATTTTGTGTTTTAATCTCCATACTGGTTTTATAAGTGATTAATCTACTTTTATTATGTTTTTGTTTATCTGTGAGATTTTTTTTCCTTTCATAATTTCTTTATTCTGGATCATGGCCTTTTCTTTCCACTCAAAGAATTCCCGTTAATCTTTCTTGTGGGCCCCTCTCCCTGTGTTGCCCTCTGAGAGGTTTTTTGGTGTTGGGATGGGTAGTCAGATCAGATGTATATTGTGGCTATAGTCAAACTTGTGTATATGGTTATCCCCTCCTCTCCCCAGGGAAAGAGTCACTGGTATGACACCAGTCCCTGAAGGGGCTACTTGCAGGATGCGAAATGACAGGAGCTTCTTTGGAGTAACTCCTGCTGAATAGGGTGGTTGAAGTGGGAGGAGCCTCAGGATAATGTGAGGGTGGGGCCTGAGGTGTTAGAAGTGCCAAGTAGAAAGTGTTCCACTGGTTCCTGCAAGCATTGGGCCACCTAGTGTGGGAAGTGGGGGACGAGGAGAGAAATGATACCTGCCAGCTCTTCTGTTCTTAGAAAAGTCTCTTGATGATTCTTGTCCCTCTAGTACACATTCTGAGATTAGTAAATAAATCTCCTTCATATATACCTCATATGCTTTTCAAACTGTTACCTCTATGATGTATCTCTGAGGTGTTGTTTGTTATGCTGTCTCTTTAATGGCAGGGACTCAGATTTCTATTGTCCTTAGGCTTTCCCAGAGGGGAGCCTGCTGATTTTTAAAGAACCTAGTGTTAGGCCTCACTGATTGTAAAAACTCATGAAGTTAAACCCCACTAGTTTTCAAAGCCAAATGGTATAAGGACTCCTCTTCCTGATGCGGGTCCTGCTGGTGTGGGGTCGGCTCTTCTCCCTTTTCCATACTTGCGGTGCCCCTCCTGTTTTGGTTAGTCTCACCTAGAGCTTTAGTTCTTGACTTGACCGCTGCCCCTCCTACCGTTTTTGATGTGGCCTCCTAAGATTAATTGTGGATAGTCTGTTCTGCCAGGGTTAGGGTCATTTTGGGGTAAGTTGTGCTAATATGGCTATTATCTAGGTGTGTCCATGGGATGAGGTGGGCTCAGGATCCTCCTACTCATCATCTTCCCAGAAGTGCTAAAATAACTTTAAATAATGGCAAATGAAGTCACATGCTGTGTAAGCAAATGACAAATGGATTTCATGTCCCCCTGTAATCAAATTGAAATCTGAGGAATAAAATTTATATCAAAATATTATTGATTCCAATAGTAAAGACATAACTTAGAGTTTTTAAAGAAAAATAGGAGAAAGAAAAAAACAGCAATCAGTGAACTATAGTAACCATGATCTTTCAAGGCAAAAACTTGAAAAAAAAAAATGTTGAGTCATGGAAGCCTTAGTCAATTCTAGAAGTGCTAATTATTCAGGGTCATTAAATCTTGTACCCTTTTCAATGTTAGTAGGTATTTGAACATTAAAAAACCTTCAGTTTGCTATTCTATTAAAGTCCCTCTGTAATCACACCATCATAAGTCACTATTATTTGGCTATTGTAAATAATGCTGCAGTGAGAATGAAGATGCAGATATCTCTTTGAGATAGTGATTTAATTTCCTTTAGATATACACCCAAAAGTAGAATTGCTGGATCATATGATAGGTTGATTTTTAATTTTTCAAAACCCTTCCATAGTGGCTGCACAAATTTACATTCCCAATAACAGTTTTCAAGGGTTCCCTTTTCTTTAGATACTTGCTAGTGTTTATTTTTTTCTTTTGGATAATAGCTATTCTAACAGGTGTGAGGTGATATCTCATCGTGGTTTTGATTTGCATTTTCCTGATTAGTGATATTGAGCAGCTTTTCATGCCTGATGGCCATTTGAATACCTTATTTGGAAAAATGATTATTCAGGCACTATGCCTTATTTCTAAATTAGATTATCTGAGAATTTCAGGATTTTTTTTTTTGGCTATTTAGTTGCATGAATTTCTTGTGTATTTTGGATATTAACTCCTTATCAGATATGTGGTTTGCAAGTATTTTCTCCCATTCCATAGGTTGCCTTTTTTACTCCGTTGATTTTTTTTCTTTTTGTCACCTTTTTAAGAGAAGTTTTTATTTAAATTCTAGTTAACATACCATGTGATATTAGTTTCAAGTGTACAATATAATGATTCAACACTTCATACAGCATACAATAGCCAAGACATGAAAACTTAAATGTTCACTGGCAGATGTATGGATAAAGAAAATGCAGGGTGTATATATGGAATATTATTCAGCCAGAAAAGAAGGAAATCTTACCATTTGTGACAACATGAATGAATCTTGAGGGTGTGATGTTAAGTGAAATGTCAGACAGGGAAAGACAATTTCTGCATGATCTCACTAATATGCAGAATCAGGAATACTGATTTTATAGAAACAGGGAACAGACTGATAGTTGCCAGCATTGATGGATGGGGTGAGAAAAATGGGTGAAGGTGGTGAAAATGTATGAACTTCCAGTTATAAGTTATGAGGATGTATTATACAGTATGGTGACTATAGCTAACAATACTGTATTGCATATTTGAAAGTTTCTCAGAGTAGACCTTAAAAGTTCTTGTTGCTAGAAAAAAAGTAATTATTAGAGGTGATAGATGTTAGCCAAAGTTATGATGACAATCATTTTGCAATATATTAATATATTAAAGAATTATGGTATATACCTTAGAGCTACATGATGTTTTATGTCGATGTTTTAATAAAACTGGAGAAAAGAAAAAAAATCACTGCTGTTTGATAGCAATGTTGTCACTTAGGATCATCAGATTTTGCAAACAAAAATAGAGTACACTCAGATAAATTTGAATTTAGATAAAAAGTGACTTTTTTTTTTAAGTGTAAGTATGTACCATGCAATATTTGGGAGATTAGGCAGTGTATTTCATTAACTGTTCCAACTGTGTTGCAATCGTAAAACATGTTGAACTGATCTGAAACTAATTGGGGATCTTTCTACACGAGATTTTTGGATTAAAATGGGACCCTGGGACAAAGTTTCGGTTTGACCCCATCAAAGCTGGGGTACTTTTCTGAACCACCATTAAATTAGTCAGCATCAATTTTGCAACATCTGTTAGTGCGCATCTATGTGACAGGCACTGTGCTGAAGCATTCTTCCGGCAACAGAACTGGACCTTTGGCAGGCACTTGTTTGTGGAGTTTGTGACAAGGATGGCTTTTAATCTTCAAAGCTACTAAAAATTCAACTTCTAGGAAAACAGCCTAAGCTAGGAGTACAAACCAATGTTGAAAAAGTTTAATGCCTATTTTTTGTGTCATTAAATTGCCACTCATTTTTAATACAGGAATATTGCTTTTTATACTAGAATATGTCGGAAGTTTTAATTTAAATATAATATTACACAATACAAAATTAAAGCACTTAGAGCCTCTTTTTTTATTGTATTATAAGATCAAAGCAGATTATAGCATTGCAACCTTGTCTGTTTTGCCTGTTTCCTTTTAAGGAAGCAAATTTCATAACCATAGCATTACATGTAAGTACACTGAAATAAAATTGCCAGTGTAACAGAAATGAAACATTTTATGAAATAATTTAATATGATGAAACAACTGTTAGGTCAACTAATAATTAAAGAGAGAAAATCTACTAGGATGACTTAAGGTTAGACACTGTATAAGAGAATGATTTAAGTATCCAAGGATTAAGAGGTTCTTGGAAAACTTTTTAAGCTCTTAGCAAAATTGATCATGATTATAAAAAGTGTAAAATATGTCTAAAATAATATTTAAGAAAAATGAATTGGTTTGCAAGCTTATCGCTTTGTTGAACAATTAATGGATAGTTGAACTTATACCTAACTATTTAAAAAGAAAAAACATAATTTTGTTTCATAATTTTTTCAGAGTTAACTATAAATTTTAATTCCTTTTTAACAAATATAGTTTAAGGGTCTTTTTATGTACAGGTTATCTTTGGATTGGTTCTCCCACTATCTTAAGAGTGGATTTGTTGTATTTTTTTAAATTTTATATTGAAATGATATGCATGCAAAAAATGCATATAAATGTGCCACTCCAGTTTTCACAGCTAAATTACCTATGCAGTCAATACTCAAATTCAGAACAGAGAACATTACCAACACCCTAGAAGCCCTGTCCTTCTTTCCAGTTATTCCCCGTCCCCTCCCAAGGGTAAGCATCACCCTGACTTCTAGTAGCAGTTCTATTTCTGTAGTTCATATTCATGTAATTATATAGTATGTGCTCTTTTGCATCTGGCTTCTTTTACACAGCATTGTTTATTAATGTCATCATTTTGTTGCACATAGTGATAAAGCATTCATTTTAATTAATTATTGTGTAATATCCTATTATGTAGCTATTCCCCAGCTGATATATCCATTCTGGTATTGATGGGCATTTAAGCAATATCTTTCTTGTGGTTATCATATATTGTGGTGGTATAGTCTTTTATAGGAGTATTTGTCTTTCTTTGAACAGATGTGTGCATTTCTGTTGGTTTAGATCTCAGAGTAGAATTGCTAGGTCTTAGGGTATGTTAAGCTGTAGAATTCCCAAACTCTTTTCTGAAGTGTTTTTATCATTTTCCAACAACTCTGTAGTTGCTATACATCTGTCAAAACTTTTTCATTTTAGCCATTCTTGGGACATGTGGTGGTGTGGTTATTGGAGGTTTATTTTGCATTTCTGATAATTAATAAAGTAGAGCACCCTTTCATGTTTACTGGCCATTTGGCTATCTTTCTTTGTAAATGTTTAAGTCTTTTACTTTTGTTTTTCTTTTTTCACTGACTTTAGAAGTTCTTATATATTTTGGATATAAGTCCTTTGTTGGAAGTGTGTGTGTGTGTGTGTGTGTGTGTGTGTGTGTGTGTATGGCTGGACTGTTGTATATGCATGTCTTCAACTCTGTTAATTGCCTTCTCCTTCATGATGTCTTTTGATGAATTAAAAGTTCTTAATTTTGGGGTGCCTGGATGGCGCAGTCGGTTGAGCGTCCGACTTCAGCCAGGTCACGATCTCGCGGTCTGTGAGTTCGAGCCCTGCGTCAGGCTCTGGGCTGATGGCTCGAGCCTGGAGCCTGTTTCCGATTCTGTGTCTCCCTCTCTCTCTGCCCCTCCCCCGTTCATGCTCTGTCTCTCTCTGTCCCAAAAATAAATAAAAAAAACGTTGAAAAAAAAAGTTCTTAATTTTAATATGACACAATAAATTTCCATCCTGTATGGCTTGTATCCTGTTTAAAAAAAAAAACAAAATCCTTTCCTACTGCAAGGTCACAAAGACTCTTTTTCCCCCCTTCTAAAAGCTTTAATTTTTCCCATGTATTTATTCAGTTTCTGTATATTTTATTTTTAATTTTTATTTTTTGAGTATAGTTGACACATGATCTTTCATTAGTTTCAGATATACAACATAGAGATTCAACAACTCTGTTATGTGATGTTCACTGCAAATATAGCTACCACATATCCCCATGCAATGCAATTACAATATCATTGACTATATTCCCTATGATTTAGATTTACAATGCATTTGGAAATGATTGAGTATGGTAGAAGGTAAAAACAAAAATATATTTGTTTCCTATATAAATATCCAACTGATCCAGCTGCACGGCAGTATCCTGTTGGTCATAAATCAAGTGACTACTTTTTTACAGGTCTATTTCTTAGACTTTCTCTATTCATTGGTTAGTCTCTCCTTGTTCCAATACCACTCTGTCTTAATTACTACAGTTTTATAGCAGCAACATGGTTTTAAGTGCTTGGAAATATGATTGGAAATCATATGTTCAAAGCCTGAATTTTAATCTTCTAGATAATTAAGTTATAGCTTACATGTATTGATACAATGTGGGGAGCATAAAACACTTATGAAACAATTTAAAATATCTTGGCTAGTAAGATGAGAATGAAGATTATTATGGCATGTTTAGTACTGTGTTCAAATTTAGTAGGTATTTGGATTCTTGGTATGAGAGAAACAATTGAAGACAACAAGAAATTAAAAGAAAAAACGTGTACAATTATATAATCAAGTGCAAAATGGTGTGGTGTAAACCAGGTGCTATACAGATGAAGGAAAAGAAAAGGTCAGTGAGGAATGAAGTAGTTAGAAAAGGCTTCATAGAGGAAGTGGGGCTTGAACAAATCCTTGAATTGATTTGGACTTGACTAGGTCACTCTTTTTTTAAAAAATTTTAATTTTTTTTATTTTAAAACTATTTTTAATTAAAAATTTTAAATTTATTTTTGAGAGAGAGCATGAGTGGGGGAGGGACAGAAAGAGAGAGGACAGAGGATACGAAGTGGGCTCTGTGTTGACAGCAGCAAGCCCAGTGTGAGGTTGGAAACTCACAAGCCACAAGACCATGACCAGAGCTGAAGTCAGATATTCAACAACTGAGCCACTCAGGCGCCCCAAATTAAAAAATTTTAATTTTAAATCCAGTATTAACATAGAGTGTCATATTAGTTTCCATTGCACAATATAGTGACTCAACTATTTTCTACATTACCCCGTGCTCCTCATGATAAATATACTCTTTAATCCTTATCACCTATTTCACCCATCCCCCCACCCATCTTCCCTTTGATAACCACCAGTTTGCTTTCTAGAGTTAACAGTCTGTTTCTTGGTTTGTCTCTCTTTTTTCTTTGCTCATTTTTTCTTAAATTCTTAAATTTTCTTAAATTATTGTAAATGGCAAGATTTCATGTTTTATGGCTGAATAATAGTCGTGTGTGTGTGTGTGTGTGTATACTATATCTTATTTATCCATTCATCTGTTGATGGACACTTGGGGCTATTTCCACAATATTGTTATTGCTGCAATAAACATAGGGTTGCATCTGTCCCTTTGAATTAATGTTTTTGCATTTTTTGAGCAAATACCCAGTAATGTGATTACTGGATCACAGGGTAGTTCCATTTTTGACTTTGTGAAGAACCTCCATACCATTATCCACAGTGACTGCACCAGTTTGCACTCCCACCAGCAGTGCACAAAGGTTCCTTTTTCTCCACATCTTCTCCAATACTTGTTTTTTCTTGTGTTTTTGATTCCAGTCATTCTGACAGGTGTAAGGTGATATCTCATTGTAGTTTTGATATGTATTTCCCTGATAATGAGTAATATTAAGCATCTTTTCTTGTGTCTGTTGGTTATCTGTATGTCTTCTTTGGAGAAATGTCTTTTCGTGTGTTCTGCCCATTTTTTTTTTTAATGTTTATTCACTTTTTGAGAGACAGAGACAAAGTGTGAACAGGGCAGGGGGCAGAGAAAAAGGGAGACACAGAATCGGAAGCAGGCTCCAGGCTCTGAGCTGTCAGCACAGAGCCTGACGTGGGGCTTGAACTCACAGACCGTGAGATCATGACCTGAGTTGAAGTCGGTCCCTCAACTGACTGAGCCACCCAGGTGCCCCTGCCCATTTGTAAATTGGATTATTTGGGTTTTGGGTGTTGTATAAGATCTTTATGTATTTTGGATACCAACTCTTTATTGGATGTCATTTGTAAATACTTTCTCCCATTCTGTAGGCTGCCTTCTAGTTTTGTTGAATTACTGCCTGTGCTATCTTCTAGGATTTTTATAGTTTCAGGTCTTACATTTATGTCCTTAATCCATTTTGAATTTATCTTTGTGTATTGTGTAAGCCAGTGGTCCAGTTTTATTCTTTTGCATGTTGCCATCTAACATGAGTTTTCTCAACACCATTTGTTGAAGAGGCTTTTCCCCTATTGCATGTTCTTTCCTCCTTTGTCCAAGATTAATTGACTATATAACTGTGGGGTTTTTTTGCTTTTTATTCTATTGCATTGATCTATGTGCCTATTTTCATGCCAGTATCCCTCTGTTTTGATTACATGTAGTGTATAACTTGAAATCTGGAATTGTGGTACCTCCAGCTTTGTTTTTCTTTTTAAAAATTCTTTTGGCTATTTGAGGTCTTCTGTGGTTCCAGGTAAATTTTGGAATTTTTTGTTCCAGTTCTATCAAAAATCATTGCTGGTATTTTTTTTTTTTTGACATTTTCAGAGATTTTATTTTTGCAACTAAGAATTTTATCAATCTTTTTTTTTTTAATTTTTAATTTTTTAATATATGAAATTTACTGTCAAATTGGTTTCCATACAACACCCAGTGCTCATCCCAAAAGGTGCCCTCCTCAATACCCATCACCCACCCTGCCCTCCCTCCCACCCCCCATCAAACCTCAGTTTGTTCTCAGTTTTTAACAGTCTCTTATGCTTTGGCTCTCTCCCACTCTAACCTCTTTTTTTTTTTTTCCCTTCCCCTCCCCCATGGGTTTCTGTTACGTTTCTCAGGATCCACATAAGAGTGAAACCATATGGTATCTGTCTTTCTCTGTATGGCTTATTTCACTTAGCATCACACTCTCCAGTTCCATCCACGTTGCTACAAAAGGCCATATTTCATTTTTTCTCATTGCCACGTAGTATTCCATTGTGTATATAAACCACAATTTCTTTATCCATTCATCAATTGATGGACATTTAGGCTCTTTCCATAATTTGGCTATTGTTGAGAGTGCTGCTATAAACATTGGGGTACAAGTGCCCCTATGCATCAGTACTCCTGTATCCCTTGGATAAATTCCTAGCAGTGCTACTGCTGGGTCATAGGGTAGGTCTATTTTTAATTTTCTGAGGAACCTCCACACTGCTTTCCAGAGCGGCTGCACCAATTTGCATTCCCACCAACAGTGCAAGAGGGTTCCTGTTTCTCCACATCCTCTCCAGCATCTATAGTCTCCTGATTTCTTCATTTTGGCCACTCTGACTGGCGTGAGGTGATATCTGAGTGTGGTTTTGATTTGTATTTCCCTGATAAGGAGCGACGTTGAACATCTTTTCATGTGCCTGTTGGCCATCCGGATGTCTTCTTTAGAGAAGTGTCTATTCATGTTTTCTGCCCATTTCTTCACTGGGTTATTTGTTTTTCGGGTGTGGAGTTTGACGAGCTCTTTATAGATTTTGGATACTAGCCCTTTGTCCGATATGTCATTTGCAAATATCTTTTCCCATTCCGTTGGTTGCCTTTTCGTTTTGTTGGTTGTTTCCTTTGCTGTGCAGAAGCTTTTTATCTTCATAAGGTCCCAGTAATTCACTTTTGCTTTTAATTCCCTTGCCTTTGGGGATGTGCTGAGTAAGAGATTGCTACGGCTGAGGTCAGAGAGGTCTTTTCCCGCTTTCTCCTCTAAGGTTTTGATGGTTTCCTGTCTCACATTCAGGTCCTTTATCCATTTTGAGTTTATTTTTGTGAATGGTGTGAGAAAGTGGTCTAGTTTCAACCTTCTGCATGTTGCTGTCCAGTTCTCCCAGCACCGTTTGTTAAAGAGACTGTCTTTTTTCCATTGGATGTTCTTTCCTGCTTTGTCAAAGATTAGTTGGCCATACGTTTGTGGGTCTAGTTCTGGGGTTTCTATTCTATTCCATTGGTCTATGTGTCTGTTTTTATGCCAATACCATGCTGTCTTGATGATGACAGCTTTGTAGTAGAGGCTAAAGTCTGGGATTGTGATGCCTCCTGCTTTGGTCTTCTTCTTCAAAATTACTTTGGCTATTCGGGGCCTTTTGTGGTTCCATATGAATTTTAGGATTGCTTGTTCTAGTTTCGAGAAGAATGCTGGTGCAATTTTGATTGGGATTGCATTGAATGTGTAGATAGCTTTGGGTAGTATTGACATTTTGACAATATTTATTCTTCCAATCCATGAGCAGGGAATATCTTTCCATTTCTTTATATCTTCTTCAATTTCCTTCGTAAGCTTTCTATAGTTTTCAGCATACAGATCTTTTACATCTTTGGTTAGGGTTATTCCTAGGTATTTTATGCTTCTTGGTGCAATTGTGAATGGGATCAGTTTCTTTATTTGTCTTTCTGTTGCTTCATTGTTAGTGTATAAGAATGCAACTGATTTCTGTACATTGATTTTGTATCCTGCAACTTTGCTGAATTCATGTATCAGTTCTAGCCGACTTTTGGTGGAGTCTATCGGATTTTCCATGTATAATATGTCATCTGCAAAAAGCGAAAGCTTGACTTCATCTTTGCCAATTTTGATGCCTTTGATTTCCTTTTGTTGTCTGATTGCTGATGCTAGAACTTCCAGCACTATGTTAAACAACAGCGGTGAGAGTGGGCATCCCTGTCGTGTTCCTGATCTCAGGGAAAAAGCTCTCAGTTTTTCCCCGTTGAGGATGATGTTAGCTGTGGGCTTTTCATAAATGGCTTTTATGATCTTTAAGTATGTTCCTTCTATCCCGACTTTCTCAAGCGTTTCTATTAAGAAAGGGTGCTGGATTTTGTCAAAGGCCTTTTCTGCATCAATTGACAGGATCATATGGTTCTTCTCTTTTTTTTTGTTAATGTGATGTATCACGTTGATCGATTTGCGAATGTTGAACCAGCCCTGCATTCCAGGAATGAATCCCACTTGATCATGGTGAATAATTCTTTTTATATGCTGTTGAATTCTATTTGCTAGTATCTTATTGAGAATTTTTGCATCCATATTCATCAGAGATATTGGCCTGTAGTTCTCTTTTTTTACTGGGTCTCTGTCTGGTTTAGGAATCAAAGTAATACTGGCTTCATAGAATGAGTCTGGAAGTTTTCCTTCCCTTTCTATTTCTTGGAATAGCTTGAGAAGGATAAGTATTATCTCTGCTTTAAACGTCTGGTAGAACTCCCCTGGGAAGCCATCTGGTCCTGGACTCTTATTTGTTGGGAGATTTTTGATAACCGATTCAATTTCTTCGCTGGTTATGGGTCTGTTCAAGCTTTCTATTTCCTCCTGATTGAGTTTTGGAAGAGCGTGGGTGTTTAGGAATTTGTCCATTTCTTCCAGGTTGTCCAATTTGTTGGCATATAATTTTTCATAGTATTCCCTGATAATTGTTTGTATCTCTGAGGGATTGGTTGTAATCATTCCATTTTCTTTTTCTTTTTTTTTTTTAATTTTTTTTTTTTTTTCAACGTTTTTTTATTTATTTTTGGGACAGAGAGAGACAGAGCATGAACGGGGGAGGGGCAGAGAGAGAGGGAGACACAGAATCGGAAACAGGCTCCAGGCTCCGAGCCATCAGCCCAGAGCCTGACGCGGGGCTCGAACTCACGGACCGTGAGATCGTGACCTGGCTGAAGTCGGACGCTTAACCGACTGCGCCACCCAGGCGCCCCGTAATCATTCCATTTTCATTCATGATTTTATCTATTTGGGTCATCTCCCTTTTCTTTTTGAGAAGCCTGGCTAGAGGTTTGTCAATTTTGTTTATTTTTTCAAAAAACCAACTCTTGGTTTCGTTGATCTGCTCTACAGTTTTTTTAGATTCTATATTGTTTATTTCTGCTCTGATCTTTATTATTTCTCTTCTTCTGCTGGGTTTAGGCTGCCTTTGCTGTTCTGCTTCTATTTCCTTTAGGTGTGCTGTTAGATTTTGTATTTGGGATTTTTCTTGTTTCTTGAGATAGGCCTGGATTGCAATGTATTTTCCTCTCAGGACTGCCTTCGCTGCATCCCAAAGCGTTTGGATTGTTGTATTTTCATTTTCGTTTGTTTCCATATATTTTTTAATTTCTTCTCTAATTGCCTGGTTGACCCACTCATTCGTTAGTAGGGTGTTCTTTAACCTCCATGCTTTTGGAGGTTTTCCAGACTTTTTCCTGTGGTTGATTTCAAGCTTCATAGCATTGTGGTCTGAAAGTATGCATGGTATAATTTCAATTCTTGTAAACTTATGAAGGGCTGTTTTGTGACCCAGTATATGATCTATCTTGGAGAATGTTCCATGTGCACTCGAGAAGAAAGTATATTCTGTTGCTTTGGGATGCAGAGTTCTAAATATATCTGTCAAGTCCATCTGATCCAATGTATCATTCAGGGCCCTTGTTTCTTTATTGACTGTGTGTCTAGATGATCTATCCATTTCTGTAAGTGGGGTGTTAAAGTCCCCTGCAATGACCACATTCTTATCAATAAGGTTGCTTATGTTTATGAGTAATTGTTTTATATATCTGGGGGCTCCGGTATTCGGCGCATAGACGTGTATAATTGTTAGCTCTTCCTGATGGATAGACCCTGTAATTATTATATAATGCCCTTCTTCATCTCTTGTTACAGCCTTTAATTTAAAGTCTAGTTTGTCTGATATAAGTATGGCTACTCCAGCTTTCTTTTGGCTTCCAGTAGCATGATGCATAGTTCTCCATCCCCTCACTCTCAATCTAAAGGTGTCCTCAGATCTAAAATGAGTCTCTTGTAGACAGCAAATAGATGGGTCTTGTTTCTTTATCCATTCTGATAGCCTATGTCTTTTGGTTGGCGCATTTAATCCATTTACATTCAGTGTTATTATGGAAAGATACGGGTTTAGAGTCATTGTGATGTCTGTATGTTTTATGCTTGTAGTGATGTCTCTGGTACTTTGTCTCACAGGATCCCCCTTAGGATCTCTTGTAGGGCTGGTTTCGTGGTGACAAATTCCTTCAGTTTTTGTTTGTTTGGGAAGACCTTTATCTCTCCTTCTATTCTAAATGACAGACTTGCTGGATAAAGGATTCTCGGCTGCATATTTTTTCTGTTTAGCACACTGAAGATATCGTGCCAATCCTTTCTGGCCTGCCAAGTTTCAAAGGAGAGATCAGTCACGAGTCTTATAGGTCTCCCTTTATATGTGAGGGCACGTTTATGCCTTGCTGCTTTCAGAATTTTCTCTTTATCCTTGTATTTTGCCAGTTTCACTATGATATGTCGTGCAGAAGATCGATTCAAGTTACGTCTGAAGGGAGTTCTCTGTGCCTCTTGGATTTCAATGCCTTTTTCCTTCCCCAGTTCAGGGAAGTTCTCAGCTATAATTTCTTCAAGTACCCCTTCAGCACCTTTCCCTCTCTCTTCCTCCTCTGGGATACCAATTATGCGTATATTATTTCTTTTTAGTGTATCACTTAGTTCTCTAATTTTTCCCTCATACTCCTGGATTTTTTTATCTCTCTTTCTCTCAGCTTCCTCTTTTTCCATAACTTTATCTTCTAGTTCACCTATTCTCTCCTCTGCCTCTTCAATCCGAGCTGTCGTCGTTTCCATTTTGTTTTGCATTTCGTTTAAAGCGCTTTTCAGCTCCTCGTGACTGTTCCTTAGTCCCTTGATCTCTGTGGCAAGAGATTCTCTGCTGTCCTGTATACTGTTTTCAAGCCCAGCGATTAATTTTATGACTATTATTCTAAATTCACTTTCTGTTATATTATTTAAATCCTTTTTGATCAGTTCATTAGCTGTTGTTATTTCCTGGAGATTCTTCTGAGGGGAATTCTTCCGTTTGGTCATTTTGGATAGTCCCTGGAGTGGTGAGGACCTGCAGGGCACTTCCCCTGTGCTGTGGTGTATAACTGGAGTTGGTAGGTGGGGCCGCAGTCCGACCTGATGTCTGTCCCCAGCCCACCGCTAGGGCCACAGTCAGACTGGTGTGTGCCTTCTCATCCCCTCTCCTAGGGGCGGGATTCACTGTGGGGTGGCGTGGCCCGTCTGGGCTACTTGCACACTGCCAGGCTTGTGGTGCTGGGGATCTGGCGTATTAGCTGGGGTGGGTAGGCAAGGTGCACGGGGGCAGGAGGGGCAGGCTTAGCTCCCTTCTCCTTAGGTGATCCACTTCAGGAGGGGCCCTGTGGCAGCGGGAGGGAGTCAGATCCGCTGCCGGAGGTTTGGCTCCACAGAAGCACAGAGTTGGGTGTTTGCACGGAGCAAGCAAGTTCCCTGGCAGGAACTGGTTCTCTTTGGGATTTTGGCTGGGGGATGGGCGAGGGAGATGGCGCTGGCAAGCCTTTGTTCCCCGCCAAGCTGAGCTCTGCCGTCCGGGGGGGCTCAGCAGCTCTCCCTCCCTTTGTCCTCCAGCCTTCCCGCTTTCTGAGCAGAGCTGTTAACTTATGACCTCCCAGACGCTAAGTCGCGCTTGCTGTCGGAACACAGTCCGTCCGGCCCCTCTGCTTTTGCCAGCCAGACTCGGGGGCTCTGCTTGGCCGGCGAGCCGCCCCTCCGCCCCGGCTCCCTCCCGCCAGTCCGTGGAGCGCGCACCGCCTCGCTGCCCTTCCTACCCTCTCTACCCTCTTCCGTGGGCCTTTCGTCTGCGCTTGGCTCTGGAGACTCCGTTCTGCTAATCCTCTGGCGGTTTTCTGGATTCTTTAGGCAGGTGTAGGTGGAATCTAAGTGATCAGCAGGACTCGCGGTGAGCCCAGCCTCCTCCTACGCCGCCATCTTCTCTCCAACCTCCTCATTGCTGGTATTTTGATAGGGATTGCATGAAATATGTAGATTGCTTTGGATGGTATGGAAATTTTAACATTATTTGTTCTTCTAACCCATGAGCATAGAATATCTTTCTACTTGTTTGTGTCCTCTTCAATATCTTTCATCAGTGTTTTATACTTTTCAGAGTATATGTATTTCATCTCCTTAAGTTTATTCCTAAATATTTTATTATCTTTGGTACAATTGTAAATGGGATTGTTTTCTTAATTTCTCTTTCTGTTGCTTCATAATTTGTACATACAAATGCCATGTATTTCTGTACATTAACTTTGTATCCGGCAAACTTACTGAATTCATTTATCAGTTGTAGTAGGTTTTGGGTGGAGTCTTTAGGGCTTTCTATGTACAGTATCAAGTCATCTGCAAATACTGAAAGTTTTATTTCTTCCTTACCAATCTGGATACCTTTTATTCCTTCCTCTTGCCTGATTGCTGCGTCTAGGACTTCTGGTGCTATGTTAAATAATAGTGGTGAGAGTGGACATCCCTGTCTTGTTCCTGACCCTTGGGGAAAGAAATGTTTTCTGTTTTTCACTACTGAGTATGATATTAGCTGTGGGTTTTTCATATATAGCCTTTATGATGTTGAGATATGTTTCCCCTCAACATACTTTGTTGAGGGTTTTTATCATGAATAGATGTTGTACTTTGTCGAATGCTTTTTCTACTTCTATTGAAATCATCACATCGCTTTTATACCTTCTTTTATTGATGTGATGTATCATATTGATTGACTTGGGAATATTGAACCACCTTGCATCCCAGGGATAAATCCCACTTGATTGTGGTGAGTGATTTTTTTTAATGTATCATTGGATTTGGTTTGATAGTGTTTTGTTAAAGATTTTTTGCCTCTATGTTCATCAGAGATATTGGCCTATAGTTCTATTTTTTTGTAGTGTCATTATCTGGTTTTGGTATCTGGGTAATTCTGGCTTCATAGAGTGAATTAGGAAGTTTCTCCTTCCTCTTCTCTTTTTGGAATAGTTTGAGAATAGGTATTAACTCTTCTTTAAATGTTTGGTAGAATTCCCTGGTGAAGCTGTCTGGCCCTAGACTTCTGTCTGCTTGGAGTTTTTTGACTCAATTTCACTGCAGATAATCTGTCTGTTAAAATTTTCTATTTCTTCTTGATTCAATTTTGGGAGTTATATGTTTCTAGGAAGTTATCTGTTTCTTCTACATTGTCCAATTTGTTGGCATATAATTTTTTATAATATTCTCTTACAATCTCTTGTATTTTTGTGGTGTAAATTGTTATTTCTCCCTTTCATTTCTGATTTTTGAGTTCTATTTTATTTACTATTTTTTTTTTTATGAGTCTGGCTAAGGTTTATCAATCTTGTTGCTCTTTTCAAAGAACCAGCTCCTGGTTTCATTGATCTCTTCTATTGTTTTTATTAGTTTTATTTCTGCTCTATTCTTTATAATTTCCTTCCTTCTAGTTTTGGGTTTTATAGTTCTTTTTCTAGTTCCCTTAGAAGTAAGTATAGGTTGTTTATTTGGGATTTTTCTAGCTTCTTTAGGGAAGCCTGTATTGCTATAAACTTCCTTTTTAGAATAGCCTTTGTTGAATCCCAAAGATTCTAGGCCATCATGTTTTCATTTTCTTTTGTCTCCATGTATTTTTTTTTATTTCCTCTTTCATTTCCTGGTAAACCATTCATTGCTTACTAGTATGTTATTTAACCTCCATGTATTTGTGTCCTTTCCAGATTTTCACTTGTAGTGGATTTGTAGTTTCGTAGCATTGTGGTCAGAAAAAAAATGCATGGTATGACTTCAATCCTTTTGAAATCGTTGACACTTGTTTTGTGGCCTAAATATGTCTTCTAGAGAATGTTCCATGTGCACTTCAAAAGAACATGTATTGTTTTCATATAAAATGTTCTGAATATATGTTAGATCCTTCTGGTCCACTGTTTTCTTATTGATTTTCTGTTTGGACTATGTATCCATGTCAGTGGAGTGCTAACATCCCCTACTATTATTGCATTACTGTTGATTACTTCCTTTATATTTGTTATTAGCTGCTTTATGTATTTGGGTGCACCCATGTTGAGTGCCTAAGTATTTACAATTTTTAAAAAAATTTACACTTGTTGTATCTTGTTGGATTGTACTGTTTATGATTACATAGTGTCCTTCTTTGTCCCTTGTTATGTAGCCTGTGTTTTAAAGTCTATTTTGTCTAAGTATTGCTATTCCAGCTTTCTTTTCATATCCATTTGAATGATGTTACCCCATTGCTTCACTTTGAATTTGCATGTTTCTTTAGGTCTGAAATGACTCATAGGCAACATATAGGTGGGGCTTTTTTCTTTTTATCCATTCTGTCACTCTATGTCTTTTGATTGGAGCATTTAGTTCATTTACATTCAAAGTAATTGTTGATATATATTTGTTGCCATTTTGTTACTTGTTTTATGGTTGTTTTTTAGTTCCTCTCTGTTCTTCTCTTCTCTTGCTCTCTTTTCTCATGATTAGTTGACTTTAGTGAAATACTTGCATTCCTTACTCTTTATTTTTTTTGAATATCTACTACTGTTTTCGATTTGTGGTTACCATTTGGTTTATATATATCTGCATACTCTATATTAAGTTGATGGCTGCTTAATTTTGAACTCATTCTTTATTCTTCTCCCCTCCATATTTCAGATATTTGGTATATTTTACATTCTCTAAATTTTTTTAAATGTTTATTTTTGAGAGTGTGCATACATGAGAGAGTGCAAGTGGGGGAGAGGCAGAAAGAGAAGGATACAGAGGATCTGAAGTGGGCTCTGTGCTGACGGCAAAGAGCCCGATCGATGCAGGGCTCGAACTCACATACCATGAGATCATGACCTGAGCCAAAATTGGACACTTAACCCAACAAGCCACCCAGGTGCCCCTGTATCTTTTAATTTTGTGCTTCTCTTGACTGATTTTAGATATACTTGTTTTTGCATTTGTGCTCCCTATTTTCCTTACCCTTGCTTATGGTTTTTGTTTTCCACTCAGATCCCTACCTTTCTTATAGGGCTGGTTTAGTGGTCATGAATTCATTTAACTTTTGCTTGGGAAACTCTATCTCCCCTTCTATTCTGAATGTTGGCCTTGCTGGTATTCCTGGCTGCAGATTTTACCCTTTTAGCACTTTGCATATATTGTGCCCTCCCTTCTGGTCTACAAAATTTCTCCTGAAAATCGGCCGATAGCCTTATGGGATTTCCTTGGTAACTGGTTTTCTCCTGCAACCTTTCAAATTCTTTATTATTATTGCATTTTAATTACTATGTGTCTTGGTGTGACTCTCCTTGGGTTGATTTTGTTGGGGGCTCTCTGTGCCTCTTGAATCTGAATCTCTGTTCGTCTCCAGATTGGGAATTTTCAGTTTTTATTTCTTCAAATACATTTTCTTCCCTCTCTTTCTCTTCTGGGATCCCTATAATGTGAATGTTATTAGGCTTGATGGGGTCACTGAATCCTCTTAAGTCTGTTCTCATTATGCAGTATTTGTGTTTCACCTGTTCAGCCTGATTGCTTTCCATTACTGGATCCTCCAGGTCACTTATACATTCCTCTGCTTCCTGTAGCCTACTGTTTATTCCATCTATTGCATTTTTAGGTATTGCATTTATTATCTCTGATTTTTTTTTTTACCTCTTTGTCAAGGGTCTCACAGATTTCCTTCACCCTTTTCTGAAGTCCAGTGAGTATCTTTATGATCATTAATTTCTGAATCAGGCATATTACTTATTTCTGTTTCACTTGGATCTCCTGCTGTGATTTTTGTCCTTTTGTTGGGGACATAGCCTGTCTCATTTTCTCTACCTCTGTTTCTGTTAGAGGAGTTAGCCACATCTTACGCTTTTGAAATTAGTCACTTTATGAAGTAGGGGTCCTATAGTCCTCTGCAGTACAGTTCCCCCCCCCCCCCCCCCCCATTCACCAAAACCTGGACCTGCAGGAAGTCTCGTGTGTTGCTTGCATCCTGCTAGTTTTAATTTGTATGGGTCGCTTTTTAAATCCAGACGTCTGTACTGACTCTGCCTGTTGTGGGCTGTACTTACTCTATGCGGTGTGAGACCCAGGCAGCAGTGTTGTCTAAATTTGCGCTGAGCAGCTGCTAGTCTTTGGCTAGATCCCCCAAAGTGCAGTGGCCACCGGGGCATGTTGTGTGGTGGCTGGGAGCACATAGCATCTGCATGTGGTATTAACAAAACTTGTACCGAGGCCAGCAGGCTTGGGGTGGGTGAGTCCTCAGAACTCACAGGCAGATCCCACTCCTAACTGGTTAGGTAGTATCTGTGCATGGCCACCTCCTGCAGGTGGCTTTGTATTTGTTTGGGGGATGGGGGAGGAATAACGGCACCTGCTACTTTGTTCCTGAAGAAGGAATACGCTCCCTCCTGTTTCTTCCACACATTGTGCAAAGTGTCAATTCTGTGGTGCTTCTCCAACAGCTGTTGTCTTTTTAAGGGCAGGGACCCAGCTATCACTTGCCTTCCTTGGCCCGGTGCTGAACCAGCTGACTTTTACAGCTCTATGCTCCAGGTCCTGTTTGTTATAGTCACAGAATTAAGTGCCGTTTTCAAAGCCAGTCATTATGGGGATTCTTCTTCTCCATGGGGGTTCCCTGGTGCTTTTCCCTGTCTTTGCTCCCTCTCCTGCAGGCAGCTCCTGACCACCATTTCTGCCTTTTCCTCTCCTCTCAGATGTGGCTGCTTCTCTACATTTAGTGTTTTTTCTGCCAGTCTTCAGATTGCTCTTTGGTTTACTCAGATGTGAGTGATATCTAGTTGTAATGTGGGATAGGGTGAGCCTAGGGACCTCCTATTCTAGGGCCATCTCTACTCAGTGATTAGGTCACTCTTAATGCAGAATATATTAGAGTCTTCATTTTTGTTTCCTCTATCTCCTTAATATATCAAATCTACTCTCATATCCTGCTCTATTTTCTTAGATGCATGGCTCTTTATTTACTGTTTCAAAAACTAATGGTTTTAACCCTGACTGCACATCTGAGGCACCTTGGAAACTGTAATACTGATTCCCAGGCCTCATCACTAATAAAATCACTTTGGGTGTGGCAGCCAAATCATCAGTCTGCTTACATGTCTTCCCAGGTATTTCAAATGTACAGAGTTCAGGAGCACTGAAGCAGACTGTGCATTCAATGGTTCTCAACTGGGGGCAGGTTTGTTGGGATCAATTTAGGACACCATGTTAAATGTTTTTTGCAGATATGCATTTTGTCCCCTTCCCCATCCTTCCCCCCATCCAGCAATGTCTTCAGATTTTTTTGTCATGACCAGGAATTGCTACTGGCATCTAGAGAGTAGAGGTCAAGGATGGTGCTGAACATCTTATAATGCACAGGCCAGCTCCCACAACAATCACCCAGTTCAAAATGGCTATAGTGTAGAAGTAGATAAAACCTGCTTTGGAGCAACATGAAAACCAGTTGTAAGAAGAGGAAATAGATTTGGAACTAAAAGCAGAATTCTGTTTAAATGTAAGGATTATATTGATGTTACAAGTGACAGAAGTCCAAAAAAGAAATGAAAGTTTTATATTTGAAGCCAGAGAACTGTTTGAAGTGTAGTATCTGTAATTGAAATTTTTAGATAGGTTTCAATACATTTTCAAAGAAATTCAGAGCATGCAGAGTTCAACAGAATGAAATTTGAAGTTTCTTTATCTATGAAATGTGGCAACAGTGTTAACCTGAAAGTTCTTTTGGTTTAAATTCCACAACTCTTTGATATTTTTAATCAGTTAATAAACTTGACAATGACCATGAAGAGCCAAAATAGAAATACATACACACACACACTATATATATATATATATATATATATATATATATATATATACACACACACACACACACACACACACACACACACACACCACACACACACTGGAATCACTCCAAATTCCAGTGCTGGGTTTTAATACTAGTTGTGTAACCCGATGCATGCTCCTATTATATGTTTCTATTTTGTCTATTACAAAATGAGGGATGTGGGTCAGATGATTGGAATGACTCCTTCCCACGGTTAACATCTATATAAAAATTCCTCAGTTCTTGTCAAAATACAAATTTCACAACAAAACCTATTTCTCAGCGATAGGTCTAAATTTCAAAGGCTCACCTTCATTTTAAATAGCAAATTTATATTTAAGATGGATAATTTTATGGATTTCTTTATGGGGTCCATTGAATAAGTGAAAAATGATCAAACTGATGTTTTTCTTATTGCAGTCCATAAAAGTCCACTACTTTCTACTATTTATCAGTAAGATTCTCTTGGATTATATTTCCCAAAACTGAATCTTACCAGTAACATTTCTGAAAAAAAAAATTTAACTGGCAGTTACTGCTTCTCATGTTGTTTTTGGAAACTGTTACAAAGCAACATGATAAAAGAAGCCTTGGCACCCAGCACACAGTACAGAACCACAGCCTGAGGATCTTTTTAACCAGTAGATGGCACTTCCTAATTGTTAAAGCCAGTGTTGATACTTCAAGAGAACATGGCTCAAACAATGGTGCAAGGTGGGAAATGCCTGAATAAGTAACATGCACATTAGAAACAGAGTGCTGCAAGGCCATGGTCCAAGTAATTATTTTTTTGTGGGAGCTGTCCTTTGCACTGTAGGATGTTTAACAGCATCCCTGGCTTCTACCTACTAGATGTCTAAAGTAGCACCCGTTCCACTTTGCCTGCCTCAAGTTGTGACAAAAATATCTCCAGACATTGCTAAATTTCCCATGAGGCAAAACTGCTCCAATTCAGAACCACTGAGAAGTCAAAAGCTATGCAGATTTATAATTATACATGATAAGGATTAAATCTCCTATTGCTGAGTGAAAGCCAGACATAAAAGTGAACATACTATATATATGCTTTCATACGAATAAAGCATGAAAACAGACAAAACCAATTTATGCAGGTGAGAGGAGGAAGAGCCAGTAATGTTCTGTCTTGATCTGGGTGCTGCTTACATAGATGAAAATTTATTGAGCACTTATGATAGGTGCACTTTTTTGCATATATACTTCAATAAATATTTTCCACAATGCTAGGCTATGTATGGTATACTGCTTTGTATTTTTCATAATGAATGAAAACTCTGTAGCCATTTCTCTTTGAATCAACACTTAGTTACATGTTAGCTAAGCAGAGTTCTAAATCAAGGTGTGAAATAAAGTTTATCATTTCCATGTGTTCCTTTTAAAAAGTCACTTAATTGAAAAATACAGAAAAAAATCCAATTCACTAATTGATTTGGTAAAAGTTACTTGGTTCTCCTGAGATTGTCTCTATTCCTACAGGCAAAACTTTGATGATGCTATGTTTAAAATGCTGTAAAAAGCCACAAATGAGGCATTTCTGTAAAGTATCATAGTTTCTATATCTTGCTAAAATGGAGAAATATATTTGATTTAGCTGCTGAGGCAAATTTTGTCAAAACAAACTACATTTATCTGCCTCCAGGAGTTAGGGATTCTTTTTTTTTAAGTATTTATGAGATTCATATTGTAGTATTACCCTTATTCTTCTTTTCCTGTACAGACACTACTTCAAAGTAATACACCTGTACCATAACACTTAACAGGTAATAAAGAAAATTTAAAGCTACAATGAATCTAGAATTCTCAACTGCATTTATTTAAAAACCACATCTTTTAAAAGAACTAAAACTTAATATTGCAATGAAAAAACAGACTCATAACCAAATGTGATTTATTTTTAGAGAAAAATAACAGGTTTTTCCAATAAAGGGAAGAAATAACAATATGAGATCATGTCCTAATTACATGTTAATTACCACATCCATGGATGTGATCAACATGTATTCAATAATATGAATGAACATTTGAGATTTAAAAATCACAAACCACTTGCCAATGCTGTAAACCCATAAATGTTGAAATAAATACCCAGAAATAAGTAAATTTTAAAAATTTAAGCTTTTGACAGTGTTTATAGATCAACCCAAATGTTATGTACAAATAGTACTGCCAGTAAGCTGACACTGCTGTTAGTTTCCACCTAATTTCTTCATAATATGGCTATCTGGTGTTGCATTAGTGAAGATACTTCCCACAAACACATGGGTACCCCAGAGACTATGACGAATCACTTTACAGCAGCCAAGATCATCCACAGAGAATCCTAAATGTCGATAGCGTTCATCTGTTTCAAAAAGAGTGTTGTTTGTATATGATCCAAAAAACTGGAGGAAATAAAAATCATATTCATTAGCAAGAAAGGCAATGATTAACAGTTTTTATGCAAACATGAATACGTATCTATTTTAACACCCCAAATATTAAAAAAAATCAAATAAAAAGGGCAGTTTAGGTACTGCATGTGACCAAACACCTCTTCATCTAATACCTGTCGTTCTGGAAATGTGAAACCAATAATCTAGCAAATACACGTTATCTAGAACCAAACATCTAGAATTAAACTAAGTTTTTCATTTCTAGTCTACACTACATGTTACTTGACTTTGAAAATAAGCTACAAAAAATTTCATTTTTACCTGTAACTGAAAGATACACCCAGAATGTGGGTGACAATAGTGGTTCTTATTTTTTTCAAAGTATAATTTCGGAAAAGTAATTTTTTGGAAGTTAACATTTATAAATGTTTAGTAACACCCATATTTTAATTCTAAAAGTATTTGTAACTGTCAAACAGTAAACACACTAATTCATTAATATAAATCAAATAGTATTTATTAGAGTAAAAAATAATAAAAAGCGATAGTGGTCCCTCAAAGGTTGTGAATGCAACTGACTCATAGTGGTATTCTCTGGGTAAAACTGTGAGGTTAAAAAAAAAAGTCTTAAATCATCTATTTCTACCAAAGTTATAAACAATTTTATATTGTAAATAGTTTTATAATAAAAAACATTCCTACTTCAAATTAATCTGGCTTTCAAAATGTAATTACTCACTGCCAAACCAGATGATGGGTCAATAAAGTCAGCCCAATAGCCTTCAGCTCGAAGAGCGTAGCAAATTTCCTTAGCACCATTAATGAACTGCATTAAAAAAAGACACAAATATGCTGAAGATAGCATCTCTGTGGGTTTTAGTTTTTAACAAATTTTTAAATATCTTTTGCTTCAGAAAATTGGATAAGATTATAGCGTAATTTATCATTAGTTGTAGATTTTTACCAGTCCAAAAGATTGATGGTTCATTTAACACTTTTACTTCCTTCAAAAAGTCTAAATTGCGTATTTTTCTTCTAAATTGCTTCCTGTTTTATGAAAAATTTCTAATCAGTTCTGTGCTGTTAACTCCCAAATTTGTCACGAATTAGAAAATATAATTGCTATTTTGTATTATAGTGTAAGAAAGGGAAAACAAAATATTCATAATGAAAAGACATGAACTATTCATTCATATGTTAAAAATGTGTGTCTTTCAAAAATACATCTATCCATACTCATGGTCATGATACATGTCATGATACACATTATACCTTTCTGTATTTTTTGTACAGGACATAATTATTACAGACCATGTGTCTGTATATCTTATTCAAAATCTTGGTCTTTCCATTCTCATTTGTGATTCCTATGATATCTTTATTAGCTTTATCAGACTAAACAGTGAAAAAGTAACAAATGTTAGGATCAGATCAGAGTGTTTAAAAAAAGAAAAAAAGGACAAACCATAAATGTTTAAAAACAAGGGCACAGTTCCACTTTTGGCCATTAACAGAATAACAGATGCCAAACGTTATCTGCTATCTGGTGAACACCTGCTAAAAGCTGTAAAACTGACTAAAATGTAAGATACAACAGTTTTAAATCCTGAATAATAATTAATAATAAATTTATATAATATATATATATAATTTATATTCTATAAATTTATATTTATTAATAATAAATCCTGAATAATAATTAAATAATAATAATTGTGGAGAAGGGCAACAAGTCAAGTGATTTCCATATGTGTTCCAGCTCTCTGTCTGGAACACTGTCACAGGGCAAAGGAGAAGATCCCAAAGTGATGGTGTCACTAAGCCAAGGAGGTAGAAAGCAAAAGTTCTGGATTGCGGAAGCATCTGGAATTTGTGGGTTAGGGCACTGGAAGAAAGATGCACACTGGGGTTCTCAAGCAGTCCACAGAGCAATTCACCCTGGTTCAGTAGCCAAGGGCAGAACTGTGCACTCACAAGGTGAGATTTCTTGAGGAATCTGTCTCACAGAGAGTGCCAGCTGGGGCCGGAGAGCTCAATGGTGTTAATCAGGGTTGTGCAGTCCTAGGTAACATGGATTTCTGGACAACATAGGATGATCAGACCTTGCTGAGCACATCTGGCATTCAGCTGAGATGCCCAAAAGTCTAAGCCTTAGGAAGATGGGCCATATCCTAAAATAAGAGGTTAGCAATTTACAGCCTGAAGGCCAAATCCAGCTGGGTGCCTGTATGTGTTAACAGTTTCACTGGAATATATCCATATCTGTCTATGACTACTTTAACAATACAAGGGTAGAGACTATGACCTATAAAGCCTAAAAATTTATTATGTGGCTCTTCACAGAAAGTTTGCTGATCCATGCTACAGAGGAAACTTAAGCTAACTTACTTTCTCCCAGCACTTTCTTGTAAAATAATGAAAAACATTAAATAAAAATTGTATTCTTTAGGTTATTTTCACACTTAATATTTACACATATTACTGCATTTCATTAATCCTATTTCTTAGGAAAACTACTGAATATGGTCTAGAAAAGTAATTAAAATGTATATCAATTTAATGAACAGATCTGCCATACACAAAACTACAAGGAGAACAAAACAATACAAACGTTTGTAAAAGCTAACTAAAAGAATCCCAAAGTATCATAAAAAGAATCAGTTTAAGTATTTCTCTTTAGATTTCTGCACATCAACAGCAAACACTGACATCTGGTGGAAAAAAACTACAACAGATTTGAACAAGAGAACATAAAATATCTACTGGGACAGTCAACTACGTGTGGTTCTAAAATAACCACTAATGTATCTAAAACAGAAAATTTTTTTTTTTGTAGAAAATAGCTTTAATCATTATAAAATTAAAAATAATATGGCACTTCAAAGCCCTGAAACTGGTTACAAAAAACTCACAACTATACTGGGGTCAGTATCAAATGAGGCTCAGAATCTTTAACTGATGAGAAATTAGGACCAATAATTCAATGCACATGTGAGAGCTCTCTAGTGACTAAATGATAGTAATGGTAAATGTATATATTAGATACTGCCTTAATATGTAAATAGAAAATGTCTGAGTTATTGTCTATTTAAATTTCAACTCTCTAAATTCAGATCTCTTTAAAATCAGATAATGTCTTAAGGCCTGCCCTCTCTGCAACTTCCTTGTTAACTAGCATATAACTTGCTCATGATTATTACTACATAAAATTTAATTAGCAAAGCTGTATGTGGGACATTTTAGTATGATGAAGTCATTATCCTAAAACATTCTGTTGAGTATGTGAATTATAATTTACTAATGAAAAGAACCATACATCCAGTCATAAGGAAAATATAAAATAATTCCTAATATCTTACATGAAAATTAGTAAAGGGAATTTTTTCAATTATAGTTAGCTAAGGCGCCTAATGGAGTTAATCTTGACTTGTCACTCGGGCAAAGAAATGTTTTCCTATCTTGTAGAAACTGATATAACCCAACATCAAACTCTTTAGACTTTAAGTTAGCATTTACCATTTTTCAGGTTTGTGAAAATGAAAAGAAACGCTAATATTCTGGGTAAGCTAGCATGACAGGATATATACAAGGAGAATCTTTTTTGGTGGGCAAATTGGCACCATCTATCAAAACTTAAATTACCCCTGATTCAGTAATTCCCTACTTAGGGATCTACCGATTTTATATTTGGGCATACACGTTTATGCACATACTTTTCACTGCCTATAATAGAAAAAGTTTTTTAAATTTATAAATTACTAAGGGAATTTTTAAAGTAATTAAAAATTTATAATTTGCCCATGCAATTTTATGCAGATTTTACACAGTATGAAATCTATGTGTAATGCTATGGAAGGGTGTCAAAACATCTGGTTAAAAGGACAGGGAAAAAGATATGGGTCTATAATATGTTATTACTGTACTGTAGTAGTTACTGATTACTCCTTGAAAACTGGAGTAATTTCCATTTTTTATTTGACATGCTTTAAAAACATTTTTTTTTTTTTAAGGTTTAATTCATTTTTCAGAGACAGAGTATGAGGCAGGAGTGGGAGAAAGAGAGGGAGACACTGAATCTGAAGCAGGCTTCAGGCTGAGCTGTCAGCACAGAACCTGATGCAGGGCTGGAACTCATGGACCGTGAGATCATGACCTGAGCCGAAGTCAGATGCTTAACCAACTGAGCCACCCAGGCACCCCTTACTTGACATGCTTTAAAGAGAGATACGGATATGAAGAGTTTTACTTTTTTGCCATTTTTACTGTATTTTTCAATTTTCCTAAAACATATAAATTTTTAAAAATTGAACTGCTGGACAGAATCTAAGTTTTTCAAAGATAACTACAAAAAAGTCATGGCATTTTTATGCTCAGAAAAGATGTAAAAGTCCGTTAGTACTGAAATATATTAGCAGAGAATAAAGGCTAAAAAGACACCCATCACCTTAAAATGTTGGTATTTAAATAAGATTATAAAATTGTCAGCAATTGAAAATGTTTTTGTTTTTTTTTTATTTTTAATGTTTATTTTTTTTGAGAGAGAGAGAGAGAGACCACACATAAGTTGGGGAGGGGCAGAGAGAGAGGGAAAGAGAAATCCCAAGCAGGCTCCATGCTGTCGGCAGAGAGCCTGACATGGGGCTAGGGCTCATGAACTGTGAGATCATGACCTGACATGAAACCAAGAGTCAAGACACTTAACTGACTGAGCCACCCAGGAGCCCCCAAGAATTACCTTTTCTAAAAGCATTTCTCTTTCATTTTCTACCTCTTCACTCCAAACAGTCATATCATTCTTGGTTTTCTGTGTTATAGTCAGAATCATTAGTTTGTTGGTGGCTACTTCTGGAAACAGTGACTCAAAATCTATAAATAACAATAAAAATTTCAGGGAGAATTTTTTGTAAGAAGCAGTGTATAAAAGTACTTCTTTAGAAACATGGTGATTAAGTTAAATTATTGTGATACCAAATTGGATTTATAAATGCACATTATTTTTGAAAAGGATACTGAAATGGAAGTTTTAATTAACTTCAGCTCTTGGATGGGCTGAAATATTACTATCAATTCTGAAGAGCAAGTAAAGGTTACTTGTTATTGATCTTACAATTTTCAAAAAAAGTTTGTTATGATTTTTCTCAATATTATGTATTAGCTCATGAAATTACAGCTGTAATAAAAAGGAGAATAACTTCAGTGAAAAAGTTACTAAAAATTCTATTCTTATCTAATGCCAGCATGAGGTCAGATGTCAGGGGACATTTGGAAGACCTTACCTCGGCCATGTAATCTTTTCTGACCAGACACATTACAGTATTAAGTTACAAAGTATTACAATTCCTATGGAATACATTATTTAACACATTAGAAAATTAGTGACATTGCCTAGCAGTACACATGAGTGTAAAAATGTATAAAAGCACAATATACCTCTTCGCAGCAATTCTGGACATGTTTGGATTGCACACTCAACTTTGGCATTTTCAAAGTAAGTTTCTGCACTGTTGATTTCTTGTTCAACAGGTACATTATTACCCTAAGAAGAATGAGAAATATAAATAAAATCTGGAGTTCAAATAAAATATATGGTCTGTTATAAACTTGTCTTTCCTGGAAAGGTTTTAGAAATAATTCTAGTTAACTGGCTGTGGGGTAATTGTGTTATATACCCAAACTTTTCTCTATGATGAATAAAGATTTGAAAATTTAAAAATGAACACATAAATATATTAATATTCTAAGACTTGGTATGAGTAGAAGTTGGCTAAGAAACTAAAATGCCATGACTATGTCTTACAATGTTACCCTGATACTTTGATATCTACTTGTCCTTTCTTTTGTTCTATAACCTGTAAAATGGGGGAAAATAGCACTAACAAAATAACATGATTAAACATAAATTCTCCTACAGGATGAGGCTTTTATTCATCTGAAATTTACTGGGCACCTACTACACATCAGCTAACAAGAGCAGCCCTACAATGGTTAAAAAAAAAAAAAAAAAAAAATTCCAGTCTTCACTCTTAGGTATAAAAGAGCTAGTAGAAGAAAATCAGCATGAACAAATAAATGTAATGCAATATGAAAAGTGCTACAGAGTTACAAAGAAAGTCTTTTGGCAGTCTAAATGGGGAAATGCTTTGCTGGGGGAAATCAGGAAAAGGTTGAAATCCTCATATTTGAGCTACATGTTAATTAATGTGTATTATGTGGTTTGTAAAGAATACTAGGTAAAGCAGGTTAGAAACTGAGGAGGAAAAAACAGTCCAGCAAGAGATAAACAGTGCAAGCATATGCAATGGTTAAAGAGAATGGTGCAATTAAAATATTTACGGGTCACTTAGTGTATTTAAGTGTTTTGTGTTCATTTTCACATTTAATCCTCATAGCAACTTTATGGGCTAGGTATTATTATTATCCCCATCTTACATATAAAGAAACATTTAAGTAGTTTTCTCAAGGTCAAAAAATTAAGTGAAAGAGCAAACACCTGTGAAGCCAAATTTATCCTATCTCCATAGTCCATCTCACTATAATGCCTCTCTAAGAACTGAGGAGAGATAAGGAGGCCTTGAACTCTGGCTTTATTAGTGAGACTGAAAGGACACAAATAATTAAAAAGCTACATCAGAGATGGAAGCAATGTAATTTTGTCACTCTATATGGAGATGGGGAGAGAGGGGAGCCAAGTTTGGCAGAATTCTAATCTTGGGACAGTGGGAGAATGACTAAGTCACTTATGTTACTGATAACATGGGAGTGAGGACAGGTTTTCAGAGGGGTGGAAAAACCCCTAAGTATTAGACATATAAAATCTAGGGTATTTTAAAGCAATAATGATGTTTGGCAGGCAGACAGAAAAGTGTGAAGAGAGGTCAACTGTCTCCAAATGTTAGGTTACCTGATATAAGCCACAGTAATTGTGAGGGGCTGTTCCTTAATATTATGGCTTCGATCAAACAGCCTGAAACATCGCAGAAATTCAAAAAATGATGAGGATCAGGAGTTTGGCAGACACTCTGAATTGCATGTAACTTTCCATTTAGGTGAGCAACAATGCAATACCAGTTTGTTTATTGTTTTAATTTTTTTTTTTTTTAAAGTAAGCTCTATGCCAAACATGGGACTTGCGTTCACAGATGCCCAGATCAAGAGTTGAATGCTTTACCGACCGAGCCAGCCAGTTGCCCCTGCAATACCAGTTTAAAAATGTATTAAAAAAGAAAAAAAAACCTCAGAAGTTGATTTTTCTAAGTCTATCTTTTTTAGTTTGCTGGATCTCAAGAATTTCAGAGTTCTCAGGCATTTAAGTTTTAAATGCCTAGGAGTGTAAATCTAGTTGGAATTTGCTCCACAAAAAAATTATTTATAAAAGTGAAAAACAGGGAATCTATATTTCTAGTAATATAGAAATAACTAAATTATATTTGAATAAGAAGTTATTACACAATGTATTTTTGAAGATTTACTTAAGAGATTGTAATCTAATTTTTCTATTTTTGTTTCCTAAGAAAGAGCGAGCAAGGAAGGGGCAGACAGGGAGAGAGAATCTTAAGTAGGCTCCACACTGAGCATGGGGCTTGATTTCATGACCTGAGCTGAAATCAAGAGTCACATGCTCAGCTGACTGAGCCACCCAAGCGACCCCAAAGAGACTGTAATCTAAAGTAAAATTATATAGCCAACATTATGTATAGAACAGTGCCAAGTTTTAAAAAACTATGTATGTTGTTTCTGAGAATGTTGGAACTAAGTAGGTATTTTTAAAAACTTTTTCAATTCAAGTAACATGCTCACAGTTATCAGAAATTAATATAGTGTTAATAATTAGAAAGGCAGAATAAAGGATATTAACAATTTACCTGAAATTCATTCACATATTGTGCCATCACAAACTCATGTCTTTCACTTGATAAAGGTTCTGCTAGAACATCAGGTAAAGTTTTATGAACCTGGCTTTTCTTCTGTGACACAGTCCCATTGAGGTGGCAATCAAAACCTATGTTCCCAGGAAGCTGGAATCTCTGATCCTGAGGTCCAAATGGGCCCATAGTTTCATCAGGCCATACTGTTCGAGAGCCTGAAGAGGAACAACAAAATGAATCCATTTTCTCAAGTGCATTGGTGGACTGAAAGAATACTCTTCTTCCAAATAGGTATTTTTTATAAAACCGATAGATCTTTGGAATTTGCTTTCCTGTGTGAATATAAATTAGTTTTGTGTTGTTTTCAGCTCATAGGCAAATCAATTCTAAGGAGAAGGATTTAATAAAGTACAGTAATCCATACTATGTAATACCTAATAGTCAATAAAAAGAATATAGTAAATCTTGGAAGGAGTCCGGGAAGACAGCAGAGGAGGATCCTAAGCTCACCCCCTAACACAGAAACACCTAGGTTAACAGCCATATCAGTGCAACTAAACCAGGAAATAAGCCAAACACTGGCAGAATAGACTGCACAATTAATCATAGAGAAGAGGCCAATCAGGGTAGAAGGGGCACAGACGCAGCTGGAAACCATACTACTCTGAGAGACTAACCCCAAAGAGGAGAGACAAACACAGAGAAGGGAGAGGAACAGACCCCATACCAGACATGGGGGACCCACACTGAGAAGACAAGTCCCCATAACATCTGGCTTTGAAACTCAGTGGGGCTTAACTTTAAGAGTTTTTATAGTTAGTGGGTTTAGCTCTGGGAGAGCCAGAGGGTGATAGGAAACTGAGTTCCCACCCTTAAATAGAGAATGTAACAACAAACAATCCCACTTAGAGGCAGCATAGAACCAGCAGTTTGAAAAGTGCCTGAGGTACACATGAAGGAGATTTTTTTTTTTTAAACTAATCTCAACCTGTGTTGAAGTGTTGGAAAAACAAGGATCTGTAGGAAACTTCTCTGAGAACACAAGAGCTGGCAGGTGCAATCCCTCTCACTTCCACTTCAGCCTAGATACCCAGACATTTGTAGGAACCAATGTAAACACTCTCCACATAGCCTGCTAACACCGCGTGCTCACCCCTGCATTGATTTAATCCATTCAACCAGCTCCACTGGGCAAGAGTTGCCTGCAACACAGCTCTGGCAAGGTCTCTCATCCTGTAAGCAGCCCTGACAGTGACCATCATCACTCCAAAGTGATTCTTGCCATGGCGAGTGGAGAAGATGACTACACACACTAGTCTGACAGACATTTCATCTGTTGGTCACACCAACCAAAAGAGCCTCTCAAACAAAACAAAGTACCCTGCACTTCTGTGCAGCCCCTGCAAATGGGCTGAAAGTAGGCATCTGGACTGATCACTGATGCTGCCAACTACAAGCCCTTTCCTGCCCCAAACAGGCTCTGAACTGGACAGGGACCAAACCCTGCCCACACAAGCAAAATGGACATTCGCAGCCAAATGGATTGAAGGCAAATGCAGCTGAGCCACAAGAGTATGGTACACCAAACCCACATAAAAGACAACCTTAAAATGCCCAGTTCTGGAGAAGAGGGGACATTGTGCTACAAGGCACCACAAGATCTCTTCTTCATAAGGCCATTACTTTCAAGATCAAGAGAGATGTATCTTACTTTCCAAATATATAGAACAAACACAGAAATGAAGAAACAGAGGAATATGTCCCAAATGAAAGAACAGGATGATACCACGCAAAGAACTAAATGAAATGGAGATAAAAAATATGCCTGCTAAAGATTTCAAATGCTCATAAATATACTTACTGGATTTGAGAAAAGAGTGTAGCATCTCATTGAGACCTTCAACAAAGAGACAGAAAATATAAAAAGAACCAGTCAGAGATTGACTCTACAACTGAAATAAAAAATACACTATGGGGAATGAATAGCATTGTTGAGGAGGAAGAAGAATGGATCAGTGACTGGAAAGACAAGGTAACAGCAACCACACTGAACAGGAGATTAAAAAAAAAAATTAAAAAAAATGAAGAAACTTAGGGAACTCAATGACACCATCAAGTATAATAACAGTTGTATTAAAAGAGATCCTGGAAGGAGAAGAGAAAAGGGAATGGAAAATTTATTTGAAGAAATAATGGCTTAAAATTTCACAAGTGTGGGGAAGAAAACAGAAATTTAGATCCAGCAGCATAGAGAACACCCCTAGCAAAATCAACTGAAGGAGGTCCACAACATCACATATAGTAATTAAAATGGAAAAAGGAGTGATAAAGAGAATTTTTAAACCTCCAAAGAAAATAGTTACATACAAGGGAAATCTCATAAGGATATCAGCTGATTTCCAAGCAGAAACACTGCAGGCCAGAAAGGAATGGCAGGATATTTAAAGGGAATTCTCTGAGTGGAAAGAAAAGGCCATAACACAGAATAAGAAAATTAGGAAAAAATCTTACAGGTAAATACAAACAATAAAAGTAGTAGATTAATCACTTATAAAACCAGTATGGAGGTTAAAACACAAAAGTAGTATCAATTATATCTATAAAAATCAGTTACTAAAATCAGAAATAAAAATATGTCAAGTATGACATCACATACATAAAATGTGGGGGTGGGTAAAAACTTCATGCTTTTAGAACGGGTTCAAACATAAGTGACTGTCAATTTAATGTAGATTGCTGTACATATAAGATGTTCTATGTGAACCTAATGGTAACCACAAATCAAACACCTATAACAGATGTGCAAAAAATAAAGAAATCCAAGCATATCACTAAAGAAAGCCAAAAACCATAAGAAAGAGAACGCAACAGAGAACTACAAAAACAACCAAAACCAATTAACAAAATGGTAATAAGTACATACTAATAATTACTTTGAATGTAAATGGACTAAATGTTCCAATCAAAACAGTAAGATGGGTGAGTGAATGGATGAAAGAGCAAGATCCACCTAAATGCTGTGTGAAAAGACTCACTAAAGACACAGGCAGATTGAAAGTGAAGGGGTGGAAAAACATTACCATGTAAATGGAAGTGAAAAGAAAGCTGGGGAAGCAATAGTTCTTTCAGAAAAAAAATAGACTTTAAAAGAAAGACTGTAAAGAGACAAAGAAGGTACTACAAAGGGAAGAGTCCAACAAGAGGATGTAACAATTGTAAATATTTTTGCAGCCAACATGAAAGCACCTACATACATAAAACAAGTATTAACAAAAAGAAGGTGACAGCAATACATTAATAGAAGACTTTAATACCCCACTTACATCAATGGAAAGATCATCCAGAAAAATCACCAAAGAACTAATGGCTTTGAGTGACACACTGGGCCAGATGGACCTAACCTACATTCAGAACATCCAATCAAAAATAACAGAATACACATTCTTTTCAGATGCACATGGAATATTCTCAAAAGATGTTACATTACAAAACAAGTCTCAATAAGTTCAAAATCACTGAAATCACATAATGCATCTTTTCTCATTGCAACACTGAAACTACAAATCAAGGTTAAAAAAAAATTGGAAAGAATACAAATACATGGAAGCTAAATAAAATGCTACTACACAATGAATATGTCAACCAAGAAATCAAAGAGGAAATAAATACATGCAAACAAATAAAAATGAGAACACAATGGTCCAAAATCTTGAGATTCCTCAAAAACCTGTTCTAAGAGGGAAGAAGATACAGCAATACAGGCCCACCTAAAGAAGCAAGGAAAATCTCAAACAGCCTAACCATACACCTAATGGAGCTAGAAAAAGGAGAGCAAACAAAGCCAAGGAAAGGAAATAATGTAGAGCAAAAATACATAAAATGAAGACTAAAAAAACAATACATCAATGAAACCAGGAGCTGGTTCTTTGAAAAGAACAACAAAACTGATAAACCTTCAGTCAGACTCATTAAAGAAAGAAGACTCAAATAAAATCAGAAATGAAGGAGAAATAATGACACCACAGAAACACAATGGATTATAAGAGAGTATTAGGAAAAATAATATGCCAACAATTTGGACAACGTACAAGAAACGAATAAATTCTTAAAAACACAATAACCTTCCAAAATTGAATCAGGAATAGAAAATATAAACAGATTGGTTACTAGCAATGACACTGAATCAGCAACCAAAAAATTCGCTTTGTTCGTTTCTTACATTCCACATGAGTGAAATCATATGGTATTTGTCTTTCTCTGACTTACTTCACTTAGCAAATGCTATCTCCACCCATGTCACTGCAAATGGCAAGATTTCATTCTTTTTTATGGCTGAGGAGTATTCGATTGCATATATATATATATATATATATGTACATATACATACACACCACATCTTCCTTATCCATTTATCAGTTAACAGTACTTGGGCTGTTTCCATAATTTGGTTATTGTAGATAATGCTATAAACATTGGGGTGCGTGTATCACTTTTAATTAGTATGTTTGGATTGTTTAGGTAAACATCTAGATGTGCAATTGCTGGATCACATAAGTATGTATATATACACACACACACACCAGCAATTGCACATCATATTTACATATACACACATATATATACACAATACATATATTGTGTATATGGTTTATACACACAGAAATCTGTTACATTTCTATATACTAATAAAAGGAGAGAGAAATTAAGAAAACAATCCCATTTATACTAGCACCAAAAAGAATTAAATACCTGGGAATAAACTTAACCGAGAGGTAAAAGACTCATACTCTGAAAACTGTAAAACACTGATAAAAGAACTGAAGATTCCACAAACAAATTGAAAGATATATGATGCACATGGATTTGGAGAACCAATATTGTTAAAAATGTCCATATTATCTAAAGCAATCTACAGATTTAACGCAACTCCTACCAAAATTACCAACAGAAGTTTCACAGAACAAGAACAAATAATCCTAAAATTTGTATGGGACCACAAAAAACCTTTAACAGCCAAAGCAATTGTGAAAAAGAACAAAACTGAAGGTACCACAATCCCAGACTTTAAGATATACCACGAAGTCAGTAATCAAAGCAGTATGGCACTGGCATAAAAACAGTCACATTGATCAATGCAACAGAATAGAGAGTCCAGAAATAAATTCACACTTTTATGGTCAATTAATTTATAACAGAGGCAACAATTTGTAATGGGAAAAAGATAGTTTTCAACAAATAGTGTTGGGAAAATTGGTTAGCTGCATGCAAAAGAAATGAAACTGGACCACTTTCTTATATACAAAAATACTCTCAAAATGGATTAAAGGTCTCAATGTGAGAGCTGAAACCATAAAACTCCTAGAAGAAAACAGGCAGGAAAAAAAAAAAAACCAAAAAACCAGGCAGTAATTGCTTTGACATCAGCTACAGAAACATTTTTCTAGATATCCTTTGTCAAGGGAAACAAAAGCAAAATTAAACTATTGGGACTATATCAAAATAAAAAGCTTTTTTGCACAGTGAAGAAAACTATCAACAAAAGGACTACAAATCAAAAAGGCAGCATACTGAATGGGAGAAGACATTTGCAAATAATGTTTCTGATAAGAGAATAATAATATACAACATATATAAAGAACTTACATAATTTAACATCAAACACCTGCCTCCCCCCACCCTGCCCTGCCAAATCAAATTAAAACACGGAGAGAACAGACATTTTCTCCAAAGACAATGGTCAAAAGACACATGAAAAGATCTGAACATCACTAATCATCAAGGAAATGCAAATCAAAAACCACAATGAGCTATCACATTACACCTGTCAGAATGGCTAACATAAAAACTGAAGAAATAATAAATTTGGTGAGGATGTGGAGAAAAAGGTACACTTGTGAAAGATGCACTGTTGGTGGTAATGCAAGCTGGTGCAGTCACTGTGGAAAACAGTATGGAATTTCCTCAAAAAATAAAAAACAAAATTACCATATGATTCAGTAATTCCAGTACTGGGTATTTAACCAAAGAAAACAAAAACACTAATTCGAAAAGATACATACACCCCTATGCTTACTGATTCGTTACAATAGCCAAGATATGGAAGCAACTCAGTGTCCATCAACAGATGAATGGATAAGAGGATGTGGTGTATATATACACAATGGGATATTACTTCACAATAAAAAAGAATGAGATCTCGCCGTCTGCAACATATGGATGGATGCAGTGGGTATAATAATAAACAACATAAGTCAAAGACAAATATTGTATGATTTCACTCTTATGTGGAATTTAAAAAACAAAACAACAAATAAGGGAAAAAAGAGACTGAATCTTAAATATAGAAAACTGGTGGTTGCCAGAGGGAAGGTGGTTGGGAGGGAAGGGTGAAATAGTTGAAGGGGATTAAGAGTACACTTATGTGATGAACAGGGAATAATGTATAGAAAACCAAATTTTTTGGTTTAAATCATATTGTACACCTGATACTAATATAACATTGTATATTAATATTTGAATTAAAAAAATACAATAAATGCTTACTGATGTTGAACAAAGTCTAGGACACATTAAAAGAAAAAGGTAAGTCAAAAATAGTCTATGTGACATTTATTCTACATTCTTACATTTATGCTTTTATTTTTTAAGTTTATTTTTCTTTTTTAAAGAGAGCACATAAGCTAGGAGAAGGGTAGAGGGAGAGAGAGAATCTTTTTTTTTTTTTTTAATTTTTAATGCTTATTTATTTTTGAGAGAGACAGTGTGCGAGTGGGGGAGGGGCAGAGAGGGAGGGAGACACAGAATCCAAAGCAGGTTCCAGGCTCTGAACTGTCAGCACAGAGCCTGACGCAGGGCTTGAGCTCATGAACCGTGACAACATGACCTGAGCTGAAGTCAGAAGTTTAACTGACTGAGCCACACAGGTGTCCCTATGTTTTTAAATACAGGAAAAAAGATCTAAAAGATACTGAACTTAATAGTGGTTACCTTTGGAGAGGGCCATTCAACTGCAGTTACCTGAGGGCACAAAATATTAATGGACTGGGAAAAAAACATCTCATATCAACCAATGTGACCTAATGTCCTGTTTATAGCCACAGGAGTTAATATGGATTAAATTCTTACAGAAGAACAGACCACATTTTTTAAATCTTGACAAATATCTTACCTTGTGAAAAATTTAAAAAGATCTAGAAAAGAACAAAGTAGAAAATAAAACAAAAAAGTAGAGCAGTTTTGTTTAAAGGGATAATTGCTGCAGAATTAGTTGACAATAAAAATATTTTTTAATACTTTGCTAGAACTAAATGAGTAGAAATGGGTATGATAGAATGGCTGCCCCACCACTAGATCTAAAGTGCCACCATATCCCTTTTGCAGACCTATGACAGACATCACCCATCAATCATGGACTTCTTTCATGACTAACAGACCCTGTCTCATGATTCTCAACCCAAATTAGTCTAATACTTCCCAAAGTTTTAAGTATTTAAGAATCACCTGAGATCTTTGTTAATATGCAGAATCTGATTCGTAATGTTTGGCGTGGAGCTCAGGATTCCTCCTTTCTAACACATTCTCAGATGATGCTGATGCTACTGATCTGCAGATCACACTAAGCCAATAAGGCTAGATCTAGATAGCCATTAATGACTGACTGGAGTCAGTTCACAAAGTAAAACATTGCAGGAGTACTGACAATATGGACTCTAATTTTGGTCTTTCATTTTGTTCATGTTTGCTGAATCACCTCTCTTAGGGCCACATGTTCCAGATTCTTCAGAGATTAAAATACGTATGGTAGAAATGCCTACAAGGCTGGGACAGGGAAAGGCTTGTTCTGGCCTCCCATAAATCTGTTAGAGATAACATAGTATTTCTTTCCTCTTTCTGATGTACAGGTGGTGCCCCAAGATCTAACTGAAGGTTAGCTGTCAATTAGGTGCATGCATGCCCTTTGAAGTACATGTAAACCCTTTGATCTCACTATAATGACCTTTGTCCTTGTCTCCTTGCTCTATAAAATCAATGCACTAAGGTATGGGTTTTACAGAGAATAACTATTTAGCTGCTGTGGACTGCCCTCTGTCTGATCCCACCTGTAAGTTACCCTGAATAAAACTCTGTAAACTGCATGAACTGGCGTGCTTTGTTTTCTGGTCTCAAAGTGCCTTAGCTTGGGGGATACTTTAATGTCTCTCCCCCACCTTCTAACAAAGATTTCAGGTATTTTGAAGACGATGAGTTTTAAAGACTGAAGATCTAAGTTTCTTTAAAGAAAAGAAATATCCCATATTAATAGTAGATTTGAGTATATCTTTATGTGTTGGCTGGTTATTTAGGTTTTCTCTTCTTGGAATACCTGTTCATATGCATTTCTAAAAAGAATTTTCTGGGGCACCTAGTTGATTCAGTAGATGGAGCATGCGACTCTTGATCTTGGGGTTGTGAGTTCAAGCTCCATGCTGGGTATGGAGCCTACTTAGAAAAAAAATTGGTTTTTTATTGGTTGTCTTTTTCCAATTGATCTCTATAAAAATTCTTTATATATTCAGCAATCTATACGTTTTGAATGACACATTTTTCATTTATGATACGTTATATGGTTAGCCTTGAGAATATATAAACTGGGGAGTAATAAGAGATGAAGTTATAAAAGAAAAACAGGGCAAGAAAACCAGGGAAGGTTTTCTTCCCCTGGTCATCTTACATGACACTGTAAGTAATGTATTGCAAGTAAAAAGATTTTTGTGTGGAATCCCTTTAGGATATATTAGGATATATATTCTTACTTAAATCTACTCACAGAACTAAAAAAAACACAAAACTGTTTTTAGAACTTGAACAATGATGCATAGCTTGAGGACAGTTTGTGAAACGCTAGCAAAAGCAGTGGGAAATAACCAAGGTTTATCAAGGAAGTAACATGATGAAAATGTTTTAGACTTAATAGGATAGTGATGTGCAAACTGGATTAGAAGAAGCAGACTTTGTAGATGTGGGTAAGTTATTGATTCAATAAGAATTCATATATTGAGGACTTCTGGGAAGATGACACGACAGGAGGATCCTGAGCTCACTTTGCCCCATGGACACAACAAGGTTAACAGCCACATCAGAACAACTAACTCTGAAAACATCCTGAAGACTGGCAGAATAGACTTTCTACCGTTAATCATACAGAGAGGGCCATATCACAAAAACAGTAACAGGGGCAAAGATGCAGTCAGGAACCAACCCCCGCAGAGAGACTAACCACAAATTAGAGGGTCCCCACAATCACAGAGAAGGAGCACCTCAGGCTTGGGGTGGGGGGAGAACCTACACTAGGAAGATGAGTCTGCATAACATTTGGCTTTCAGAAGCAGAGGAGCGAGTGAGCGAGTTATTTATTTATTTATTCATTCATTTATTTCAATCAGGCTTAACTCTAGGTACTTTAAAAATCAGCAGACTTAGCTCTAAGAGAGGCAGAAAGAGATATGAAATTGAAGCATAACAACCTTAAAAAAAGCATAACAACCCAGTTGAAATACAATATAAAAGTAACAATTTGAGAAGAGCCTGGGATCTTTAGGAGACTTCTCCAAGAATCCCCGCCTCAGTCTAGACAGCAGGCCACTTGCAGGAACTAGCAGGAGCACTCTTCCACCTGTATTGCTACCATCATGTGCCCTGCTACAGTGCTCCCTTTCAGATCTACCCTATCCAATCTGCCACGCTTAGCAGCCATCCTGCCAAAGGAACTCGTGCCATGAAATACCTTGCAAGCAGATATGGCAAGAACCTGTGTCACTCTAAAGAGACTCCTGCCCTAGGAAGAAGGAAAGATAATCACACACACCAGGGCACACTCAGTCCCAGCAGCTGAACCTTATAGCTGGCATTGCAAAGACAGTGCCCCGATAATCATCAGTGCAACTGCAGCCCCAGCAGATGGACTGAGGGCAGGCATCTGGTTGACTGTTGATGCTGCCCAACTACAAATACCTTGGTGGCTCCAGACTGGCCCCTTGACAGCACAGGGACCAAATGCACACAACAAGCAAAGTGGGCCACTGCAGCTTACTGGACAAAAGGCAAACAAGGTTCAGCCACAACAGTAGGGAGCAAGCAATCTGCAGTGGAGACAGGCCTGAAGTTCCTGGCTCTGGAGAACAGGGGAAATTGTGTTACAGGGTACCACAGTACCTCTTCTTCATAAGGCTATTACTTTCAAGATCAGGATAAAAAGCTGACTTTCCGAATACAAGGAAACACACACAGATAGTTAAACAAAATGAGGAGACAGAGGACTACACATCTCAAATGAAATGAGAACAAAACCACAGCCAAGACCTAAATGAAATGGAGGTATCTCAGTATTTGGGGAAAAAAAAAACAAACAAAAAACAAAAAACTACCAGGAATCAATAGCAGATTACAGGACACAGAAGGATGGATCAGTTACTGGGAAGATACAGTAATGGAGAACAACCAAGCTGAAGACGAGAAAGAAAAAGAAAACATTGAATGTGCCTAAAAGAAATAAAGAGGAAATACAAAATACGTGAAGACAAATAACATGAAAACGCAATGTCCAGAATCTTTGGAATGTGGTGAAAGGCGTTCTAAGAGGGAAGATTACAGAAACACAGGCATACCTCAAGAAGCAAGAAAAATCTCTAATAACCTAATCTTGTATCTAAAGGAGGCAGAAAAGAAAAAGTGCAAAACCAACAGAAAAAAGGAAATAACAGATTAGAGCAGAAACAAGTAAAATGGAGACCACCTCCACCCCCCCAAACCCACAATAGGTCAATGCAACCATGATCTAGTTCTTTGATAAACATCAGTAAAACTGATGAACCTTTAGTCGGACTCACCAAAGGAGAGAAAACTCAAGTAAATAAAACCATATATAAAAGAGGAGAAATAACAACTGACATCACAGGTACACGAAACACAAATTGGGAATATCATGTAAACTTATATATCAACAGAAAGCAGAATATAACAGGAATGAAAAAATTCCTAGAAACATAAATTTCCAAAACTGAATCAGGAATGTAAAATTTACACAGACCAATTACTAGCAATGACATTGAAACAGTATTCAAAAAATTCCTAACAAACAGAAATCTAGAATCAGATGTCTTCACAGGTGAATTCTAACAAACATATAAAGAAGAGTTAATACCTATTGTTCTAGAAATATTCCAAAATATAGAAGATGAAGGAAGCTTACAAATTCATTTCATCAGGCCAGCACTACCCTGATACCAAAACCAGATGAAGACACTACAAAAAAAGAAAAGTACATTCCAACATCTCAAATGAACATAGATGCAAAGATCCTGAACAAAAAATTACTAAACAAAATCCAACTATGCATTAAAAAAATCATTCACAATGATTAAATGCACCTTATTTCAGGTACACAAGGGTGGTTCAGTATTTGCAAATCAAAGTGATACAACACATTAAGAGAAAGGACACATGTGAGATGGGATAGACATTGGTATGGCCCTCTTTGGAAAATTGAATCTTCTACACCAGGCAAAGAGGTAGAAGACTATGGGGTTTACCTATAGGGATATGAGGGATCTGACACAAGGGATAAGCCCAAGGAGAAAGGAAGCATCACTGGTTCTGGGAACTCTGTGTAGTGAGAAGAGGCAAAGATGTCCAGATGCTTCCCAGTATTCATTCTCCCTCTTTTTTAATAACAGGGTTTCTAAATTTTGGTTGGACACATTGGCTGCCTAGCTCAATGACCCCATTTCCCAGCCTCCCTTGCACCTAGGTAAAGTCATATGATTAAGTTCTGAGATGCAAGGAAAGTATTAGATGGATATTTCAAAATGTGTCTTTTAAAGGGAGAGAGCACATTTCCCTCCAACCTGCTGCTTAGAATACACATACGATGGCTGTACAACTTACAATCATTTTGGACCAGGAGGAGCAGAGCTGCACCTGTTAGTAGAGCAGTGAGCTGGAAGGAGCTTGGCTCCCTGATAACTTTGTTGAATGACCCAAGAACCCCACAACCTATTATTTCTAGACAGATTTGGATGTGAAAGAGATATAAACTTCTAAATTGTTTAAAATATTAAAAAGAAAAAAGAACAAAAACCATATGATCATCTGAACGGACGTAAAAAAAGCAACTGAAGAATATAACATCCTTCAAGATTAACTCTCAACAAAGTAGGTTCAGAGGGAACATATCTCAACACAATGAAGGCTGTATTTGAAAAATTCACAGCTTCATACTCAATGGTGAAAAACAGAGTCTTCCCTCTAAGATCAAGAATAAGTTAAGGATATTCACTCAACAGTTTTATTCAACATTGTACTAGAAGTCCTAGTCAGGGCAATCAGGCAAGAAAAAGAAATAAAAGGCATTCAAAATAGTAAAGAAGATGTAAGATTTCCACTGTCTGTAGCTGACATGATACTATATACCGAAAACCCTGAAGACTACCAAAAAGTACTAGAATAACTGAATTCAATAAAGTTACAGGATAGAAAATTAATATAGAGAAATTTCTTGCATTTCTGTACACTAATAATGAAATAACAGAAAGAGAAATTAAGAAAACAATTCCATTTACAATTGCACCAAAAAGAATAAAATACCTAGGAATAAACTTAACAAGGGAGGTGAAAGGCCGGTACTCAGGAAACTATAAAACACTGATGAAATAAATTAAAGATGTCACAAACAAATGACAGATATATGATGCACATGAATTGGCAGAGCCAATATTGTTAAAATTTCCATCATTACCCAAAGCAATCTACATATTTAATGCAATCCTTTTCAAAATAGAATTTTTCACAGAACTAGAATAAATAATCCTAAAATTTGTATGGAACCCCCCCCCCCCAAAAAAAAAACCACCCATGTAGAAAAAGCAATTTTGAGAAAGAAGTACAAAGCTGGAGGTATAACAATCCCAGTATTCAAGATATACTACAAAGCTGTAGGATTGAAAGCAGTATTGCATTGGCACAAAAACAGACACATAGATCAGTGCAACAGAATACAGAGGCCAGAATTAAATCCACACTTACATGGTCAATTAACCTATGACAAAACAGGCAAGAATATACACTGGGGAAAAGACAGTATCTTCAACAAATGGTGCTGGAAAACTGGACAGCTACATGCAAAAGAATGAAACGGAACCACTTTCTTACACTAATACACAGAAACAAACTCTACATGGATTAAAGACATAAATGTGAGACCTGAAACCATAATACTGGAAGAAAACATAGGCAGTAAGGTCTTTGACATTAGCTATAGAAACATTTTTCTAGATATAGATCCTAAGACAAGGGAAACAAAAGCAAAACTCGACTATTGTTACTATACCAAATTAGTAAACTTTTGCATGGAGCAACGAACCACTGATAAAGCAAAAAGGCAACATATGACAAAGCAAAATATATGACAAAGCAAAAAGGCAAATGGGAGAAAATATTTGCAAATGATATATCTGATAACAGGTTAATATCCAAAACATGTAAAGAACTTACACAACTCAGCACCAAAAAATCCCAAATAATCCAATTAAAAATGGGCAGAGGACCTGAACAGACACCCAGGCAGATACAGGTGGGCAATAGACACAGGAAAAGATGCCCAACATCACTCATCATCAGGGAAAGTCAAATGAAAGCCACAGTGAGATATCACCTTAAACCTTCAGAATAACTAAAATCAGAAACTCAAGAAATAACAAATTTTAGCAAGGATGTGGAGAAAACCTTCCTGCACTGTTGGTAGGAATGCAAACTGATGCAGCCACTGCAGAAAATACTATAGATGTTCCTCAAAACATAAAAATAGAATTACCATATGAGACAGTAATTCTACTACTGGGTATTCACCCCCTCCTCCTCAAAACACCGAAAACATGATTCGAAAAGATATATGCACTGGTATGTTTATTGCAACATTATTTATAATAGCCAAGATATGGAAGCAACCCAAGTGTCCACTCATAGATGAATGGATAAAAGGTGTGGTGGATATATACAATGGAATATTACTCAGCCCTAAAAAAGAATGAGATCTTACCATTTGTAACAACATGGATTGACCTACAGGGTATAATCGTAAATGAAACAAGCCACTCAGAGAAAGACAAATACTGTACGATTTCACTCAGGTGTAAAGTTTAAGAAACAACACAAATGACCAAAAAAAACCCAGACTCTTAAATACAGAGAACAAACTGGTGGTTGCCAGAGGGGAGGCTGGTGAGAATTTAGGCAAAAAAGATAAAAGGTTTAAGGGTACACTTATCCTAAGGAGCACTGAGAAATACAGAGAATTGTTCAATCATTACAGTGTACATCTGAAACTAATAAAACACTGTATGTTAATTATGCTTGAGTAAAAATAAATAACATAATTATTTTAAATAGTACAAATCCCATGTCTAATGTCACACAATCTTAACTGTCCATGACCAGATTGAAACTATTCAGAGTTAAATCATTGGTAGGGTCAAAAGGAAGACTGTCTTGGCATTCAGTAAACAAGGTGGGAAAGAGGGAAACAAACTATGTTTTTGGCAGTAACTAAGTTATACAGTGTAAAATTTGTTCTATATTAGGCCCAGGTGAGTTAAAATACCTTAGCAGAGTCAAGTGGTCACTCATGGGAAATAAATTAATTCTCCTGGACACTGGGGGTATGAATTAGTGACTTGGAAGAGGCAATTAATCTCAAATGGATAAGCATGTAACTTTAATTGCTCTCTATCCACAGTTCCCTTACAATCAAACACAGGTCCCCATGCAGTGTAGTTTTATGCAGATAAGCCCAAAGCTCTATACTGATTTAAGACAATAATGTCTCCAGGTGGTAAAAACTGTTTTAGCTTATTGGAAAAAAACATGAACACTGGTCAAGGAATCTGCAACAGAGGCACAATAAATACTAAAATTGAGACTATCAAGGGGGGCCTGGGTTGAGCATCTGACTCAATTTCAGCTCAGGTCATGATCTCAGAGTGGTAGGATTAAGCCCACACTGGGCTCCTTGCTGAGTGTGGAACCTGCTTAGGATTCTCTCTCTTGGCACCCCTCTCCCCTGCTGATGCTTGCACACTCTCTTCTGAAATAAATATGAAATAAAGTAAAATAAAATACAATAGAATAGAAAAAATAAAATAAAATTGAGACTATTGAAAACTTTATGGATTTTGTTACGAAAGTTTTGTTTACAACAGTTAACACAAATTCCTCCAAGCAAATTAGAGGTGTGGCAATAAAGTGAAAAAGATGTTATATATTATTTAGGGCTATCACATCTCTCGGCCTACTTCTCAAACTAATTGTTTTCAATTTTTTTTTTTAATTACTTCTTATTATTTTTTTAGAGAGAGATAATGTGTGAGTAGGGGGAGAGGGCCACAGGGGGAGGAGAAGAAGGATGGAGGGAAGGGGGAGAGGCTTCTGAAAATCTGAAAATCTCAACATTACATCATGCCATGATTTGGTGAGTTCAGGTATCTAGACACTCATTAGGAAATCAAAGAGCTGTGCAGTATCCTACCTTTAAAAAAAAAAAAAAAAAAAAAAAAAAAAAAAGAGAGAGAGAGCTTTGGACAACACCTGGGTTTGGAGTTCTGCCTAACACAAGTTTCTCCACTTGGATACATTACTTTCAGATTCTGGTAGCACCCGTCTAATGAAAACTGTAAAGTTTAGGGGAAATTACATATATAAGTCATTTGCTGCCATTTCCTATGGAAAAAGTCAGTAAATATCAGATGCTATTATCATCTGATCTGTGAAGATGTACAATTTTGTGGACATATAAATAGTAAAAATTATCCCCAAAATGTATTCCCCTAAAAATATAATACAACCACTTCAGGCGATGTGTTTGGCAGAACATTTTAGTACTTAATCTAGCCACAACTTTGGAGAAAGAAAAAATACCATTACAAACGATTCGTAACATCCAAAATAAATATTGAAATACTCCCACTAGCAGTTAATACACAGATAGCACATTAACTTAGGTAATTGTGGTTATCATTGCTTTAGACTAATTCAGCCATTACATGCCCAGGGACATTCATCAGAAAATGTTAATTGGTAGTTTTCTATAGTTAGGTGGGCACTACTTCAAAACCCAACACATGAACACTGGATCCAACAGAACTCCAATTCAAAAATTTAGAAAGATGCATACATATGCTGTAAGAAAAAATAGTGGTTTGATAAGTATCCATATTTATAATGACAGATGCTGTGTGTTTGTGTAGCCATGTCTTAAAAAGTCATACCTGATGCAAAATAGTTCCCTTTGTGGAGATTTCGCTAAGTCATTGTAAAGGTCACATTATTTGTTTACAGCTATTGTGATGACTTTATTTTTAAAAGTCAGTAAGGGATAGAATAACAGTTTGTTGCACAGACATTTTCTGTTCAAATTTATGTAAGTACCTTATTTAATATTCACAAAAACAGTATGGGGTAAGTGATCCTATCTTCAATTCATGATGAGGAAATTAGAACTTCGTGGCATTAAGGCCACAAAGTTTTTAAGTAATGAACTAGGAACACCAACCTAGGTTTTTTCATATTAAAGTTCCCATATTTCATACTGCATTACCTTATGAAAATCACTGGTTAAGCTTCTCACTTTGGAATAGCTTTTGTGTATTTTATTGGAAGGAAGGGGTGTTGATTATGGGAAAGTGATTATTTACTACTTTTTAAATGTGTATTTATTTTTGAGAGAAAGAGAATGAATAGGGGAGGTACAGACAGAGAGGGGGACAGAGGATCCGAAGCAGGCTCTGCACGGGTAGTGTGGAGCCCAATGCAGGACTGGAACCCACAAACCGTGAAATCATGGAAACAAAGTCACAAGCTCAATGGACTGAGCCATCCAGGTGCCCCTGGGGAAGTGTTTAAAGTGATTCGAAAAAATATTATTTTTAGGTATTTTCAGGTCATAAATGGAAAGACATGATGGTACATGATTCTATGACAAGTTATTCAGATTATGTTCTGCTGCCTTTGGAAACTAAGGTTTAAGCCATTGAGCTCTGGTTTTAGAAAAAGAGCACTATTTTCAGAATCATTAATAAAATGTAGATGAAATTAAAGTTCTTGGTATTACAACCCCTAGCATGATTCATAAATAAAGTGAAAAATCTTTATCATATATATTGTCCAACACAGGCAACTACTTAGATGGTTTAGTGAAGGTCAAGAATATTGTAAATACCTTACAAAAATACCAGAATTTTACTATTTATAAATTGATAAGATGAATGAATTAGAGAGAAACATACCGACAGTAGTCTTAATAGTTCTAAAGGTCTATGGTTGCCCTCAAACACAAAAAGATTACTGACATTAGGTGTACGTATCCAAAACACACAATATGAAAAAGTTTGGTGTATTCCTGTATCTTCCATATGTTATTTAATAACATTTGATGGTTATAATTACTATGAGATTTTTTCACTCTGGTATAATTCTGTGTTTATCACATCTTAGCTAGTATTCAAACTAGACATTTAAAGTTTGGAAGCTGTAACCCTATTGTCATAAGTTAGATATTCATTGCTACACTGAGGAAATATATCTCAAGGTGTTTTTTTCTTTTTCATGCCATGGCCCTCTTTTCAGAATAATGTTTTTAATCTTTTGAGTATTTATTTATTTTTGAGAGAGAGAGAGAGAGAGAGAGACAGAAAGAGCAAGGGAGCAAACAGGGCCAGAGAGAGAGAGAGAGAATATGAAGCAAGCTCGGCACAGTACAAAGCCCATTAGGGGCTTGAACCAACAAACCATGAGATCATGACCTGAGCCAAATGTGGATGCTCAACTGACAGAACCACCAAGTCACCCCCATAATGTTTTGAAATGCACAAGGTACATACATTAAAGAGTTGATTATGTTTAAATATTTATCAAAATATTTTTGAAATTTGTGACAGAATATATGTATTTTATGAATGCTTAATGTTACAGGATTTGTAATTCTGATTCAGTGAAACTATACATGGTATTGAGATATCATCAACAACTACACAGACTCTCCTCAGCTCATGATGGCTCCACTTGGGATTTTTCGACATTACTATGGTGTAAGAGCAATACACATTCAATAAAGACCACCACTGAAATTTGAACACTTCATTATACATCAGGCTTTGTGTTAAAGTGAGTTTGCCCAATTGTAGGATAATGTAAGTGTTCAGAGCACGTTTATGGTAGGTGAGGCTAAACTATGACGTTGGGCAGGTTAGTGTATTAAGTGCATTTTCAATTTATGATATGCTCAATTTACAATGGATTTATCTGGACATAATGCCGCTGTAAGTCAAGGGAGATCTCTAATGTGATAGGAAAAGATCTGTGTTTTCTGTTGGTGACAAGTCACAGGACCTGCTAATCACACAGGATGTGTTGTCTATATTCACAATGAAAAGAAATGCTAAATTTCAGTTGAATGTTAGTGAAAAGAAAAATGTAATGTTTTCCATCCAAATTTATTCTATGCATGGACCCCACGTTCAGAAAGCCTGCGGGTAATGTTTTCCAAAATTTTGTATCAACAGTGATTATTTACTGGTATTGCATGCTTTGGGGCTCCTACTATAGTATCCTTGCAATTTTCAAAGTAGACTGAACATTCTTTACCAAATGAGCTGATCTACATTTTGTTGTCTAACATGATGGAAGGCTTATTTCTGAGTCATGTAACACTAAGGCAGGTGGCTCTCTTCCATAAGGTAATTCAAGGGCCCAGACTTCTTCCATCTGTGTCGGCATTAGCATCTAGGGCCTTGCTGTTATCTAAATTCTGCTGATGGAAGGGGAAGAGGGTGTGAAAGGAGCACTCCAGCTTCTTAGAAAACTTTGGCTCAGAGTTGGCACACAGCAGCACCACCCACACTTCCTTTGGCAAGAATCAGTCACATGGCCCCATCTGGGTATCACTTCCTGGTAATGACTTCACACGATGGAATGGAAAACACGAAATTTGGCTGGACAGTAGCTGCATCGACCACGATCAAGTTTTCTCTTACAACTTTTACACGGTAGAGTTGAGGGATAGTTTTCCTACATATTGTGCCATCCCTCACATTCCTGAAATGAACTCAAAACCAAATTGGGTTTGGCGGATGATGGTTTTTCTAAATTGTTGAGCTGGATGAGAGGAAAGAAAGACAAACAAAACCAACTGGTAGCTCTTGCTCTGTGAATGGAAGCACCTAAGCTACAAACCTAGGAGTTATCTTTGAAGTGTCCTTCTCTTTCCTCCTCAAAGGTACTCTATCAGCTACGGCTTCCTATTTATTTTACCTCCTAAGTACAACTTCAATCCGGACTGCCCCTGCCACATCCTCACTTCAGACCCTCATAAATTCTCTCCTGGATGACTTCTATAATAGCTTTCCGACTAAACATTCGGCCTGCAGCTTTGTCCCTCGACTGAGGCCATTTTCTCTACCAATATTCTCAAATTTTAAAAACTTCACACCTCTGTAAGTGAACAAACTGGGCACACATCTCAACACATGCACTCTGACTTCTTTAGAAGTCATGCATGTTTCCTCTTTCACCATTACGTCAGTCATAAAATGTATGACATGGAGAGATTAAAACATAAATATAAACAGGAGTTTTAACGTGATCTTCTCCATCCAGTGGATTACTTCATACACACGTGTATCAGTCTGAGTTCCATCAGGATAAGGGAGGCCACAATATTATGGGACTAAGGGGATAACTCAAGACTTACAGTTTACCTGAAGGAGGGAGAAGCTGGGAAGTGAAGGTCCGTCAGCAGGGCTAGTCAGAGGGTCAGAGAAACAGTGACTTCCTCAACTTGAAGTGGAAGAATTGGGGTTTATAGGCATCTGAGAAGGAACAGGTCTGACCACAAGGACCACTGTGAAATGGGAGCTTCTGCAGAGGTCTCCAGCATCAGCTATGTGGGACCACACCTGTGACTCCCACAGCCTTCTGGGTATAGTGGGCTGTGCTTCACCTGTGCCTGCTAAATCTCGGCAAGTTCCTCTCATCAGATAGCTAATGCATAACTACTGGGAAGGCATTAAAGGGAAATCTACTTCCCAGCCTTAGGACACGTGAGACGCGATGGTGCCAACTGACAACAAACAATCCAACACAATGTACTTGGAATGCAGCCACTTCGGGTTGGAGACAAATACTCTAACCTGGACTGAGAGTGATTATTCTAAAACGCACCAGATTTTGTCTTACTCAAAATCTTTCTGTAGTTTCCTTTTGCCTCCAGTAGGAATTTTTATTTATTTATTTTTTTTTACCTCCGGTAGTTGTTAATGATTTTAGCCTTGCCAACTTTCATTCGCATACTTATGTACAGGCGAAAACAAATCAAATATAGTTCTTATTTTAAGCCTTGGCTGAACAGCGAGAGAGCACTGGAAGCCTCTTCTACACCCTCAGAGCCCTGCAGTTTGTCCAGAATGTCCAGAGCCCCATAGGACCTCTGTGGACATCACCATCCTAAAGGGTGACATCCAAAGTCACCAGCTTGGTGCATAAGGCCCTCTATCATCTGCCTCGTGCCTACCTCTTCCGTTTAATTTTCTCATAGCCTCAGGCCACCCTGCATGCTAGCATTCCCAATTTAATTATTCATAACCTCAAAGCTCCTCCTTGGCATATGTGCTCCCCTTTCCTTGGAATGCTTCTCCACCTTGTCTGTCAGGTATATTCATATTCACAAATCATCCCTACGTGCAGATCATTTTTCCTCACCCTAACAATCTCCCCGCTGTGAGTACAATGTTCATTACAAAGGAGGACTCCAGAGTGGTGTCATGAGTTGAGGAGGCATGGGTTGAGCTTGCTCAGAAATTTTCCCTGAAGCATACAGCATCTACTATCTCCATCTTCATTTCTCAGTATGAGTATTTTGAAAAATATAAAGATGGTGTAAAACTTCAATTTTGGTGTTGTTTTAATAACATACAGTTTCACCTGTGTGTGTGTGTGTGTGTGTGTGTGTGTGTGTATGATTTTGTGAAAATCAGGACCCTTTTTGAAAGTTCTCATTGTAAGATATTTTGCCTTTGCTGGAGAAAAACTGAAAATCATTACAGAAATGACAAAACAAGCATTCCTTCACTCCGATATTGATAAATTCATACGACAGCATTTTCACGCCAGTCAGAATGGCTAGACAAAAAGAAATAAGTGTTGGTGAGGATGTGAAAAGAGAACCCTTGTCCTCTGCTAGTAGGAGGCAAATTGGTGCACAGCCACTGTAGAAAACAGTGTGGAGGTTCCTTGAAAAAGATTAAAAATAGAATTACAAGACAATCTAGAAATTCCACTTTGGGTATTTCCTCAAAACAAATGAATGTTGAAATTAATAAAAGATATATGCACCCTGATGTACACAACATTATTTATAATAGATAAGATAGCGAACAACTTAAGTGTATACTGATAGATAAATGAATAAAGAACATGTGTATGCATTGAGTATACACACGATAGAATAAATCATCCATAAAGAAAAGAATGAAATCTTGCCATTTGTAGCACAGACGGATGGACCTGGAAGATACACATCTCAGTGAAATAAGTCAGACAAACAAGGACAAATACCACATGATTTGCATGTGAAACATAAAAAAACAAATGAAGAAACAAAATGCAGAAACATACTCAAATCCAGAAAAGTGGTGGTTTCCAGAAAGTGGGTAGTACTATAGGCTAATTAGGTATGAGAGAGTAAGAGGTACAAACTTTCAGTTATAAAATAAATTAAGTCAGAAGGATGAAAAAGTAAGCCATAGGTACAGTCAGTAATACTGTAATAATATCATATGGTGATTGATGGTAACTCCATTTGTGGTAAGCATTGTATAATGTTCAGAAGTGTTGAATTACTGTTGTACATCTGAAACTAATACAATATTGTAGGTCATTACACTTCAATAACATAGGCAATAATTTCCTTATTATTGGCTATAGAAACTTTTTTTTAGATATGTCTCCTTGGGCAAGGGAAACAAAAGCAAAATTAAACTATTGGGACTATACCAAAAGGAAACAGTCTTGCACAGTGAAACCATTAATAGCACAGGGAAAAAAAAAAAAAAAGTAACTTACTGAATGGGAAAAGATATTTTCAAATGATATACCTGATAAGGGGTCAATATCCAAAATATATATATAAAAACCTTAACACACACACACACACACACACACAAAGACCCTATTAAAACAGGGGCAGAGGTCCTGAAGAGACATTTGTCTAAGACACATAGATGGCAGACACATGAAAAAATGCTCAACATCAATAATCATCAGGGAAAGGCAAACCCAAACCACAATGTGATATCGCCTTATCCCTGTCTCAGAATAGCTAATATTAATAATGCAAGAAATAACCTGGGCTGACAAGGATGTGGAGAAAAAGGAACTCTCACGCACTGTTGGTAGGAAACTGCATTCTTATAATGCAGCCATTGTGCAAAACAGAATGGAAACTCTTTAAAAATTTAAAAAACGAGTTATCAAATGATCCAGTAACTGCAATACTGTGTATTTACCCAAAGATAATGAAAACACAAAAGAAAAAGACATATGGACCCTATATTTAATGCAGCATTACTTATAATAGCCAAGATATGGAAATAATCCAAATACCCACCAACAGATGAACGTATAAAGATATGATATACATACAAAATGGAGTATTACTTAGCCATAAAAAATAATGAAAGCTTGCCATCTGTAGCGACATGGATGGATGTAGAAGGTATAATGTTAAGAGAAAAAATTCAGTTAGAAAAAGACAAATGCTATATGATTATACTCATGCAGAATTAAGAAAAAAGGGGACAAACAAAAATAGTCTTTAATACAGAGAACAAACTGGTGGTTTCCAGAAGGAAAGCATGTGTGGGGGAGGGGTGAAATAGAGGAGATCAAGAGTATACTTATCTTGATGCGCACTGAGAAATGTACAAAACTGATCATTTTACTGTATACTTAAAACTAACATACACTGTTAATTATATTCCAAAAAAAAAAAAAAAAATCCTTCCTCTTTTCTACATTAAAGAGAACTAGTTTGAAGAACAAATTTTTGTGAGATGACTAAAATATAAAAGAAACAAAACGGTCTCAAATAAAAAGAATAAACTGGTGTTTGCCAGAGGGGAGGAGGGCAGGGCCATAGGTGAAATAGGTAAGGGGGATTAGGAGTACATTTATCTGAAGACGGTGTCATATAGGACTGCTGAATCATTATATTGTACTTCTGAATCTAATGCAAGTATGCAAATCATATTTCAATAATATATGCATGTGTATATATACACAAAGTACCAGCTAAATTTAAGAAATTCAGCAAATAATTGATAGTAGTTTATGGGATCAAAAGATTTGTTTCAGTCAGGACTAAGTGTGTTTACAATAGAAACTACAGTTCAAGAAAATAAGTTTTAAAAACCAAATGTATTCTTTTTTTCATTGTAGTTCTCCAATATAAATATGTATACAGAGCTGATTTTAATGGCATAAACTTAACCTTGTAAGATTTGTAAAACCTCAAGAAACATTACAGAAAGCACAACTCAAAACGTTCTGCAATAATTATATGTAAATCAATAATAAGTTTTACTTACATATATCTGGAGGTGTAGTGGCCACATGAGACTCATCAGAACCTGAAGATCCTGCAGTTGAAAAGGCTTTGGGATTGACCACCCTTTTAACTAAAGAGCAAAATCCTGGGAGATAGGAAACTAGTCTGGCTCTATTACACAGCACCTAAGAATAACACAAAAATGAAAACTATTTGTTCTGAACACACATTTTATACTTCTAGACAATCTCTGGCAAATCCTCACACTGCAATGTATCTTTTAAAACCAAATTTTATTCTATTATTGAGCAACTACCATTTGACAAGCATTATGTATATAATTTTAAAAAACAAGTCTGTTAAAAAACAAACAGTAAGTTACTTTGTGTAAAAATATGTGGCCTTTCCAATAAAGGCCAGAATCAAGAGTGCCACTTTAGAGAGAATAGGAACTTCTAAAAGTTGCCCTATTTAGGAACAATACTAAAAACGTAGTACAAATAAGATTTTTCCATTCTTAAGGACTTTCAAAACCTTTAGTACGTAGCTTTGTGGTACATTTTTTGCTCCTTTGTTCCTGGACTCTGAGGTCAGTTACAATGGGTGAACGTGTAAACATCTTTCACGCATAAACTTCTAGCAAAATACTTGGGTCAGAGTAATTTAATGCAGGGGTTGGCAAACTATAGCTGAATATAGCTTGCTGTTTTGGCAAATAAAGTTTTATTCTATCACAGCCACTTCCATTTTCCTCATGTATTGTCTATTGCTATTTTAACTGCCATGGCAGTTAAATGTTGCACATTTAACTGTTGTTAATGGCAGTTAAACAGTTGCACAGGGACTGCAGAAAGCCTAAAATACTTACTTATCTGTCCCTTTGCATTAACAAACTAAAATGCCAACTCCTTGTTTAGTAGGCAATATTTAAGAACAAATACCACATTATCTGTGAAATGCTATTAAAAGATTTGAACAATTAAGAGATCCTTGAAAGGGAGTAGGAAAAAAATTTCAGAGGATACACTAGGTTTTGAAGAAACAGCAATAAGTTGAGAAGGAAAGGGGCATTTCAATGAGTGACTTTAGGAACAGATGTATAGTCATAAAAGGTATTTTCAAAACAGTGAAAAGTTCAATGAGGATACATAGATAAGGGAATACAGTAAAAAACAGGCTTGAAAGTTAAGTTGTGGGCAATTATAAAACACTATGTATTTTACACAGTAAAGGACTTATTACATCAAGACAACAAACCAGAATTTTAATCTGGAGGCAGGGAAGAATAGTGTAAACTGATAAAAACAAGGAATGTTTTTAGGAACATACCACTCAGGGCAGTAGGGCCTGGAGTGGGATTAGAGAGGTGGCATGTAAACTAGTCACCAGGATATTGAAATAGTGTAGCTATTTGATACTTTAGAATATTATCCCTTTCATATAGTATTGTGAAATTCAACCCAGGTATTCTGACCTTTTTTTCATCATAAATACAAGAGAATATCCTAACTGGTCTTTCTACCTCTCTGGCATAATTTCTTACTAGCTTTACCGTCCTTTCCCTTTTCTATTCTTTAGTCACATAAAAATATCTACCTAACATTTCCCATATTTTTCTGCCTTCTTTTATACTGCCATAAGATTTCTTCCCTTTTGCCTCTCCTTCTAGGTCTAGCAAATTTCAAGATCTGGATAAAGAGAACCTCCTTTATGTGTCTCCCAAGTACAAGGCCTGTCTGAAGAGTATTCTGCCCACCTGAAAATTTAAGCACGCTCCCTTGGGTTAGCACCCAACCTGCCCAAAGAAACAAATGTGATAGTTATTAGATTTTAACCTACCAGACAAACTCAGACTTTTGGGTGTTTCTGTAATTGAAATTTACCTTTACAATTGAAGACATTTACATTTAACAGAATATGGCTCAGGATCTAAAGGCAATACAAATTTTGAATTCCAAAAATATTTTAGGCAAGGCCTCAAAGTAAAAGACTCAATAAAATATTATCTGAAGGGAGCAATATTAAATAGTAAATAATCAATGGATGTTACTGTTGGCTAGGTTCTGTGTGCTAAGTGCTTACATGCACTGTTTTACTTATTTCCACACCAGTTCCATATACCATTAACATTAAAGTATTAAATATTAAATTTAATATTATTTAAGATTACTAAAATATTATGTGTAATAATACATTGCTTCACAAGTAAAAAAAGGAAAAAGAAAGATTATCCAAATTATTTTAGCAACTGCCTAATACTATTAAGGATTATTTAAGCCTCTGAGTACCAAGGCCACTAATTCTACTTCGGTATTTTTCCTTGATGGTAAAGCTTTTAACAAAAGTTACAGTAAAATGTGAGTTTTGTTCCCAATCTAAGAAAATCTACTCACCAAGTTTCACTTTATTTATTTAACCAAGTTTCATTTTAATGGCAAAATAAGCCATTCAGTATCTTAATTTATCCACTGAAAGAATAGCTGATGACAGTGCTAACGTGTTTCAAATTTCATCTTCTAACTTGTTTGATCCTCTAATTCTTTACTTGGCAGATTTTATGCCATTGGGTCAACTGGTAAATAGAAGAACTAAAAGTGAGCCAATAAATAACTCAAAAATTAGAATAGTTTATTTTAGTATGAGGACAACTATGTATTTTATATGATTACTTCAAACCTAGGATTCTAAACTTGGGAAGATGACAGGCTATTAAGGTTTAATTCTAAAATCTTTATTAGTATAAAAAGATAAACAGTCTTTTAGATACTATTTTAGGACTAAATCCTGCTTTTGGTCATGTGAGCAGAAAATATGGTCTATACCAAAGACCAAAAACTGGTCATCTAGGAAATTCATCCGTATCTGTCTACAGACATTTTTGTGTGATCCACAGTTAGAAGAAACTTGAATTGAATATCAACATTGAGAAATTGTAGATTTCCACAAAAAGCCCATATTTAGCACTGTTCTTGGAAACATGGAAGAGCTGGCAGCCCTGGATTCCTATTTTCAAATGGCACTGGTTAGCAACAAATCACCGTACCTAAGGAAGGCTCCTCCCATCATCAGTAGTGAACACTGCAATTTGTCAAAATTCCTATCAAGGCATCCTGATTTACCTGTCCAGCTTCTGAAGCATGGACAACTCTTGCTATGTATGCTAACTAAGTTGTTGAAGACAGACTTGCGTGTTTCATTACTGACAGCCATTCAGCATGCATGCACACACAAATGCAGGTTAAACCTTAATATTCTATTCTAATTAAGGTTTCTCCTTTGAGAGTATCACATGCTTCTTTTACAACCTTCCCTCGGCTAGGTAAAAATTCACCTTAAAATGGGGTCAAGACTAGTGGTCTACTTTTATGACTTGTCCCTACTGTCACATCATTAGACTCTTAATAAATCATGTTCAATTGCATTATCCTGGCTAATTACTGCCATATTAATCTTCCTAACACAGCTCTGCTAAAATGACCACAATTTAAAGAATCAAATCTAAATACTGCGACACTCAAGGCTCTCTATTATTTGATTCCAACTCCACAACCCAATGTTATTTCCCACTAATCTCTTTCACGTATCTTACATTCCACAAGGCAGAAATGACTTCTTGATTTCTGAAAGGGAGGGTGTCTTTGAACACACCTCCTGTTCTTCCATTCAAATCTCCGATTATCTAAGTTTCACTCTTCTTTCAAAACTCAGATTAAATGCTTCTTTAAGTAATCCCAAACCCCTAGTTTCTCTTCTCCACAAAGCTTTGAACCTGCACTGTGTAATTTTTAAGAAATAATTACAATTGTTTTTAAGTTTATTTATGTCTTTTGAGAGAGAGCAAGCGTGAGAGGGGCAGAGGGAGAAAGAGAGAATCCCAAGCAGGCTTTATGCTCAGTGCAGAGATCGATGCGTGGCTTTGGAACCCCAAGATCATGACCTGAGCTAAAACCAAGGGTTGGACGCTTAACCAACTGAAGCACCCAGGCACCCCAATTACTTTATACTTTTTAATGCAGCTATTTCATCTATGTCTAGTGTCCCCCTATATCAACCCCTTATGGGAGGATATGTCTAATTATTGGAGAGTTACAATCAATAAATATTTCTGGTCTATGTGAATTATACCTCTTGCTCTCATTTTGCAGGATTTGGAAGGTTACTTCCTATACTGAAGCTGCCAGAAAACTTTCACGTTAGCGAACCAAAAAAATAAAAAATAAAATAAAAATAATAAAAAGCTTAAAAATAGATTCTGAATATTTCCTGAAATAATGTCTCTAAAAAATATTGGAAGGATGCTGGCACTGAATTTATTTCCAAAAATGAATCTGCAGAAACAAGTACATGTGTATTGAAGAGAAAGTTTTTTTCAAACTACCTTCAAAGCATACGAACAGAATTTCACACCCCTTCCTTCCCTTGACACTTTTCACAAGAAACATTACGCCACCAATGCCATAATTAAACCAAACCCTCCATTTCCTAAAAGTTCCCAAACCATTATACCGCTTAAGAGACTAATTTACTCACAGTGGCCATTTCCAGCGGGGAGAGAGGGCGCAAAATACCTTTCCTTTCGTAAAGTTACTCCTGAGAAAGGACAAAAGAGGCCAGTGACAAATTAAGCTCTAACAACACAAAGCTCGGGTAACGCTGACTATTCTATGCTTCTCTCCACCACCATTAAAGCTAAAGCTAAAGCCCAAGCTCTCTCCGTAACCCAAGAATGCCAGAATTGGTCTTCCCCTCCCCCTAAAGGGCACAGATCCCTGCCCAGAGGAGGCCGTGCCCCCCACCCCCAAAAGCAACTCGGACCGGATGAGGGCGGGGAACGAGGAGTCGGTGACCCAGCCTGAGTCCCCAGCGTCGAGGCAGGTATATTAACACAGGTCCGGGGGGAGTGGCGGGGGTTGATAACAGCTCCAAACGAGGGTTCAAGCGCCGCTGACAGTGAGGAAGCGAAAAACAGCCTAAAGACAGAGTGACAAGACTGGGGAGAGACACGGGGACCCTGTGGGAATAAAAGCAATACCGAGTGCTGTGGCCCCAAGACCGGCGAACTTGGAGGGGCTAACGCGGGCGGAAACCATCCGTACCAGTTACCGCCGCCGCCTCCAGCTGTCCCAGACCCTCGCTCTTTCCGCCGTCAAAATGGCGGCGGCGGCAGCAGAGGTAGCGTCGACGCCGGTAGTGACCAGGCTGAAGAAGTTGCTTCCGAAAACATCGATGCGAAGGATCGTCGCATTGATGATGCGCACGCGCACAGTAAGTATGTAGCGCCTACCTTCCGTTGGATAGTGGGCAAAAGCGATGTAAGAGGAGGAAAGGTGAGGCTGGGTGACGTGGAAGGAGGAGGGCTTCTGGTCTCGGTTAAGTGGCTCGTTTCATTTCGTTCGGTTCCTCAACTCATTGGTCTATTTGGTAGATTCCTCCACCCTAAGGCGTTTTTACTGCCCCCCAAGAGCTACAATTTATGGTTCTTTATATCACACTTGTTAATTTTGCACGAATCCCTGTTTTCGAGCATAGGGCACCTAGGTTTTTTATTTGTGTACCAGGCCTTAACAGGCTCAATAAATATATATCAAACGACTTATTTATAAACATTATGTAATTTTCATTTGTCAGTTGTGTTTTGTTTTTTTTTTTTAATTAATTGAAGTCCATACTTTTTTCATGCCAGTATTTCTGGGTAAGTAATGTTAGATGAGTTACTTAGTCTCTTTTTGCTTTAATTTCCTCACCTGTAAAACGGGAATAATAACAGTGCCCCTGCCCCATACACTGTAAAGAGTAAATGAGTTTATATATAACTAACATATAACTATACATATGCACACACACAGCTCAGAGCTTGGGAGTCACAGAAAGGCTTCTAAGAAGGGACCACTGAGCTGAGTGTTGAAGTTACGTACAACTCAATTTTTCGTGCCTCATAATTTCTTTTTGGCTTACTTGTACAGGTTATATAAGAGGATTTCTGGTAGAATGATTGTAAGCTTTTTGAAACCAGGAGCCATATGCTATTCATCTTTACTATGATAGAAATCATCTGTCAGTTACAGATGGGAGATAAAGGAGTCAGTGATCAACAGTATGGCAGGAGGCTGTCAGGAGTAACTTCATAGCAGAGGTGATGCTTGAACTGTATTCTGAAACATGAATGGGTGTTTTCCTGAATACCAAGAAAAGATGTGGAGGGGTGAGGACATTTCAGGCAAAGGGAGCAGTGTGAAGAGAGTTATGGAATCAAAAACACTGCACGCTTTTGGGGAGATCTACAAGTAATCAAGAGAATGAGTTTGACATAGACAGGGGCTAGATCATAGTCAGCCTTCAGTACAATACTAAGATAGATGTAATTGGGAACAACGAGAAGCAATTGGGAAGATTGAAGCAGAGTCATGGCATCATCAGATTTGTGTCTTGGGAAGATCCTCTGGCTGCCATTTAGAAGATAGGTTGGAAGGGTGTATGATGATAACTCCTGAATTTTTGACTTAGGATACTTGGTGAAAGGTGTTGCTTTTGCTGTATTGAGAATTCAGTAATATTAATATCTGTGGAATGTATACTATGTAGTGGCACTTGGATAGGGATTTTCCTATTATCTGTTTTAATTCTCATAAAAATACAGAAAATGGAGGTACTATTCTCATGTTAAATATGAAGAAATTAAAGCAGAAAGAGGTTAAGTATATTTCTGAAGCTTCCAGAGCTGGATTTAAATCTAGGTATGTTAGGTTCACAAGTAGTGTTTTCTTTCCCAGAGGTATTGTCCTCCAGGAGAACAGGTTTTTGGAGAGAGATGAAGACTTTAGTTTGGGATGTCTTGAGTTTTAGGGTGCCTAAAGGGACATTCATGTGGAGTTGTCAATAAGTCATATGAAAGTAGCCTATTGCTCAGGAAAGTGGTTTATGTGAGAGACAGATATTTGAGGCTCATTGACATATGGGGGAATAGTTAAAGCCATGAAAACCCCTTAACATGAAGTTCAATGATGGGCTTTATGGGAAGGGAGAAAGGTCTGTGAAACTCCTGAAAATGCATGCACACTTTTGTATATTTGTATGTAGATTCATTTTCCCCCCTGTGGAGAGGGTGCATAACTTCTTCAGATTCATAAAGGAGTTCATGACTCTGAAAGTTCAAGAACTACTAGTGTAGAGTGTAAAGGAAAAGGGCAAAGCCAGAATACTAAGAAATATTAATTAAAAGGGTAACAGAAGACAAACTAGCAACAGAGACTGGCAAGTTTCAGTCAGAAGGTAGAAGGAAATCAGGAGAGAGTATTCTAGACGTCAAGAATCATTGCTATTAGTGCTCAATGTTATTAGATGCTACAAAAAGGTCTTATTGAGGTCCATCTTATTTGGTAGGTCCAGCAACAGTGACTTTGCCAGAGAAATTTCAGTGGAGTAGGGTATGGGAAGTTGGAATTTTGATAACCGGGTATTCAGAGAATAAAACAGAAACTTCTTGAGGACAGAGACTTTATATGTTTATTCACTGTATTCCTGGGACTTTCCTGTATTCCTGCCACAGAGAGGTGATCAATAAATATTTGTTGATGGGTGCAGCCCTAACCAATATCTGGTAGGAATTGGTGGACAGATAACCCAGGTCTCTTGCCCCTTAGATGTGAGGTTTCTAAGGAGTGTGTTTTACACTGGCTCCCAGAGCTTTCCAGTGGGGTTAAACTCTAGTTTTCCAAAGTAGTAACCTGCTTCACCACAGTCCCTTCCTTGGCTTTCTTCCCTGTCCCATCTCACTTCCCTATGCCCCTCAAATGTTCCCTGAGATGACCTCTAAAATACATTTTTTGGGGCACCTGGGTGGCTCAGTCGGTTGAGCGTCTGACTCTTGATTTTGGCTCGGGTCATGATCTCATGGTTCCTGGGTTTAAGCCCCACACTGGGCTCAGCACTGATGGCACAGAGCCTGCTTGGGGTTCTCTCTCTCCCTGTCTTTGCCCCTCCTCTGCTCGCATGCACGCACACTCACTCACTCTCAAAAATAAATAAATAAACATTAAAAAAAATAAAAATAAGTAAATATTTGTTGAAAGTTAAACAGATGAAGAAGTAGTGATCATTAATAACAAGCTACCATTATCAACAGCTGCTTTCTGTTGTTCTATTTCCAGGCTCCATACCTTCTATCTACCTCTATCTACCCAACAACTGGGCTGGGAGAGTAATAGTGTCTACATGGCAGAAGTGAAGAAACAGATTTAGGCTAAGCAAACTGCCTGATGTTATACAACTACATGTAGTGGCAAATGCGAGATTAAAACATGGACTTGAGTGGCTTTGAAATCTCTGTGCCTTCCACAGCAATAAAAGTCAGAAGAAAAGAGGTGAGTAACTGTCAACTTATTTCAGTTTTCTTTTATCTATTTGCCTTCTCCTTTTCACTCTCTTGGATTGTTCTTATTCTTTGGAGACAAAGGAGGACCCTCACAGAACTGTAAAAATTAACCCATTCACCAGATTATGAGATTATTCAGAGGTCAATGTGTAATCCATCTCACTCTTACTGCTGCCTGCATTGATGTTTTTTGATAAATATATGGCTTTTTATTCTAGAAAACACTAATTCTTAATAACAAAGATGCATACTTTATGCAAACTAAGAAATATATAGTAATTACTAAGTGCTTGACCTGGAAAGACCGTGGTATTGTAGCTAGTTCTTTCTGTAAAGACAGTAGGATTATAAAACCAAAACACAAGATGAACTACTTTCTGCTCAACCAAGCATATCTAAAGCACATTACAAGTTTGAAGACAACAGGGGCGCCTGGGTGGCTCAGTGAGTTAAGCGACCGACTTTGGCTCAGGTCATGATCTCACAGTTTGTGAGTTTGAGCCCTGCATTGGGCTCTCCCCTCCCAGCGCAGAGCCACTTTGAATCCTCTGTCTCTCTCTCTCTCTGCCCCTCCCCAGCTCATGGTCTCTCTCTCTCTCTCTCTCTCTCTCTCTCTCTCTCTCTCAAAAGTAAACAAACATTGAAAAATAAAAAATAAAAAGAAGTTTGAAGACAATATATTGTGATATTTTAAGAAATGCTGCATGGAACTATTAGCTGATTGCAAGAAAACACTATGTAAAATGATAATAGAAATTTAAAAAAGGTATGGATAAAAGTAAAAGTATGTGAAAACTTGGTTTTTATTATTTGACTCAGTCACAGGACTCAACTGTTGAGAACACATCTTTTTAAGTTGCCCACATCAGTGATGCAATATTTGATACATTAAGATAGGCATATATTTTAGCCATTTCTAGAAAACTTAAGCTTTTCCTGGAAACATCTTGTATGTTCTAGCCATCTCTTGCGAGGTGGCAATGCATGAATGTTATAGGGAATAAATGTTACGTGTCTCTAGGACAAAATGGAAGAGAAGCCGTCTACTTAATATTTTGATTTTTAGTATGAATGTGATTCATACAATCACTGGACTTTAATTGTGATATGAGATATAACAGTTACCTATGTGCTCATCTGTCTGTCTCTGTCATTACAATAGACACCATGATATTATCTACTTTGTAGATATATTTAGAAGACTATATGAGATAATCCACATAAAGTATTTAGCATAGTGCGCAGCACTTAGTATGCAATAAATGTTAGCTGACATCATCTTTATCATCATTATCATCATCATTGAACTCCTCTGAACTTTATATTTGTAGCTCTGCTTTCCATATATGTGCCCAGTCCTTGTCGGGGTGATACTGCCCTGGGCCTTCCTGTCTCTTTGGTAACAGGAAATAAATGGTCTAGAAAAGAACAGGCATGGGTTTAGGCAGGCCTCCCATCAGGATGTTGTCCTGCTTTGTTCTGAGCTACTTCTCCTTGAGGTGACTATGGCTTTTAGGAATCAAAGCATGTAGGCAGAACAGAGAACAGGGCGAGGAGAAGATTTGACCAAAATCTGTTTACCCACTGAGTGAAATTCATCCATTAAGGGACACTTTGTACTCAGGATCTAGGCTTTGGTGATCTGGCTACATAAAGAAGTGGAATTGGTTAGGTTTCAGTTTGGGGATATAAAACTACCTGGGAACTTGTTAGAAGGGCAGAATCTCTGGCTTCATCCCAATACTACTGCCCCAGAATCTATATTTTAACAAGATCTGTAGTGATTCATATCTACAACAATGTTCTCTTACATGAGATTGACCAGGACGAAAGGGATGGTAGCACTGGGGCTTGTAGAATGTATATTACTCCTGATGTATATAATCAGAATCTATGAGGTTTAGGAAGCTTCATTTAAGAAACTCTGCAGGGAATTTTTATGAGAACTAGAACTGGAGGACCACAAGTAAAAGATAAAAAAAACTGTGCTGGGGAAAAGTGTAATACACACTATGAACACCAGCTGTCACTACTCTACAATTTAAAAACAAACCTGATCCTTAAGAGCCAAAGGAATAATTACAAGAGCATTTTCTAAGTTTCAAATGTAAAGATCTAAATTTCAAATGTAAAGATCAGACTCTGGGTTAAACAGATTTGGATTATACTGTGGTTTTATTAAAGGTCTCTAGGACATATGAATGGCTTACAAAGAGTAGTGGTTGAGATTTAGAAATTTGGGGTATGTGTGAATAAACTTACATCAGAAGAATAATGTCTCACGTACTTGGGGAAATAAAGTGATTGTATTATGGTTAAAAAAAATCAAACTAGGGGCACCTGGGTGGCTCAGTCAATTAAGGGTCCGACTTTGCCTCAGGTCATGATCTCATGGTTTGTGAGTTCGAGCCCTGCGTCTGGCTCTGTGCTCTGTGCTGACAGCTCAGAGCCTGGAGCCTGCTTTGGATTCTCTGTCTCCTTCTCCCTCTGCCCCTCCCCCACTTGTGCTCTGTCTCTCAAAAATAAATAAATGTAAAACAAAAATAAAAAAAAATCAAACTGGACTCTATAGTCGGAGAGTGTATGTAAGACAGCTCAGTGACTCTGAGAATATCTTCATTTTCCTGGCCTTATTTCACAGTTGAAAGTCTTATGTAGTGTCCACATGAACATTTTCTTTATTTTCAGATGTTGTACTATACTGGGAGATTTGGATTCAAGTTCTGCCTTTTTTGTACAGCTTCATGAGGATCACCATGACAATTCCTTAACGTCTGTGGGCCTTGAGACAGGCATAAAAATACTCAGAGGGTTGTCATTAGGAGAATCCACATGATGTAATAAATGTGAAATGTTTCATAAATTTTAAGTATTAAATTCAGGGTATTATTTGAATGCTTACAGTCTTGGGCCTTTGCATAATATTGGTCTCTGGAACACCACAAACACACCATTTTCATAAAAATGACTCCAGTTCTGCTAGGAACCTAGTTATTTTCTCCAACGAGTTCTTTTGTTCCATACCAAGTAGAATAGTCTGATAAAATGCAGGACACACAGTTGACTTTGAGTTTCAGATAAACAATGAGTAATTTTTTAGTATAAGCATGCCCTATATTTTACATGGCAATCTGACATATCTAACTCCAAGGCAAACGAAGAAAGTTGTCCCTTGTTCATAGATCTACATCCAAACCTCATCTAATTGCTCACATCTTCTATTTTGCCTGGTCAGAAAAAGTCTGACTCAGAGACAGTAATGTAGGTCTAAAAATGTTTTGAAAGAATTTACTGCCATCGAATAGCTTGCATCTTCAAAAATTGTCATACTTCCTGTCTAGAAATGGCTTGCTTGGGCTTCTACTCTAAAGATTGCTTGAAAGGAAGTAGGGTCTCTGAAGTAATTAATCCTTGGATTTATTTTAATTTTTGTTATATTCTGTTATTCTGTTGATTTTTGATGATTCATTAACGTATTTTTCTCCTTTCCATTGCATTGTTACAGATGAAGAAGGAGGGAAAGGGTGAATCCACAAAATGAAACAATTCTAAAGCCAGTCAAATGTTTGTATTATGAACAATTTGGATGCATTTCTGATGCAACCCTCTCTTCCCAATTGTGTCTCATGCAGAAAATTATGGTCTCAAAATATATGCACTCTAGAGACAGAATCCACACACCAATAATAGAGAATAATGAGAAGGAAAGGTGGAGAGACAGATGTATGCTAAGTGTCAAGAAAGAGTTCTCCTGGGAACAGTTTGCAGTTTCAAAGTACTTGAGGGTAATCCACAAAATGGGAGCTTCACTACAACAAAATAAATTCATTATTACACTTTCATGGGTATGCCCTGAAGTAGAATGAGGAATCACGCTAGGAATCCTGATGCGGTGAATAGCCAAGTCTAACAGGAAGCCCTTGGAAGGTGACTGCAGAAAAATGTCACCTTTGGGTTCAGCTAAGGTTAACATACACTTGCCTATGGACGCTAGGTGGCGATATATGACGATGTGCCAACTTTAGAATTTATGGTGAAAATGCTGAATTAGTGGGGGATGAGTTTTGAGATGAGTTTTTGTTTCCTGCTGTTAATGCAGAACCTTTCAATTTATGGTAGAATGTTATTTCAGCTGTGATCTTACGAAACTTCAATAGGGACAGGAACCATGTCAGATCCACCTCTGGGGATTTCCTTCTTTTTTTCCTTCCATCCTAGGACTGATTACTCCACACTTCTGCAAAGTACTTAATTAGTCTCATCAGGCATTCAAACTTGATACCTATGTCCAAATTTAGATACAGAGATGGTAAAGCTGTTTAATTGGTATTTGGGGCCATTAGAAGGATTCAGGAGAGCTGGCTGAGGCGCTTTGAGCCATGAATGAGGGTAAGGCTATATTCCTGGGCTTTGCGTTCCTGTCACTAAGAATATTTGCCAGTCTGCTGACAAATTGCAATGGGGATATCCCTTGGACACACTGAAGACCCAACGCCCTGTCATTTGAGCAGAGCAGGCACTTTACCAGCCCACAAGGGTATCGGTGCTTATATTACTCTCTGGTGTAAAACTTCCTATTTTATATGGTTTGATGATGTTTCACTGATGCATGTTAATTAATTGCTTAAAGAAGCTTTTGTCCTTTTAAAATCAACAAAATCTTGGATTAGGTATATTTTTTTCTCTATTTTAATTTTTATTGATATTTCTGAGTTCCCAGGGAATTATATGGATATCAAGTGATCACCGAAACATTTTTCTGTGTTGTTTTGGGAATTCTCTGCACTCTCTCCTGTATTTATGTTCTTTCTCCTGCCTGAGTAAAACGGAATAATTTAGTTAGAATTTGGGGATGAAATTTACCAAACCTATATTCTCAACAAAAATCTGGAATTCAAGTAATTTTTATGTCCTACTTGCTTCTGCCCCCTTTTCACTTTCAGCTTTATTTTCAGCTATCTTCTGACATTATCTGCCTACAGCTTGGTAGACTGCTTATTTCCACCTGAGTTTTCCTTATCAACAGCTGGTATTGTCACTTTCTCCCTCTCCCCCCACCTCTCTCTGTATATACAGATATAGTTATATACATATATATGTATATTACTATTTTCTCTGTGTGTATGTATGTATGTGTGTATATATGTACACACATATATGTGTATATACACACACATACACACACATATATGTAGATGACTAGTTTTTCAGTATTCAGCTCCAAAGCATCTCCTTCATGAAGCCATGTCTGAATAATTCAACTAATCTTCTGTTTTCCTGAACTCATATAGTATTACTCAGGTTAGCTCATAATTATAATCTAGTCTCAGTTGCTTTCTAATTTGTTTACATACATGCAAACACACATATACATGCAACTAACTAGGTTATGAGCTTTTTGAGAATGAGGACTGTACCTCAATGACTTCTATCATTATGGTGCATGTATATATATACATGTGGTGTAAAAAGTTGAATGAAATGTAGACCCTGAGCTATCAAGTAATTATGTTTCAATATAAAAATAGAGAATTACTCTTACAACTGAAGATTGAACAAGAACACAAACCACCTCTCTGTGGGTTTTAGCTTCTGTGGAATCGGTTGGGATCCTAATGGCTGTCTAGAGCAAGAAGAGACTTGCAGAATTTTCTTTCTGAAGACTTTCGGGAACTACTTCTTAAAGTGATTTGTTACATTCTCATAGTTTTATGAGCTGTCATTTGTAAGGATACAAGCAATGGGTTCCTAAGGGGCCACGGCAGTTGGCAGTCTTTGGCCTGAGACAACAGATATGGCCTTTGCCAGTTCACCCCTGTGGCCAAGGTCACCGCTAAGATACCGTCTTCTCAGATCTATCTCCTCTCTCCCATTGCCCTCCAAAAACAACATCACATATATATGTATATATATATATATATATATATATATATATATATATATATATTTAATAGATTTCCCATCTTTTGTCCATGTCTGTGATCCCAGAGCCTAAATCATAGTAAGTGTTCAATAAATATTTGTTAAAATAGCTTAAACATTGATTTAAATTACTCTGTTGAAGTACGAGATCTCTGATAATATTGGATTGTGACACCTAGTATAAAAAACTTGGTAGATATCAAGGTAGATCTTATAAGAGCTAGCCTAAGCCTTATCTCTTCCATGACAAATTCCTAAGACCTGTGCAATCCTCTTTTCTCCTCCTTGTCCTTATTTCTCCTCCTGAATCTGAATTACTAAGTTATCTTTTTTAAAAATGTTGGTTTATTTATTTTGAGAGAGATCCCATGTGAATGGGGGGGGGGGGGCAGAGAGAGAGGACATGAGAGAATCCCAAGCAGGCTCTCTACTGTCAGCACAGAACCCAATGCAGAGCTCAGTCCCACAAACCTGTGAGACCATGACCTGAGCCAGACACTTAACTGAGTCACCCAGGTGCTCCTGAATTACTAAATTATCTTATATCTACTGTTATCATATCTACATTGGGCAAGTGCCTAAGGTACACATCTGTAGAATGGGGTTAATAATGGTGTCTACCTATTAAGGTTGTGATGATTAAATGATTTAATATATATAAAGTACTTAGAACTTTTCCTGGCATACAATAGGTAATGGATTGTTGTTATTTATTATTATTATTGATATAAGATTGTTCATTGTTTTCTGTGCACACAGCCTGTCCTACCAACTAGATTATAAACTCTTCAGGGGCAAGCATCTTTCTTTTAGTATTTTAGGATTTATAATGTCCCTTTTTCATTCAAAATACTAATAATTTGTGTCTCCTCTTTTTTTCTGGATCCATTTGACTAGAGATTTATCAATTTCATTGCTTTTCTCCTAGTGGTTTTTGGCTTCATTGTTTTTGTACTGTTTTTATGTTTTGTTATCTGCTCTTTATTATTTTCTTTTCCCTGCTTGCTTGCTTTTGGCTTAATTTTTCATTCTTTTTCTAAATTCTTAAGGTAGAAGCTTACTAATTGAGTTGAAATCTTTTTCTAATATAAGCATTTGCTATAGTTTTCTTTCTAACCTCTGCTTTAGCTAAATCCCATAAATTTTGATATGTTGTATTTTTATTTTTATTCAATTAAAAATATTTTCTATTTTTCCTTGTCATTTCTTTTTTATCCATGAGTTATTTAGAAGTGTATTGTTTAATTTTTGAATAATTTGGGATTTTCCAAATATCTCCAGCTCATAAATATCTCCTGTTTTTATTTTAACTCTTTTGTAGACATGAAACATACTTTATAAGATTTCAGTTCTGCTAAATTTATTGATACATTTTATTGACCTGAATATGATTGAATTTGGTAAATGTTCAATGTGTGCTTATAAGAGTTTGTGTATTCTGCCATTGAGTATAGTATTTTTTAAGTGTCTTTTAGGTGAAGTTAGTTGATAGCCTTGTTCAAATTTTCTATGTCTTTCAGACTTTCTGGCTACATATTCTATTAATTACTGAAAGATAAGTGTCAATCTCCAAATATAAATAAGGTTTGTCTTTGTCTCCTTTAAGTTCTGTCAGTTTTACATTTTGCATCTTGAAGTTGTTTTAGTAAGTACATACAAATTTAGGATTATTATGTCTTATTGATGAATTAATCCCTTTATCATTATGAAACATTCTTCTTTATTCATGACAATATTCCTTGTTCTGGAGTATATTTGTCTAATATTAATATTGCCGCTCAAATTTTCTTTTGATTAGTGTTAGTAGGGCATATATTTTTCCATCCTTTTACTTTTTTTTTTTTTTTTTTTACTTTTTTTTTTTTAACGTTTATTTATTTTTGAGACAGAGAGAGAGCATGAACAGGGGAGGGTCAGAGAGAGAGGGAGATACAGAATCTGAAACAGGCTCCAGGCTCTGAGCTGTCAGCACAGAGCCCGACGTGGGGCTTGAACTCACGGAGTGCAAGATCATGACCTGAGCCGAAGTCGGCTGCTCAACCGACTGAGCCACCCAGGTGCCCCCAATCCTTTTACTTTTAAGCTATTGTGTCTTTATATTTAAAGACTGTTTCTTGTCATTTATAAAATTTGGTTCAATATAGCAATCTTTGCCTTTTAATTAAAATGTTTAGACTATTTATATTTAATGTCATTATTCATGTGGTTGGATTTAAATTTACCTGTCTCGTTGTTTGTTTTCTATTTACCTCACTCATTTATGTTTCTTTTTCTTGTTCCTCTTCCTTTCATGGAGATTGACTTTTTTTTATAATTACATTTTATTTCCATTGTTGCATTTTATCTCCTTGTTTTACTTTTTACTATTTTCTCTTGGTTTGACAATATGTAACTTCAACTTATACTCTTACTTCAAATAATATTGTACCTTTTTACCTGTAGTATAAGAACTTTACAACAGTATACTTTCATCTCTTTACCCTTTGTGCTATTATTGTCATATATTTTCTTCCACACATACTATAAATTGCAAGCTACAGTGTTCCCATTTTTTTGTTAAACAGTCAATTATATTTTGAAGGCAGTTTAAGAAATGAGAAAGCTGTCTTATATTGCTCCACATATATATTATTTCTGGATTTCTTCCATCTTCTGTAAAAGTTTAACTTTCTATCTGGTGTTATTTTTGTTCTGCCTAAGAAACTTCCTTTAACATTGTTGGAATGTAGTTTTGTTGGTGATGAATTCTCTTAGTTTTATTCATTTGGAAATGCATATTTATCATCATTCTTGAGAGATATTTTCCCTTTGTAAAGAGCTATGGGTAGACAGTTTTATTTATTTATTTTTTTCTTTCAATACATTTGCTTGCATAGTTTCTGATGAAGAGTCTGTGGTCATTTTTCTCCTTATTGCTCTGTATGTAATATGTTGCAATGTATCTTATTTTTCTGAATGATTTTAAGATTTTCTTTTTATCCTTAGTTTTAAGCAATTTGATTATGTTGTGTCTTGACATGCAGTATCCTTCTCAGGATTCTACTTGATACTTTTTTTGTTTTCTTATTCTGGCTTATGGGAAAACAGATTATTCCTAGCCTCATGTGAGCCACAGCGTTTTTCTGACTACTTTCTTGTGGTTCTCTTCCCAGCTGTAGGCCATTTCTTGTATGAATGCACAGATAAGTAACAAAAGTCTCAAGTGGGCCCCACTACAGATTTCCAGAGTTCTTTTTTTTTTTTAATGTTTATTTATATTTGAGAGAGAGAGAGAGAGAGAAAGAGAGAGAGAGAGAGAGAAGCAGAGAGAGAGGGAGACAGAGAATCTGAAGCAGGCTCCAGGCTCTGAGCTGTCAGCATAGAGCTCAACGTGGGACTGAAACTCGTGAACCATGAGATCGTGACCTGAGCCAAAGTCAGATGCTTAACCGACTCAGCCACCCAGGCACCCCTCTGGAGTTCTTTTTTTTAAATGCAGTTTTCTCCTCTGTAGTACTATGTTCCACAAGTTCTACCTTTCTGGTTAAATGAAGTCTGATTTGTGCTCCTTTAGCTCAGTGAAACTGCTTAACTCTGTGTTACTGCCTTGAAACTGCCTCCAGGAAGTAAGCTGGTGAATGTTGAGGTGTCATTGCCTGTTTTTTTTTCTTCTCTCAGAGGTCAGAATCTTATAATGCCTCTAATCTAATGTCTCCAAGCCAATATTTCCTGTATTTTGTATGATTTTCCAGTTATTTATAACACAGGGGGTGGCAATGGTGCTAAATCCATCCTTTTTACTCCATCTTGGCTTGAAGCAAAAGTGTCTGGACATACTGATGGAGATTGAAGGTCATTCTTATTTCTTGATGTATTGCATTAAAGACCAAATGAACCCTAAAGAGTTTATGATAGAAGAGAATAGCCAGTAAATTAATGATGAGGTCTGCTTATGTGTATGTAATCCAGTAGTTCACCCAAGCAATGTAAATAAAAGAATCACCGAGCTTCTTTGAATTAGAAAGTTATTTGAACTATGCATCGACTATATTGGAAAAATATCATGAAATGTAGAATCATTTTCTTCGACAATCTCTGCAAGATCTTAGAATTTTAGAGTACTGCTTTCTTTATTTCAGGTGGAGTAATGGAAGTCCAAAGAGGTCCTTACCTTTCTCCCTGGCAGACAATTGGCAGGGAGGGCCAAAGTAAAACTAATATGCCAACTACCTTAATAGTTTGTGTACTGGTGTAGGTAAGTGAAAGGCAGCTTTAATCTCCTGACTTCAAATTAGATTATATGCTTAACTTTCTACTGGATAAACACTTTATTGCCTTTCAATTCATTTTGTTTAAAAACTGCTCTTCCCTGAATTTTGCTTTGGTATATTGCTTTAGCTTTGGCATAAATCCCTAAAGATTCAGTGCAAAATTTAGTATCTAAATCTCCCTTAAAAAAGAGCCTAGCATTTTTATGAACATAATAATACCATTCAGAAATGATATAAATGTACACACTTGAATATATGTACATAGCTTCAGACTCTATAAAGGATTATAATTTTAACATTTTCTTTTTATTAGTCTTTTAAAGTGCCTTGAATTATCAAATGAAATTACTCTCTGTTATTGTGCACTTAGAGATATTTTTCCAGGAAATAATATGTAAATTCTTTGCTTCCTCAGAGTTTGCTATGGTTTTCCAATATTATGAGGAATAACACATTGGGGAGATTTTTTTGTTTTGTGGCAGTTTTAGCTATCTTAAAAAAAAATGGTTCAAATCCCCAGTTACGATATTGTAGTGTTAAATAATTTTTTAAATGTTGTGCAAAATCATCTCGGGATTAATAGAAACATTTTCTTATGTTGGCTAATTGCAAATTTTAACCATGATTCTTAATAAATTTCTCTTTCACATGAATTTATAAATACTAATTGTAATGAATCTGCTTTTCTAAATCAAAGGAGCCATTAAAACCGAATGGTTCAATTTATTTAAAAATGTTTTTTTAACATTTATTCATTTTTGAGAGACAGAGACAGAGGGTGAGTGGGGGAGAGGAGGAGAGAGGGAGACAGAATCCAAAGCAGGCTCCAGGCTCTGAGCTGTTAGCACAGAGCCAGACGCAGGGCTTGAACTCAGGAGCTGTGAGATCATGACCTGAGCCGAAGTCAGATACTTAACTGACTGAGCCACCCAGGTGTCCCTACAGGTTTATTTAAAAAATGAATGAATAAGGAAAGCTTTTTAGCTCCTTAAGGTGCTATTGCTGTTTTTATAGAATGTCAAGAAAGTGATCGGTCTTCCTTTGATTAGGCTAATGCCTTCTCCTTCCTTCAAATTTCTGGAGACTTTTCACTTGATAGGGAAAAAAAAATGAGAAAGCTACAGGGGCAGTGAGAAATAACAGCTAAAGATTTCTGAAGTATTTGATGATAGAGAAATGGGAATGACTCAGCTAGCCATTGCACCCAGAATTTCAATGTGTGGGCTGTGCTCCTACAGTCTTAACATGAGCTGGTCCTGATGATTAATGTAAGATTCTAGGTTTGCACATAGGTAAAGATAAAGATGTTAGTATGTTTAACAAAAACAAATACTCATAAACAGGAAGAACAATGGGATTTTCAGTAGCTTTCATACTGTTGCTCTTTATTTTACTTGACCATCCACCAGAAAACATGGACAGATGATATGAAGTTTTATTTGTGTTTAAAGATTATGTTTTCTTGTGTTAAATTGAGAATAGTTTTTCTGTGAGGAGAATGTCGTGAGCTGAATTGCAGAAAGTAGTTCAAAACTTAACATATACTTTGAAGATAATTTCTTCACTCCAGGACTACTTCTGAGGAAGTTTTTACATAAAGTTAAGCTCAAACATTTTCATATTGCCTGATTATCAACACACAATCCCTCTGTAAATAAATATTTAGGTAAGTGATTTCCATAAATTGTTTTCTTTAGCAGCATCTCTTATATGCTCAACATAGTGCTTATTATAAGTATAGGAATACAGACTGCTACCATTTACAAAGTCAATGAAAATCATTTAAATGAAAAATATTTTTAGCACTATGTTTGACTTACTACTCTGGAGGATGTTGATTTAATGCTTGTCCACCACCTGTCTTGACTATTCTCAGTCCACTTCTGGTCCCACCTACCTTCCACAATGGCTGTTTGATTAGGTGTGTAGTCAAGGCTTATATTTTTGTGACTATGTAATTGTTAATTGTGGATGAGCTAAGTAGTGTACCGTGATCAGTTTTCTTTTCCTAGATGACATTTTGTTCTCCCTGAAGTTGATGAGTCTGGTTTTATTGTTTTTGTTCATTTAGTGTTCTATGATTTTATCCCTGTCCTAAACGAAACTCTTCCCTAATTGTGGAAATACCATCACTAAACTTTCAGGTTTCTATCAGATTCAGCTTCTTGAAGGAATCTCTCTGATACCTTTCACTTATTCTGATCATCGACCAGTTGCTCTCTAGCTCTGTTGCACAGCTGTCATCCTGGGATTTTCCTTCACATGCCTCCTCTTTCCTATAGTATATCTTTGCTTCCTGAAATCTGTATCTTCTCTTTATTAGTTTACTCTCTTGTATCAGAGGAACAAGTTCTCCAGTAGCTTTTTGAGAAGGCTTGAATAGCAATGAAAACTTTTCATGTTTTTCTACCTTTGGAAATGTCCTTATTCTATCTTCACATATTGTCATGTTTACTGCTTATGGAGTTAGAGAATGCAAATAATTTCTCCCTCAAAATTTTGGAGACATGGGGCGCCTGGGTGGCTCAGTCGGTTAAGCGCCGACTTCAGCTCAGGTCACGATCTTGCGGTGTGTGAGTTCGAGCCCCGCATCGGGCTCTGGGCTGATGGCTCAGAGCCTGGAGCCTGCTTCCAGTTCTGTGTCTCCCTCTCTCTCTGCCCCTCCCCGTTCATGCTCTGTCTCTCTCTGTCTCAAAAATAAATAAACGTTAAAAAAAATTAAAAAAAAATTTTGAAGACATATTTCCATTGTTCTTTTTTAAAATTAATTTATTTTGAGAGAGAGAGAGAGAGAGAGAGAGGGAGCGCACATACACACGCGTGCATGTACACGCAAGCAGAGGAGGGGCAGAGAGAGAGGAGAGAGAATCCCAAGCAGGCTCAGCACCCTCAGTGCTCAGCCCGATGGCCTGGATGCAAGGGTGGATGCTAGGCTCGAATTCACGAACTGTGAGATCATGACCTGAGCCAAAAGCAAGAGTCACATGCTTAACTACTTAACTGATTGAGCCTCCCAGGCATCTGCTTCCAATGTTCTTTTATTTCAGTGTTGGAATTGAAAAGATCTTACTCATTGTGTTTTCAGAACTTTGTATGCAATTTCTTCCTCCTTTCTGGGCCCTTGTTGGATTTTTTTTTTCCCAACTGTGCTCTAAAATTTCACAGTGCTGGTGTTTGTGGTGTGGCTTTATTTCATTCATTATACTTAGTACTCACTGGGCTCTTTCAGTCTGGAAACTCAAGTCCTTTAACATGGGAAAATTTTCTTGAATTCTGTCTTTGGTAACTTTCTTCTATCCATTTCCCTTTGTTTTCAATGAATACCTAATGTTCAAATGTTTGACTTCTCGTGTTTTTCTAATTTTGTTATTTTTCTTTTGTACTTCTATTATTTACCTTTTTGTTCTATTTTTGAAATATGTCCTCAATTTTTCTTCCCACCCTTTATTAAGTTTTTTCATAGACATGTCAGTGAAAAATAAGAAAATAAAATTTAGAAAGCTGGCAAATACTATAATGTTAATATTTTTGCCATATTTTGCAATAATATTTGTAGCTTGAAATAATGGACTGAATTAATAAAGACAACAAAGAAAAGTCAAGTATATTATTTCTTATGGCATTACTTCTCAAACCCAGCAGTCACTTTATTATCCTCTTACTCAGTTGCTTAGCAGCATTTGACATAGTTGACCATTCCCTAATCTATAGATGACAGTACAACATACTAAAGCCTATGAGATGCACCAAAAGCAGTACTAAGGGAAACTATTAGTGATATGACTACATACATTAAACAAGAAGAAAGATCTCAGATAAACACCTTAACGTTACATCTGAAGAAGTAGAATAAGAAGAACAAACTAATCCCAAACTTAGAAGAAGGAAGGAAATAATATTCAAGTAGAAATAAATAGAGACTAGAAAGTAGAAATAGAAAAAGTTAATGAAAATGGGAGTTCGTTTTTTGAAAAGATAGACAAAGTTGACAAAGCTTTGGCTAGTCTAAGAAAGAAGAGAGAAAACTCAAATAAGTAAAATCATACATGAAGAGCAGGCATTATAACTGTTGCTACAGAAATGAAAAGAATCTTAAGAGATTTTTATGAACAATTATATGCCAACAGATTGGATAATCTACAAGAAATGGATGCATTCTTAGCAAAAAATGGATGCATTCCTAGAAACATATAACCTACCGAGGCTGAATCATGAAGAAACAGAAAATCTGAACTGATCAATAACAAGAATGGATTTGAATCAGTAGTCAAAAATCTTCCAACAAAGAAAAGCCCAGGACCTGGAGGCTTCACTGGTGAATTCTACCAAACAGTTAAAGAAGAAAGAACAACAGGCCCTCTCAAACTCTTATAAAAAATTAAAGAAGGAATACTTCTAATTTATTTTAAGAGATCAATATTACCCTAACACCAAAATCCCAGAAAACTATAGGCCAATGTCCGTAATGAGTAGATACAAAATCATGAAGAAAATGAATTCAGCAGTAAAATTACAATGATTACATGCCATGATCAAGTGGGATTTATTCCTGCATTTCTTTTTTTTTTTTAATGTTTATTTATTTTTGAGAGAGAGAGACAGAACTCAAGTAGGGAAGGGGCAGAGAGGAGGAGACACAGAATCTGAAGCAGGCTCCAGGCTCTGAGCTGTCAGCACAAAGCCCTATAGATCAGGATGCAAACTCACAAGCTGTGAGATCATGACCTGAGCAGAAGTCAGACTGAGCCACCCAGGTGCCCCAAGAATCATTTGCATTTCTATACAATAACAACAAACTATTTGAAATGGAAATTAGGAAAGCAATCCCTTTATAATAGCAAAAAAGAGAGTAAAGTACACAGGAATAAACTTAATCAGGGAGGTGTGAAAGACTTGTATGCTGAGAACTAAAAAAAATTTGGTGAATGAAATTAAAATAGTCACAAACATATGGAAAAGCATCCAATGTTCATGGAGTAGAAAACTTAATATTGCTAAAATGTCCATACTACACAAAGTGATCTGCAAATTCATTCCAATCCCTATAAAAATCCGAATGGTATTTTTTTACAGATACATAAAAAAATTTGAAAGTTCTTATGGAATCATGCAGGACTCTGAATAACCAAATCAAACTTGAGAAAGAAGAACAAAGCTATAGGCATTATACTTCTTGATTTCGTAATACAACACAGAGTTATACTAATCAAAACAGTATAGTACAGGCATAAAGAAAGACATGTAGACCAATGGAGCAGAGCAGAGAATTTAGGAATGAATCCATGCATGTATCATCAACTAATTTGCAACAAAGGTGTCAATACACAATGATAAAAGGATAGTCTCTTCCACAAATGGTGTTGGGAAAACTGCATATTCACATGTAAAAGAATGAAATGGGACCTTTATCTTACCCCATACACAAAAATCAACTCAAAATGAATTAGAGACTTAAAAGTAGGACCTGAAACTGTAAAATTCCTAGAAGAATATATATAGGGGGAAGCTTCATGACATTGGTCTTGGCAATAATTTTTTTTTTTTTTGATATTACACCAAAAACACAGACAGCAAAGGCAAGATAGACAAGTTGGATTGCAAAAAACTAAAAAGCTTCTGCACAGTAAAGAAAACAATCACTGGAGTGAAAAGGCAACTTACAGAATAGGAGAAAATATTTGCAAACCGTATATCAGATAAGTAGTTAGTTTCTAAAATATGTAAGGATTCCTACAACTCAATATCAACACCCTCCCCAATAACCTGATTTAAAAATGTGCTAAAAACTTGAGTAGGCATTTCTCCAAAGAAGTACAAATGGCTAGCAAGTCATCAGGAAAATGTAAATCCAAACCACAAGGCGTCACCTCACACACATTAGGATGACTGTTATCAAAACAAACAAACAAACAAAAAAAACCAAAACAAGTATTGGTGAGGCTGTAGAGAAATGAGAACCCTTTACACTGTTAGTGGGAATGCAAATTGGGGAAGTTTCTATGGAAAACAATATGAAAATTCCTTTAAGTAAAATTAGAAATACTATATGAACCAGCAATTCCACTTTGAGTATTTATCCAAAAAAAATCACTATCTCAAGGAAATGTTAGCACACCCATGTTCATAGAAACACTATTCACGATAGTCAAGGTGTAGCTACCTAAATGTCCACTGATGCATGAATAGATCAAGAAAATGTGTTTTATACATACAGTGGAATATTAGTTTAAAAAAGGGAATTCTGCAGTATGTGACAATATGAATAAACCTTGGACATTATGCTAAATGATATAACCCAGTCAGTCACAGAAAGACAACTACTACATGATTCTACTTATGAGAGGCACCTAATAGTCAAAATCGTATGATAAGAGAGAAATATTGGTTGCCAGGGGCTGGGTGGAGGGGGAAATTATGAATCTGTGGGTACAAAGTTTCAGTTATGCAAGATGAGTAAGTTCTGTAGATCTGCTGTACAACACTATGCCTATGGTTAACAATAATGTATTGTACACTTAAAACCTTAAGAAGGTGAATCTCATGTTAAGTGTTCTTACCACAATAATAATAAAAAGTCCATTTGCAGGGGCTTCTGGGTGGCTCAGTCAGTTAAGCATCTGACCCGGTTTTGACTCAGGTCATTATCTCATGGTTGGTGAAATTGAACCCCATGTTGAGCTCTGAGCTGACAGTGCAGAGCCTGCTTGGGGTTCTCTCTCTCTCTTTTTCTCTCTGCACCTCCCATGCTCTCTCTCTCTCAAAATAAATAAATATTTTTTTTAAAAGTCCTTTTGCAAATACAAAGAGAGTGGAGGCAGACAGAAAAGATTGTTGGCCAATTTTGAAAAGTGTTGCAAACATTTTATTTGGGGCTCTGTCTCATAAGAACCACCAGGGGAAACTTTGAGTGGGATAGGCTTTGATAAATCACTTTTATTTACTTATTTTTCCTTCTAGTTGGAACACCTAATGAGGAGAGGAGAGGAAAAGGAGGAGAACTCAGCTCCGGGGCTGCTATGTCATAGGTCTCAGATTGTTATTGAAATCTCAGGACGAAAAGATACTTTTTCAGATTGTCCTATGTATCAGAGTCCAGTTAGAAAAGTAGAAGTCACTCTGGGTCTCTCAGTAGATGAAATGTAGTCCGGGAGACAGATTACACAGAAGACACAGGGACTGCAGTTGGGGCTTTCTCGTGGAAACTAGAACTGTGGATGGAGGGACTACCTGGCAAGACTTGCAGCTTCTGGAGACACCATGGAGACAGGGAAAGAAGAAGAAAACTACCCAGTTATTCCCTTCCTCCTGCTCTTCATCTTCCAGCGTTGTCTCCCATATGCCAAAGCTAGAGGGCAGAAGAGTCTGGAAGAGTAGCTCCTTGAGGTTGAGAGTAGGACAGGGCAGAGAAGTGCATAGAGTAGCAGGAGAGGGGCACATTTACTAAGGTTTATAAAATTGAGATTATGTGAAATAATTTATTTCCCCATCCCTCTGGCATGTTCCATAACACACATGCTCACTCACTGGCATTTTCAGCACATTTGCTTGTGTATGAGTATCTTTAGATCTTTGTTGAGTTTATGTCCTAGTCATGGGAGGAGTACAGGGTGGATCGTTTTAAGATTATATGTAAAGTGACAGCTAACACTCCTGTTTTCAACTGACACTTAACATTTACATAATGCCAAAACATCTGGTCTTTTCCATCATTCCCGGCATCTCATTAGTCCAGTTGATTGCTTGGTGTCATGTACAGAAAACAGCTGGCTGGTTAACTAGAGTTTTGACTGTGGCTGAATTGGCTGGATGTTTGGTGTCACATAGACTGATGTTATGACTGGCTAAAGATGGAACAGAGCCAGTTACAGTGAAGACCAGTAACAAATCTAAAACTTTAATGTGGAATTTCGTTGGAAAAGATAATTATTTCTAAGACTGATTCTCAGAAACACAGAGCCCAGATTTAGTTTCTCTCTGATGTCGGTCCATTCCCATCTTAGCTCCTTGCACCCAGATGTCCTTTGCTGTGGGCCCAGTATCCTCAGGCTGCCCGTGGCCATTCAGCTCGGCAGTGACACCAGCAGAGGCACTGGCTCCTGGGACTCTTCTTCCCTGGGAAGGATCTCCAGCTTCTTAATTTATTCTTTATGTCCCTCTCCCCTTTTGCTTCTCTCATCAAATTTCATTTGTGATACCATTCAGAGATCTAATCTCTGCTGAATAGTCAGCTGGTCTCAGAATCCGGAGAACACTATGCTAAGTGAAATAAGCCAGACACAGAAAGACAAATACTGTATAATCTCACATTTAGAATGTAAAAAAGTCAAACTCACAGAATTGAGAATAGGATTAGAGAATTGGAGAATTCCATTTCTAGTATAAAAGCAGAGAATGAAATGTGGCTGCCAGGGGCTAGGGAGTGAGGGAAATGGGGGAGATGTTGGTCAAAAGGTACAAACTTTCAGTTATAAGGTGGATAAGTTCTGGGAATCTAATGTACAGCATGGTAACTATAGTAAATAATGTGGTATTATGTAATTGAAAGTTGCTAAGAGTAGCTCTTAAGTTGCTTTCACACACACACACACACACACACACACACACACAAAATAACTACGTGAGGTGATGGATGTGTTAATTAGCTTGATTGTAGTAATCATTTCACGATGTATACATATATCAAATCATCATGTTCCATACCATAAATATATACAATTTCTATTTAATTGTATCTTAGTAAAGCTGGAAAAAAAAGAATCTAATTCTCATGAAGATGTGGATGCTATTGTATTAATATTTATCTCTTCATCTTTTCATATGTGAATATGGTCTCAACTGAGACTGAAATTCTGGTGTACCTGGCAAATTTTTATCTTGTATTTGCCAGAAGCACATTTACACAAACACTGGAGAATGTCTTGGGAGAAGAAGGAGCCAGGCTGAATGAACTCTCATAAGAGAGCTTTGACTGTCAAGAGGTGGGCTGGGTCAGTGTGCACCATGGTTTCTGTCGCTTAGAGCTGTCCCCCAGCCCTGCTGGAACATAGCTGAGCTCTGTGGGGAGCAGAGGGACTCTTACTAAAATTTAAAGGGAAGTTAGGGAGGGAGGGAAGAAAGATAGAAAGGGTAAAAGAGAGAGAAAGAGAGAGAGAGAGAGGAGAGAGAGAAATAGAACACTCTAAAAGTCCTGGGATCAAAATGGAAGTGAGGAGTTTTTGCTATGACACAGTTCCTTGCATAGATTTGATTTCTGGAGGGCTCTATTGGGGACTGGAGTACTTGTAGGAATGGTGGCTGAACCCATCTGAGGTTACTTGAGGAGCCAGCAGGAATATGATTATAGGAGCAGGTCTAAGCTGCCCTGTGAAGATTCAAGAAACACTGAAAAGGAGCTTGCAGAGAGTGGGGAGTGGGGCAGTGAGGGGGCTTGCTGAAGGCCTGAGGACCTAACATAAGTGGATGTATAAGTGAGGAATGTTTAAATTATTATTTTAAATAGAACTGCATTTTAATACACCTGTGTCAGGGTGTGAGAAAATTCAGGTTATGCCTATAACATTTGCATATTAACGGAGTTGAATGTTTTGAATCTAGTAAGGAGATTGGTAGTGGTATTTTCAGATCATACCAATGGTAATTGATGAAAGAAAATACTTTCAATCTTTTAAGCATTCTTCAAATAATATTTAATAAATTTTCTTCTTACCCTGCTGGTTTTATTTGTTAGCTTGAGACATGAGGATTTGAAATGTCACTATACAATTATTGATTGAGGCTTGGCTGCCGCTGGGGAAGAGAATGGTGTGAAATCCTAACACGTTTATGAAATCTAAGCAGATCTTTTTTTATTTGCTCACAACTAGCAATAGTAAGATGGAAATATTATTTTAGTTTCTAGAAATCTTATGGTAAAACTTCAATTAAATGGGTTTGCTGATTGGTCTCGCTATATTGACACATTGAACAAAAATTTACACAGTGCCTTATATATCATGCACTCTGCTGGGCTAGGGTAAACTTTGGTGAACTCAATAGATTTTAAAATTTAGTGCACGCAAGTCATGTTAAAAGTCCCTTGTTGTCTAGCTGAGATACTAACTGAAAAATACAAGACATCTGATAAAACTATGCCATGTTTATAAGGCAAAAAAAATCCATAAGAAGGATTATATGCTTTATATCATCAGAGACTTGTATATCAATGTTTAGTGTGTGGCAATGGTAGTGATAGTACTTGTATCTGTGGTTAGCAGGGCCTTATAGGGCTAACGAAAGATTTCAGAAATGCAAACAGCAAATATATAGGTTTCATTTGTGGGGAAAAAAAAATCTAGCTCTTATTTAAACCACCAAAATTGCACCAAAATTGCAGTCAGCTGCTGGGAAAAAAATAAAGGCAAAGATCCTGTTTACAAGGAATCTAGAGTTCAGCCATCAGATGGTTTTGGTTAAGACATAGTTTTCTCTTCATGCTGATGTTTCTATAAGACATTTGCTGGGAGTTGATGATTCCCCAATTGCCTAGTGTCTTCTCTTTCTTTACCTTCACAGTGATACTTTTGATTTTTGACAACCTTTACAAAAAAACTTACTCCTTGGGTGCTCAGTCAGTTGAGCGTCCGACTTGCTGCTCAGGTCATGATCTCATGGTTCCTGAATTCAAGGCCCGAGTTGGGCTCTGTGCTGATAGCTCTGAGCCTGGAGCCATTTTCTGCTTTGGATTCTGTCCCTCTCTCTCTCTCTCTCTCTGTCCCTTCCCCACTCACACTCTGTAACTGTCTCTCAAAAAACTGAATAAACGTTAAAAAAATAAAATAAATAAATAAATAAAAATAAAAACTTACTCCTTTGCAGCCTGTCACTCTGAATTTTTTTTTTTTTTTTTTTTTTTTTTTTTTTGGTGTATGGTTTTCCCATTGCTTCTTTGGAGCTCTTTCTGCTTTTCTCTTCTGTTGGCAAGCGGCTGGTGTTAAATCTTATTAAGTATTTAAGCTTATAATGGACTTACCCTCTCTACCTTTTCTATGCTTTCCTGGAGTGAAAGTGCATTAGAATATTTACTCCTTGTAGCTACCCTGCCATGCCTGCAATAACTAGGTGATAAATCATCTCATGCCAAGTTAATATTCTACTTGATGAGAAGTATGCTACTGGGCTAGGTGGGCCCCACCACACCAAAGGTGGGGGAGTCAAGCTGTCTGTTTACAAAAGGGGTCAGAGTTTTCCCATATATGTGTGCCAGGACTTGCAGACAGGGAAACCAGTCTTGATGAGCTGCAGTGTATGCCCCATGCCTCTTGTGCTAAAACATCCAATGACAATCTCTTTGACTGCTTCTACAGTGGCAGGTTTTGATTCCTCAGTGACTTTGAATTTAAATCCATTGTCTTCATTGTCTAAAAATAAGAACCCCTGGGCATTTGTTGCCATAAGGAACCTGATAAACCCATCTGTGAGTTACTTTTTTCTGCACATTTTTTCTTTTAAAAAAATACATTTTTTTTTTAACCTAGAGGTAAAGCCACTCAAAATATTTTGATTCATTTATGTTTTAGATATAGGAAGAAAACCCTCTTTGTGACTACAACTGTACATCCACTGTATATTTACTTGCTTTTAATCATGTTTTTTGAAACTAAAAGTGATCATTCTGGATCATAGCTAAAGAAGTTTCCCTTCCATGGGGGAAGGGAAGGAGAAAAACATAGTTACAAACAGAGAGGGAAGGAGGCAAACCATAAGAGACTCTTAAATACAGAGAACAAACTGAGGGTTGATGAGGGGAGGCAGGGGAGAGGGGAAAATGGGTGATAGACATTGAGGAGGGCACTTGTTGGGATGAGCACTGGGTGTTGTATGTAAGCGATGAACCATGGGAATCTACCCTCCAAACCAAGAGCACACCGTACACACTGTATATTAGCCAACTTGACAATAAATTATATTAAAAAAAAAGAAGTTTCCCTTTTCAGTTGGAAAAAATATGTTTGAATTATGGAAGAATGAAAACGCACCCCCTAACTCATAATTCTTTGCTCCTTTCCTTTGGTGGAGAAGTAGGGAAGAGCAGGGGAAAAAGCTCTCTCAAAACCAAAAAACAAAGTTCATGGCCTATGCCTCTACCTTCTTTCCCTGGAGTCATTGAATATTAACTGGAATAAGTCTATATGTATCTTAAAGAAAACCATATTCATGCATAAAAAGCCTGTTTATTTCTCTTATGTTTTTAAATTCTGGAAGGTATTAGATGGAAAATATGCATATTCTTTTCCTTACATAGTTTGTAATTTAAAACTGTGAAAAACATTGCTATATTCGAACTTGTGACCTTATACAGAACTTAGTATTGTATTCTTCAGGAGGCATTGTATAGATGTTTATTTGCAACTACCACTTAGTTCCTTCTTTTGGCTCTCATCCCTCGCAGCAGGTGTTTTTTGTTAGACTTGAATTAGGTAACAAGTAGAATGCCATCACTTAACAAGTATTTTTGCTGCAAATGTTTTCTAATATTTGTAATTTAGATATTTATACAGTGCTTTATAAAGCTTTATTTCCTTAGAATTTAGCTCTGTAGATAATAAGTATAAAATAGGCGTCATTGTCTTGTGGCAATGATGGCAAATTGGGGGCCAGAAAGTTGTGAGTTGTTTGAGATCACAAATTGGGTTAGTTGGTAGAGCAAAGAATTCTTGCTTTCTACAAAGGTTGGCTGCCTTGACTAAAGTATGTCAGAGGGTAGTCCCTGGATTTTGGCTCAGCTAGCCCTTGTCTGTTGCCCAGAGTACAATTGGCCTCTCATCTGCCTCTCCATGAAGACAGGAGTCTTGTCTATCTTGTGCACAGTTTCAACCCCAGCAGCTTGCCCAGTACCTGGAATGTAATAGTTAATACATATATGTGAATGAATGGATAATTGAATGCAGTGAATGAATGAGGTGCAGAAAGATGCTGGAGTTTACCTTGAATAACAATGCAATATGCCTCTTGTCCCTTTTCCCCATGTTTCTCTTCTTATGCTTAGAAACAATAATATAAATTGAAACAATGGAATTTGACAGTGACTTATTATTTAAGCACTTGGTATGGTTGTGAGGCAAAAAGAATTTCATTTAAAACCTCTGTTGCTTGACTTTGTTATACTAGAAAATGAAATCTCTGGATCTTGATAACCATCTAGAACTTGGCTGTAATCTGAGAATGTTTTGTGATCTGGTTCTTTTTTGCATCCAGGGTCTGCTTTAGATGGCTGGGAATGTATCTGCACTACATTTTTCAGTCGAACGCATTGTGAGTCTTCACAGAGTTAGATTCTTACTCTGAAAAAGTTACCCCTGGGAAGGTGTTGGGCACTTTTGGATGTTACTTTTTCTTTTTTAGGGCCCCTAGGGAACCATTTAGTGGATGTGCACCATCACACTCAAATCCCTACTCAGCCACTATAAATGCCTTTGGCAATGACATCCTACAAAAGGCACCCTCTATCATGAGGTTTTTGTCTGAAATGTTCTCTATTCCAATCCCATGCTGTTGGAATATTTCAGGGAAGCAGGGTAAGTTTTCTGGAGGTTTTACTTGAATGATTAGTATGTGTTCGAGAGAGGGGAAACGGCCAAGGGCATGGTCTGCTGGCCCCTGAGACACCATGGAGACAAGTAAACAGTGGGTTGTTATTTTAATCATTTCTTTCTACCAGTCTGAATGGGGTAGATATTGTGATAAATAAGACCTCTTAAGGAAGGGAGGACAATTATCCTCTTTTTCTCCTATCTCACCTTTCTACTCTATAAAAGTTTCACAGACTCAAAACAAACTTGTTGGCTTGGAGCCTAAAGGAATTCCTCATCATGTGGCAGGCTGTTGTAGCATTTTTATGATAGCTAGTGTTTCTTTTGGTCTGAAACCCAGATATGTGAAATATAGGTCAGGAGTTGAAAATTAATGCCTGCTTGTCATGTGAAAGGAAATAATTGGCATGAAATGTAGTAAAGAATGCCTGCCATCCTGGCAGCATTAGCTCATTTTTTTTTGCTATTGGTTTTGGCGGCTATTCCAGAAAAATAATGGGCAGGTTCATAATTCTCAGAATATATCTTTATTAAGTCTATCAATATGGTGTCTTGAGCCCCCAAGAGACAGTCAGCCTGGAAGTCTTTGCTTGTGCCAGTTCTGTCCTGGGTACATGATTGTACGCACCATGACAAATTAATACAGATGGAATAATGAGTTTCTCTTATCCCTGTGCCAGACTCGCTGGGGAAAACATTTACATGTTTTGAGATTTGAGATCCATATACAAGTTCTATACAGAGATTATCATTTTGAATAAAGACTTTCATTTTAGTCTTACCTGGGCAGTCCGCACCAGAGTATGAACATTGCAGGAAAACTCAGTTTCTAAATGGGTTGAGTCCCAACCATTGATTTGTGGAATGATGCATGTATTTCCTTTATAAAGAATAAGCTTTTGAGGTCTTAGGAATAGCTCACTTAAAAATCTATAGGGAAGTAGAAATACATTGTATATTTTCAATGAAAGCCAATAGAGAAAATAAAACACGGTCTTAGTGCTGGTAATTAGGCAAAATAGAGGAATGACAGAATTGAAAAACTCATAACTTTCTAAGTTACTCTGTGATAAGTAATAGTTCTCCAGCTTCCAAGAACACACAGTTCACTATAATAATCCAAGCCTATTGTCCTCTTTAAATTTTTTCCCATCCTAAGCCAGGAAGGACTGGAAGCCTGGAGAGTATGTGTGTGCGTGCATGTGTGTGTGTGTGTGTGTGCGCATGTGTGCACAGATGGGAGGTGGCATCTCCTCTTCAATTCTGTAGGTATGGTTTCTGGCCCCTCCAGCATTGGAGTGGGATGAAGGAAGATTGATAAGGGGGCAGTAGAGATCTTACTGATGTGATTTAGATTTGACTTCAATAGATGTTCAAAGTGAACTCTTTCATGCCATGTTTTTGGGGTGATTCCCATTCTGAACCCTCAACTGCAACTCTAATTCCCGTGAAATAGATCATGCCCTATGCAGTTGGTTGCTTTAACATTGTCTTCAGTTCCTGGACTTTTTGTGGCTGTACATCTCTTGAGTCACTTTGTCTTTCTAGACAGTTCTTTCAAGATGGCTCTAGGTCTGTTCCCTCTTGTGTGGCCCACATCTGTTCTACAGAAAACCTGAGTCTTGTCTTTCTCTCTTCATTGCTTCAGTCTAGCCACAGCCTTTTATTCCAGCACTTAAATTCTGGGAGATACTAGTCAAACTCTCTAAGTTTTCCTTTGAATTTGTGCTTACTTGACTTAAAGCAAAGAAGTAGTCTTTCTCCCTTGGGGCAACAATACCTCCAATAACTCTCTCCAAAGGATTCTTCTCCAATTCTTCCAACTCAGGAGTTTTATTGCTTGGAGATTATTAATGCTGACAGAGTGGTTTTACAATCTTAGCAGTTTTGCACAGGCCTCTTCTTACCTCACTGTTAAACAATACCTAGGCCTTTGGCAACTTGGCTAAAGCTGAGATAGAAAGAATCCCATTTATCATTCTGCTGAATGTCCAATTTCACTTCAATACATATACTCTTCTTGTACCTTGCAATATGAGTATCAATAGTAGCGCTCCAATTCAAGTTCTATATAATCACAAGTAGCACTATGAGAAAAATGGAAAGAAAGAAACCGATAAAAAATACATTCTTCTCTAAGATAAACCTGGCAGAGATATATGGTGGGAGAAATACAAATGACAAAAACAAATGCTGCAAACAGTGTGGTGTGATCTTGAGAGTAGAAAAATGATAGTGGGGAAGAGATGTTTCTACTAGGAGAAGACACTATCAAAAGAGGACAGCTTGGTTGGTTGGTTGGTTGGTTTGTTCAGAGTGGCCCCTGAAAAGGAGGGAAAGAGGGAGGAGACATGGTGTGCAACTAAATATGTTACTTCCTATATATCTGTAACCAACCTAGAAAATATCTATATTCACAGAGAAGATTATCTTTCAAAATAATCTCTTGATCTTATTTCCTTGTACTGATACTGTCCCATACCCTATTGTCTTCCATTAACCCATCATGTACCCAGGCTACCTCCAGTGTCACCCTGGCAAATCATTTACTCAAAGACTATTTGTGGAGCACCTGCTATATGCAAGGCACTGTGCTTTGCTGTGTTGAGGACATAGTATGTTATGGCACAGCCTGCTTTAAAGTAAATTTCATTTGAGGTAAGCGATAAGGGACCTGATGATATGAAGGATTACATAGAATCATAGATCTGTTAATGTTAGAAAGTTGTTTAGTATGCTCTTATTAGGTGAGGAAACTGAGATCCAGAGTGGTTATGTGGCTTTAGAGTCACCTAGTTAGGTTATTGTGGAGCTAGAGGTGAAGCTCAGTTCTTTTTACTTCTGCTACAATCTGCTTGCTTCGACAATAGTATCTCACCTCTCTTAAAAATATAATACCTTGATATAACATTTCAAAGTATTGAACCACTTAGTCTGATAATTGTGTGCTAGAGCTGGCTCTCATCAACTCTTAAGAGCAGATTGTGAGCACCTTTACAACTGTAAGTTTTGAAACTGGCCATACCATGGTAGGAAAATTTATACCACAGAAATTGGCAAACAGTGCACATAAATGATTTTCCCTTTTTCCAGGGAGAGCCCGTTATTAAACTTATACCGGTACACTCTGCTTATAAATAATAATTATGGTAACCCCTTTATGAAGGGGTTGTCATATAAATGGATTTTATGGAGAAATGGAATTTAGACAGGGAAAGTGGAAATGAGGGAGGCTACTTGAGAGTGGAATTATGGAATGAACAGTGTCCTGGAATAGTTAATAGAACAGTTTGGCTGGGTGGGAGAATTGTTGGACAGGAGTCCCAAATCACATTTCTGCAGAGACCAGGCTGAATAAATAAAGGTTTAAATCAGGATGGGGTTATAAGTAATAGGGGATGATGGAGTCTGTGGTAAAGTGGAAAGCAAAGGTCTGCCTAAAAGTAGTATTAAAAAAAAAACTTGCTGAATTCTACCCACTTTGAATTTTCCATAAGGAACTAACAGGGGTCAACTTAGAAAGTAATTAGAATCAAATAGGGCCCTGAGAAAGGACTGTCATGTACCTTCTTAAAACAGCATTAGTTTCCTTGACATAATGAAGAAAAAGTTGGGCATCCTAATTTATTTCCCTTTTCTTTCTTACCTTGTTTCTATGTTCTCACTTGGAGGTTATCTGTAAACTGTTTTTTTGTTTGCATGCTTAAAAAACTATTCAGTGTTTTTCTTTATTCGTGTCAATAACTTACAGGTGAATTTTTTAAATAAAACCATTCTCAACTTTATCGTCATATTTCAAGGGTAATGATAACCCCAAAGAGATAAAGATTCAATTATATTTCCAAATATGCTCATTTATATGTTTAGTTTTCTTAAAAAAAAATCCCACTATATAAAATGGAAGATTTGTTTTAGGGAAGGATCAAGAAACACACTATTTAATTATTTTCCTTTTAGAATGTCCCCAAAGTAATTTTAAGTAGCCTTTAAACATGTCTATCTTTTACGTTAATCTGTAAGGACAATTCCACATCAGCAGCCATTTTTTTTTTTTTTTTTTTTTGAAGTGAGAATTGCCTGCTTCAGAGATATCTTTATTCCAACACATCAAGTCCACAGGGGCTTATAAAAAAGGGAAAATCAATGCAATAAACAGTCATGACTCCTACAGAAAGTTTGTCTGTATAAAGAAAATCCCATAATGCTTATATGCAAAAGTCCTAAGAAGTTCTTAAAATTTCCTAAGTGTACTCATACTTCAAAGAAGCCCAACAAACATTATTAAATAGCTCACTGTAAATGTTTCACCAACCCCTCTAATGATAATGACATCCATGTGTCTGAGAAGGACCTCACTAATGTCTGATGCCAGGAGGACACGTTGCCTCTTGTCTCCGAGATGGATTTGACTGAGGTCCCTTCTGTGATAAGCTCATTGGGAATGGGGCAGGGATGAGGTGGAGCAGAATTGTGGCATTCAGACATTGGAAAATAAGTCTAATTATAACAATCTAATCTTCCCCTCCTTAGTACAGATGGACTGACAGGTCTTATGAGGGAATTTCAGCTCCAGGTTCACTTTCCACTGTAACTCTGCCACATATATAGGTGAGAGAAAAGTAGATGCTTAATAAATGTTCGCTGAAGGAGTGAGGGAAGCAGAACTCATATATTGCAAGTGTCTTGGGTTTTCTCACAATTTTAGGATTACTTCCACCTAGATTCTGGGCCTCAGCCCGCAGTCCTAAACTTCTCTCTGGATGCCCACTGCACAGGACAGCACCCAGCAAATTCTGTGCAGCAGGCCAGGAAAATGTAGAAAATGTCATGCCAGTGAGCTAAGTGTCAGTCACCAAAGGACTTCTTTAGTCAAAAGATGCCTGAATTTTCCTCTGAGAGGATACATCAGGTCTGAGGAGATCCGAAATGGACTCCTCTTTAAAAGCTCTGAAAAGTTTGAGTTACATGTTTTGAGAAGTACCATATGCTCTAAACTAGTCAGCCAAATAAAAAAGGTGTGCCCAAAGTCGTAGGTATGCCCATGTAGCTAGGGAAAAGACTTGTAACACCATGAATTTCTTGTTAGGATACACCTAAATGAAATAGTTTTGGCTGAGATTTGTACCACGCCCCCAAAACCACAATTCCAACTTTCTTTTGAATTGCCAGCATTTTCATTCCACAAGAATTTCAGCCTTTTACCTCCTCCCCTCAGATTCCTTTCTTGGTGATATTTTTACTCCAGGAATTTATTCTGTCATAGGACATTACTTGGATTTAGCTCCTGGTATCCTAGTTTGATTTCGTGCTTGGTGTCCTGACATACACACCATCACTGCCCCCTTCCTCCTATCCTGATCATTCAGTGGGCTTCTCCTGGTTTCCATGCCCCAGTATTTGCATCTCAGTGGCTGATTTCTTTTTCCTCAGCAGTACAAAAAACATACCTACGATCCATAATCAGTAGGCAAGAAGTACCAGGGAATTAACAACCCTGGGAACAACCCTCAACTAATGGTCTCAGGAATTGGGGTATAAATACCTCAGCCCCCTTGCCCTTTGGGTGCTATAATTTGAAGGTGTATGTTTTGCACTTGGTTCTAGAGTTTCTTCAGTGAGATTAAGCTCAAGTCACCTACAGTGGTAATTGGATTGATAAGGAACCCTTCTTTGTATCTCTTCCTTACTTCCCTACCATTGTTCCCAGTATTTTTTCAAAAAGCAACATGCACTTGAATCCTTGTCTCAGGGTATCCTCTTGGGAGAACACAAACTTAGGCATACCTCTAATGTTTGGAGGCTCTATCTCTACTCCTTACTAGTTCTGTCTTTTTAAAACCTCTTGCCAAACCACATAGATTCTATTTCTATAAAAGTATGGGCAATGGTTCAGAGATTAAAAATAAAGTTGTGTAAATATGAAAATAATTTATACTCATGCTAGATATTCCATGATTTTGAATAATTCCACCAAATCAAAAGAAAGAATTTGAGAAAACCAGGGTAGTACAAAAAGAGTAGCATGGTTGAAGTCAAAGAGTTACCAAAGGGTAACAGCACTTTTCTAGGGATGGTGGTAGCTAACCATTTATTGAACACTTATTGTCTAGGGATGATGCTAAGCCACATATGTGTGTGTGTGTGTGTGTGTGTGTGTGCGCGCACACACACACACACACACACACACAGATTAAATTATCCCCATAATAAACCTATGAGGTAGGTATAATTATTTTCTTGTTACTGATGATAAAGACACATGGGATTAAATAATTTGCCCATATCAGTCAGTTCATAAGGGGCAAAATCCAAATTCAAACTCAGATCTTACTCTGGCAAAGTTCTTTCTGTTAACTACTTTTCTATCTTCCTTAGTTTTCTTTGAAGTACATGGAAGATATATGATTGATCCTGCTGACTGATTCAGAAATACAATTGATAAATACAAATTCTATAATGATACAATTATAGTTTTTCTTCAAAAGGATTGAGTTTGGTATAAATTATGAGGATAAATTTAGATTTATCTTGGTGTATTTTTTTAATTCCTGTAAGAGACTACTTATATTAGTTCTTTTATAGCATTATTGGTAATATGCATTAAATAAAGCTAGAAAAATAGATCAAAGTTTTGGACATATTTCTTGCGGAGGCATTTTTCTGTTAATCTAAAAAATAGATCAGTATCTGTAAATCACATTGCAACTTGAGACTCACATTTGTTGATCCTGGGAAAGCTGAAATTCCATACTCCTTTTTGAGAATAGGCTATGGCAGCAAGTAATTTGCAGAAAACTGACATAAACTGGGTTTATGTCATAAACTGGGTTCCCTTGGCACCCCTTGGCTGCAATGGAAAAAGTAAATACTTTTTCTGCTTGTGTGAGGCAAAGTGGAAGAAAGAAGCAGTTGGGAATAGATGCAGAATTAGCCAACCAAGAGTTCTCTTGTAATGCCAATGTATAAGTAAAATCCATAAACATTAAGTATAAGAAAACAGATGTCAGCAGAACATACCAAGATAGACTGATAGACTTGAAAAGAAAAGAAAAACAGAAAAGAAAAACAAATTGGAAACTTCTATCAGGCTTTTCAGGGTTTAGAAATCTTAATTTAATATGAATTTGGAGGGGAGGTAAGATAGGAATAGAAAGAAAAGATTAAAAAGAGAAGAAATTGACCACGAACAATGAATAAATTGCTTCAGTGATCGTCCATCAGAATTCAAAGGTCTCTAGTTTCCATTTACTAGGGTGTAGTCCACATACTAATTTTAAATTGTTGCAATATTATAATGTACTCTAGATTGTGGACATTTGAAGGTGAGAATATATCTAAATCTGGCTATACTGGTTTATTGAAGTATTTTTTCTCTGTTAAGATATGAGGCGTTATCAAATGTAATAAATATTTGATACTCCAGTGTGACCTTGTGTTAAATAGGTGTGTTTTCAGGTGCAAGCATCACAGTCCCTCAGTTAAAATCCCTCAGGATTGATGGGGCTTACTTGTCTTAATTAACAGAAAGTCTAAAGTTAGGTGGTTGCTGGGGTACGTGAGTGGCTTACTTGGTTAAGCATCTGATTCTTGATTTCGGCTCAGGTCACGATCTCACAGTTAATAAAATCAAGCCCCACAAGGGACTCCTTGCTGACAACTCAGAGACTGCTTGGGATTCTCTTTCCTTCTCTTTCTGCCTCTCTCCCATTCGCACATGCGCATGCATATGTGCACTCTCTCTCCCTCAAAATAAATAAATAGAAGAAATAATAAAGTTAGGTGGTTTCTAGTATCCAGTGGTTCAGGAATGTAAGGGCTAGTGTCCAATTCCTAGTTGCAAATAGCAATTATACCTTTATCAAGTTTATGCTCAAGGCAGAAAGAAGGGGGAATGGATGAAAAAATCTTTTCTAGAACCCTCATTTAAACTTTTCTTATGTCTCATTAGTCATAAACTGGGTTCCCTTGGCACTCCTTGGCTGCAATGGAGAGCAGAGAAAGTATTTACTTTTCTGTAAATACTTTTTCTGCTTGTATGAGGGAAAGTGGAAGAAAGAAGCAGTTGGGAATAAATGGAGAATTAGCCAACCAAGAGTTCTCTTGTAATGCCAGTGTATAAGTAAAATCCATAAACATTAAGTATAAGAAAACAGATTTCAGCAGAACATACCAAGAAGGACTTAGTAGTTGTCATGGCTAAATGGGCTGCTCCGGACTTAAATGTGCTACCTCAATAGGTAATGTGTTCCCTATCATTGCACATATTTAAACATTAAGTGTGTGAACATTTGACCAGTCTCCCATGGAGAAGATTTAAGCATTAGATGAATAAAGGGTTGAACTAGATCTCTTTTAAAGTTGTCTTCAAATCCTCAAGACTTGATGATATTCTATAGCACTCTAATTTCTTACAAGCTGAAAATTGTTTTCTCTTTGTAGCTCACTTCCCTGTCATGTCCACTGCACAAATCTGTTTTACTTTTATGTTAACATTAATATCCAACAGTGAGATATCTAGATAGTCTCTATAAAGAAAATATCTTTATCCCCAACTGTGTTCATATCTTAAAAAAAGCCATTTTCTTCCCCACCAGAAATGTGGACAGAATTGATGCCAGAAGAGCTTTTTATTTAAATGGACGTGGTTTTTAATTTGATGCATTTTAAATCTTCAAAGGCTTCGCTAAAGCTCTCACATGTTGTCCTAAGATGCACAGTAGAAATGTCAATTTCCATGGCAATCTTGAAACACTTCTCTTATTTTTTTGTTTGTTTCCTTTTGAAGTATAAATTTACAAAAAAAGAATTTCCTTTGGGTTTGAATCTCTGTTCATGAAAGACATTATTTGAGGAGAAAATCATATAAATAGTTGAAATTTTATATTGGATAATATTGAAAGTTTTTAATTTTTGCTGGATACAGGCCAAATTGAAATGTTCCCTATTCCTAGGGAACATTATATTGAATAAGACTGATTTCTGCTTTGTTTGCTGAAAAGCAAAACTAAAGATGTTAGAAAAAAATTCTGGAATTCATACTATATCCAGCACTGAATTGTATCTGCCAATCCCTGGAATAAGATGATTATTTTCAAATATACCCCATAAATCTCAAGACAGAGGACTTTTATTATTGTTATTCTTTTTTACACAGATGGATCAGGAAAGACCAATTGAACAAGAGGGTAGAGAATAAAAGGTAAACTTAAAAAAAAATTCTCAATTTTGATTTGTAAAAAAATCCAAGTGGAGTAAAAATTGAGATATGTTCTTATCCTATGAAGTATGGTTAAAACAATCCTTAACATTCAGTGTTGGTGAGGGTATGGGAAAACAGAGACTCTCTTATTTATTTCTGCTGGGGATGTTGATTGGCCCAAGTGATTTGAAGAGTAATTTTTGCAATATCTGCCAAAAGCCCAAAAATGTAATAATCTTTGCTCAGAAGTTCCACATCTAGGAATTTATTCTTCTGAAATTCTTATATAGGTTACACAAAATATAAGCCAAGGAATAGTACTGAAATATTGTTTGTAATAGTGAAAAATTGTTTATAACCTAAATGCTAAATAGACATTATGCAGTGGTAGTTGAAGAAACAGGACATTTATAGAGTGGCAAACTATTTAGACTAAGGAAAAATAATAAAGTACTAAAAAGGAAATGTCTATGATAAACTAAAAAAGAAAACTTTAGTAAATTATGTATTGCCCATCCCATTTTTATTAAAAAAAAAGTATATGGTCATATACATTTTAATACAATGTTTTGAGGACTATATCATTAACTAATAGCAGTCATGGTTTGGGGAAGAGTTTAGCATGATTTTGTGGAATAATGCCTTAAAAACTGAACTTGATTCAAGGACTATTTCGATAGTGAACTCTCTGTTAAGATTATTTCTTTCATGTTGTGAGATTTTGCCATTTACAACATGAGTATAGCTAGAGGGTTTAATGCTAAGTGAAATAAGTCCATCACAGACAAATACCATATGATTTCACTCATATGTAGAATTTAAGAAACAAAACAAGTGAAGAAAAAAGAGGCAAGCAAAAAACCAGACTCTTAAGTACAGAGAGCAAACTGGTGGTTACCATAGGAGAGGTGGGTGGGGGAGGTGTGAAATAGATAAAGGGGATCAACAGTGCACTTATCTTGATGAGCACTGAGTAACATATACTATTGTTGAATTATTATATTCTACGCCTGAAGCTAACAGTATATGTTAATTATACTTCCATTTAAAAAACAAGAAAAAAAAGATTATTTACTTCATGTTAGATCTCGTGAAACTCATTCATATTGCTGTAAGAATAGTGGCTTTAGAGTGAGAATGTGGATAGAAAGAACTCCCTGAAAAATTAATAAAATCAATTGGAAATTAATTTACTTCTAGTTCTGATCCTTCTACAGGCTGTTTCTAATTTTAGACATTTACTAAATTCCATGCTTTGGTCTGTCTGGAAAATTGGGAGCTTAGAGATTAACAAAAATAGAATCATACTAAGTGCTTCAATACACAAATGCTGAGCAGTCTTTAGTTATCTCTTCATTACCTTTGTGAGGCTTTTTTTTTTTTTAATATGGGTATCTTTAAGATTACATTATTCTAAGTATATATCTTTGCATTATTAAATCCTTTGATTTCTTGTTATTAAATTTCTTGTTATTAGAAGCTTGTGTTAGAGAAAAATAATTTTCTCCCTTTTTGAATATCCTGTTACAGCTATAGAGTGCACTTCTTTAGTGAAGGGTAGGAAAATTATACAGAACAGTTTTTTCCTAATGCAACTATTCTTTTTTTGAGTCTTATCAGCTCTCATGCTGTATGTGATTTTGCAGGCTTCTGTTTCTTTTGCACAAATGGCTCATCTTAGGCCTGTATTTCCTTTGAATTCAGTGATATTTAATAAAGCTGTTGTTGCACATTCCAGATCAGAAGGATATTGCTATTTTCTCATGGTTGGGCTGTTTTCTTACGATTCTTGCTTTTCAATTCAATGGATAAAACCAGTGACATGGAGGGCTTGTTGGTAGCTTTTCTTTCTTTCTTTCTTTCTTTCTTTCTTTCTTTCTTTCTTTCTTTTTTTAATACTAGGGCTTTTCATCTCTCATTATTTCTTATTTTCCTTAAGAAGATTTTCATTTTTTCCCATAGGTCAGAAATACAGTCCTTACTCATTTTTAAAAAAATACCTCTGATGTATGAATAGGTGATCATACATTCATGTATACATTATACCACATACATATTGAAAACTGAGTTTGAAAACAAATCAGAAGGGTTAGAAACAGATCTACTTTTCTAATTTCTTATAATCTATTTCGTGACATTGTTTTGGAAAAAAGTGACATTTTCCAACACATATATCAGTGCTTGCGCTATTATGTGTCACTCACTGTTTATTATGCTTAGTGGAGCTCCAGGCAGAGGCGGTCACCTAACAGCAAGAACAACATTAGTTGTTCTGGTTCAGCACTCAGTATCACGTGGCATGACACAAAGCCATTAATGCAGGTGTTTAAAGGACTTCCCAAGCTCTTGGAAGATCAAGGTCAGTGCCATTTAAACATGATTAATGGTCATTAATTAGTTTTACTTAATTTATCTTTTATATTCTTGTCAACTCTAGAAGATAATAAACAAATTTTAAACAAGCCTGTAAGAAAAGAGTAAATTTAAATTAATTAAATTAGTAAAACTATTCAGTCATTAAGAATGAAAATCTCTAAAATGACTCTGAGCATCTAGATCAATGCTGTCTACTTGAAATAGAATGTAAACCACATATATAATTGAAAATTTGTAGTCACCACATTAAAAAATTAAAAAGCAGTTGGCATTAATTTTAAGAACATACTTTATTTTACCCAGTATAATCAAAATATTCTGATTTCAACACAAATAATCAACTTAAAATTTATTGAGATATTCTAAGTTCTTTTTTTTTTTTTTTGTACTAAATCTTTGAAATCTGTTGTGTGTTTTATGCTAAAGCACATTTTAGATTCAGGTGAGACCTATTTCAAGTGCTCAATAGCTGAACGTGTCTAGAGGCTACCATGTTTTAGTGCAAGTCTAGATTTTTAAAGTTGAAGCTAGAGCACTGTTCATTTTTACTTTACCCTGATAGAGACGTAGAATGATTAGTATTATAATTAGAGTAATAATAAATGTTTAGAATGACAACCAGGCCTAAGGACATACAGTGAACCACCATTTAATAAAGAAAACGCAATGGATACATTGCTGATTCAATGCCAAGGGGTAAAGAAAAATACAAGCTGCCAGTGCCTTCTATTATGCAGCAAATAAAACTCTGACCCCCAAATCTAAAGGGAAAAGTAAAACTAAAGAGCATTAGTTGGAATAAGACCAATGGTGGAACCAGTTTGGCCACACAGACGTTACCTTCAGTCTCTTGGGGAGATGGATTTAAGGGCCACACTCTGGCCTAAGGTCAGGGAACCAAAGGGCAAAGACCAGGATCTTCTAAATGTCAGTTTTTTTATGTTGCCCATCTGTTGCTTTCTTAATGAATCATGGTGAATTGACAGGCAGACTGCCTGGTGGGATGTACAGTAGGACTGTTCCAACCCTATTCCAATTAATAGTAGGAATATCTTGCATTTATGCAGTATTCAACTTTTTGAAGGGCATTTTCATTTATTCTTCCACAAATTTTTAAAGCAGGTTTTACTAATTATGGCATACCAATCAAACTAAGACCAAAAATTTTTATTTCAACAAATGATTATTGAGAAATTAATAAATTATGTTGGCCTTCAATAGATAATGGTAATAGTTACTTGAGAACTTAGATATATAAGACCTCACATGTCTAAATCTTGAAAAAAACCTTTGGAATCATTTGATTTTAGGGTAATATATTCAGATCTGCTCCAGGCAAATGTTTAAATCTTGCTGCAAGTCAGGTCTATCTACTTCTTTATCATGGTAAACAGGATGTGACCTTGCAAGGACCATTATAGAATCCTTCCCTCAGACTGAAGTAGAGCTTTATTCTTCTTTATTTATACTTTTTTCTTCTTTTTATGGGTTCCTTTTCAGTTTTCTAACTCAGTTTTCCAAGGAGAAGAGAAAATATACTTGAGGAAGAATTACTTTTACTCTCTTAATTCTCCAGCCAGAGACTTACTTGATCCTCAATAGTTTTGTACCCATGTCGGAGTTCTACTTTCTAGAAGTGAAATTGTCAGTGTGTGTGTTCAGTTTGATGTTAACAGTGATAGTGGAAGGGGGGGGGGTAGTATCTTAAATTCTTCCTACTTGAGATAAAACGAAGTACTAAAACTTTCCCAATCTTGTGTCTTTCTTCTCTTAAGTCCATTTAACATTGAAGTCTAGTGAACCAGAGATATTGCTACCTCTTTCAAGAGGGTTGAGTGGACTTTTTTTGTGAGATCCTTCCTCTAGGCATTGTTCCTATTTACTTTTAGCCAATATGATGGGCATTTTTCCCATATGGCTATTTTAAGTGTGTTGTTTTTCTTGCCCCTAGAAACTACTGAAATGTGTCACGTAATTACTTTAATTACCAGTAAATTTATTCTAAAGTCATATTAAACAATGGCCAATAATTCAGCTCTTATCTTATTTACTGTCTCAATTGTACCTAGCTGTTATTGAACCACATTTACAAGCTTGGACTATATATTTTGCATCAGAATTATTGCAACAAGTTTGACAACATAATACAATATTAGTGGTATAAAAATGCCTGGAATTTGGTCTCCCACCTTTCACAGTTTAGTATTGTAAGAATTTATCTTCTTTCCAGATTAACTCTTTGTCCCTGTATAATACACACAAGTCTCTCCTTTTGAACAAGAATGCTGGATCTCCTTCTCTGACTTTGCTTGGTAAAGTAGAGGGCCTTTCTTCTACGTCCTGACTAGAGTTTCTGGAATAGAATATTTTTCTTCAGGCTTTTCCACTTTTCAAAGTTATTAGAAACCATCAGGAATCACTGTACCAATCCTGGTTGTGAGGAGAAATTATTATAAAAGAAGTTTGGCTTGAAGGGAAGGAAAGAAATGGAGAGATGCCTCAAGAGTTAACAAAGTTTTTGGAAGGTCGTTTTGTTTGTATTTTGTTTTTATTGTTAACATGAGAGAGACTTCACATGGTTGTGATAAGAAAGAGAAGATCCACTGGAAAAGGGAGTTTGGTTTATTATCTTTACCTCCAGTAATCCAGATAAGGATGGTGGTGAAATTAAGACAACAGAGACATTTCTTGAACAAAAATCAAAGTGATGGAACAGAGAAAGAAAAGATGATGTTGCGTGTTTCAGATTCCTATAGTCTAAGTTAGGTAAAAGATATGGTTATTGTTAAGAGTGGGTTTAGGGGAAGAAGTTTTGAAAAAATTGGGAGAAAATATAGAACCTCTCTGCTTTGGAAGACTGGCAGTAAGTTTTGAACTCTACATTACAATCATTTGGGAGCTTTTAAAAACACCTGATGTCAAGAGCTTACCTTAGATGAATTAATCCAAATCTCTGAGAAGTGGGAGCTGTGCATGGTGTTTTTAAAAAGAAGTTTCTAATGTGCAGCTAGGGTTGAGTATCTGCCAGGGTGATGTCTAGGATGGTATTTCCCCACTCTAGACCAATTAATTTAGAAGTTTTGGGTATGGAGACAGGATCCATATTTTTAGGAAACTCTCCAAGTAGTAGCCAGCTCTGAGAATCATGGCACTAGGGTATCAAGATTAGAGCTTAAAACACATGAATAGCGGGAGATAAAGGGATTTGCCTCCCAAACTCAAGATGTTTCTTTACATTCTTTGGGCTTTTCTCTTACTTGTTCTCCGTTTTCTTGGTGTTGATGCTCAGCCTGTTGCCTGGATTCCCATCATGGATACCCATGTCTGGACCCAGGCATAAATATATTCTGTGTTACCACACATATCACAGATCTAGGCCACCTCCATGTAGTCCCATTTCAAAGTCTGTCTTGAAACCCCATATTAGACCAGTCTTTGTTTCCCCTGGTCTCCCACTAACTTGGGAAGGGATATTAGACCATAATTGTCTATGATTCTTGGTTCTTTTTTTTTTTCTTGATTGTGATGATTGATTTTTTTAAATGTAATGTTGTATTTGGTTTGCTGTGTGATTCTTTGTTCTTAATTAGCTGATTCATATAGGGCTCATGTTGGAGAAGGAAGTTCCAATTTATTTTGACTAGGATTTGACCCACATTTGCAACGGACTCTCAGTTAAAAGGAAATCAGATACCATTTGATGAACCAAATGCAGTTCAAGGTCAACATGCCCTCAACTGATCAAGTTTCATTTTTCATCCTCTATTTCTTATCTCAGTGAGTGGCATCACTGGCCAGCCATATGCTTAAGTTTATGCCTACCAGCTTCATCCTTACATTATCAAATTTGTTACAGGACATTGAGCATACTTGCTTAAACTGAATATGAATTCACTAGCGTTGTGTGATTTTAAACTCTTTGGGGTTTCTCTTCATGGTTAGAAACCCATCACATCCAAGCAGTCACCAAATTTTATTAATTCCACCTCTTAATATTTGTTTCATGCTCTTTTCTCCATTCTGACCATCACTGACACAATTCAAGGCACCATGTCAATTAATGATTAATTCCTACACTTGTTTGCCAGTTTCTAGTCTCGTCCCATTTATTCCTTCCACTTTCCTCTCCTTAATCAATCAGATTCATTGCTGCCCAATTAGCCTATCCCATTTGGAAATGTGATCATTTTAATTCCCTACTCAAATTCTTTTAATGACTCAAATTCTTTTAATGACCCCCATACCTGCAAAGTAAAATTTTTCTGTGATATGCAAAGCCATCATTATGTTGTCCCTGTCTACTTCTCTTATTTTATTGCTGCTGCTGTCCCTCTATACTCCAGAAATACTGAACTAGTTGGTGGCTTCCTAAGCAAGCTGTTACTCTTCCATGTTTTTGCCCATGCGGTACCCTACCCTCATTAGTCCACCTGCCACACCACTCATCCTTCAGATCTCAGCTCAGCCTCTTCTCTCTGAAGCCTGCTCTACCTTTTGCAGGGATCCTGAGGCAGCTTTTTTGTTACCAACACCACCGTTCGTTAGACCATCCTTCCATTAAGACGTTTTCTTCATTCTAACTGCTAATTACATTTGTCTCTAACCCCACTAGACTATATGCTTCCTGAGAGTATGGAAGAGTGAGACTTTGAACTATGTTTGGATTTCATTCTTTAGATGAACTCATTATATAACTTGAGTTTGTCAGGAGAAAACTAGTGTTTTAATTAATAACAAAATCTCCACAATACATTTAGAACTGAATTAAATTAATGCCAGGTGAGTACATTATAAGTGATAAATCTAATTTTCTATGATAAATACATTTTATAACTTATGTTTCACTATTATATGACATTTTTATTTTTTTAACAATAAAAAGATCTTGTAACTAAATGAGTGTGCACGTTTTAATCTGAAAAGTGCTCTCCTGTGTCAGCATTCTTTGTCTACAGACCTAACTCATGATCCTATGCTCATCCATTTCAAAGTGACCTTCATCATTTCCTAAGCCTTTGACTCATTTATTCATTTATTTAACACATATTTTTTGACTATGGGATATATATGGAGCACAATGCTAAAGGTGAAGGCTATAAAGATTTTAAAAACATGGTTTTCCCTTGTGGGATTAGAAAATTAAGGTTTTATGTATGTTTATTGCAGTTAACCCTCATTAACAGTCTAGAGGGGCAGGTATCATCATCTACAGCTTATAAGCAAAAACATTCTAGAACAGTGTTTATCATCTCTAAAGTGTCTTAAAAACCTGGTGTTTTTTAAAATAGAAAACATGTAAGCTTCATTGTTTTGGAGCTATTCTTGTGATTTACAACTGTGTTGCTTAAACTTTAATGTACATACAAATCACCCTAGGATTTTGTTAAAATACAAATTCTGATTCAGGAGAGCTAGGATAGGATCCAAGAATCTGCATATCCAACAAACTCTGAATGCGACTGATCTATGAACCACACTTTGAATAGCAAGAGTTGAAAGCACATCATATGTAGAATTCCATTATGTCAAGCATTGCTCCTTTATTTATTGGGTCTTTTGTTTTGAAGATGGAGTTTTGTTTGAAGATGCCTCTTAAAGTGTGCTTAAAAATGGGAGTGGATAGTTGAATTGTCACATCCTTGATCTTTCTCAGCCTTCTAGGCCCAGTCAACATATGTGTCCACCATGAACCTCCTCAAGTATTCTACCCACAACCATCTATTCCTTCTTCCAAATATTACTGTGTGTATCAATAGTTATATTCTATACTTGCCAGTTTTATTTCCTAAGCTAGATTGTAAATTCTTTAAGGGCAAGAATCATGTCGTCTTTGTTTATTAACCCCCCACACTGCTAGCATACTGTTGCACACCTAATACTAGTGACTAATATGAGCTTCTCTTTACAGGGGAGTCTAGTGTGTCTTTAGGACTAGAATCTGTCTTTTATATATGTTTTCTTACCTAATCTTTCACAAACCTGTGTTCTTACCATTTTGCAAGTATACAAACCAAGACCCAGAGAGTTTATTAGTTAAATAAATCAATTTTGCCAGTAGTGGTGTTGGGATTTGAACTCAGATTTAACTCCACAGTCTACATTCTTCTCTTCCTGACATACCACTATGCTCCTCATTATAGTGGACACTTAATACTACTCGGTCAGACTACTTATGTGAGCCAATTATTGTTTGAAACAGAACTGAATGGAGACTGTATTTTAACTTTGTTTTATAGTTTTTGTGGTGGGAATCTCTGTATGAAGAATCAAACAATCAACTTCGAGATTTCAGGAAAGGATTCTGATCTAATTACAGTCAATCTTCCAGTTATTTTCCAGTCAGACCAGTTTCCAGCACTGGGTACCCTATCTTATGTCAATTCACTCATAAGGAAGAAATGTCTAGCTACAGTGCAATGTAGTCTGTTTCCTGATGCTTTTTTTAGCCCATTATTTTCAGGTAAAATAGAAGAAATGGATAACATAAATAAAATTTTAGGACAAAAAAATACCTGCTTTCTTCTTCTCACTTTGTTTTACTGGAGGGTCATAAATCATTTATTGGGTATATGAGGATTGGCTCAGGCTTCCCATGAGCTCTTTCTCCAGCATCTTCCACTCCTGTAGGCTCTTATGATGTGCCTTTTTAAGTGAAGACAAACAGTAAGAATTTTCCATGCCCCATGGGAGTTTATCAAAACAAAACCCCTCAGGCTTCATTTGATCTCTTTGATAAATCTTACAATCCCCAAACCAGAATGTTTCTTAAAATAGCTGTTGTTCTGGAAGAATAGTATAGAATGAAGCTGCTCCCAAGGGTGGCAGTCAAGGATGATGATTCTGAGCATAGGCTCTGGAGAAGATAGACGGGTCCACAGCTTTCTGTTCGAGTAAACATAGACAAATCACTTAAATATCCCAAGCCTTTTTTGCTCTCATCACCAAAATGTATATGATAATAGCTCTTATGAGGATGGAATTAGATAACTCAGGAAAAGCACTTAGCATTTAGCAAAAACTCAATAAATGTTAGCTTTTATTATTTCAGTTTTTTCTTGACTCCTCTCCAAAAGTGGAATTCTGGAAGGGTGTAGATACTGAGGTGGTAATTTATTTCCTTGATTATTACAGTTCTTTAAAAGAGATTATTTGGAAAACATGGTTAATATTTTGGAGCTAGGATCTGATTTATGAATATATCTGCATTTTCCTACTCGATTTTGGTGTCTGTTTTTAATATGAGTCACATCGTGGTTTGGCTATATTTTCCCCTCATGAACAGTTATTTAATTATGGCCACAGAACCAACTTTATTGTATTCTGACTTTTGGAATGTTTTAGGGTTTAATGTTCTCATTGGGGAGAGGATTTTGAATTACTTAACCACTTTTTTTTTTGAGCTTCCCATCCACAGATGGGTATAGTTAAAATAAACTAGGAATACACTAGCGAGAAAGGGGCTGGAATCATGACACTGTGTGTAAGAAACTAGCGATAATGCCTGGTAGTCTTTTGCAGTTTTCTTCCAAATAGATTTGGAGTGTCTTATGCTACAGTATATTTGCTTGGTCACTTAATAAATAACCACCTCAAACAATTTATATCTTTTCAGCATATATATTTTTCCTTGTGCCCAAGATTACATATATAGCACTTAAGTTAAATTCTATTCTCTTTATGTGAATACTTAGACATTGAAGCATAGACCATTTATTCTTATGGGTCAAGACCCTGTAAAAATTAATGACATGTGTCAGAATGGTGCCTTTGGGGATGACAAACTTGGTGATGCTATTCCAGATGGAAGACAAGGCAAGTTCTGCCAGTGGGGGGCATTACCTGCTTAGTTCATTCAGTAGGAGAAACAGCTCTGGAGAGCTCTTGTTATGTGGTCTGTCTGTAAGAACAAGCAGTACATTTTTAACTATAAGCTGGGATAGCTGAAGATACAAGATTATGTAAAAAAATACTTTTAGACCCTTCCTATATTGTTCTAAGCCCTGTGTTTGCTTTTAGGACTATTAAACTATAGAATTTAAATATAGAGAATGAGTGATTTGTTTTATTGAAATTTCCCCCTCCCCTGAAATATTTTACATAGGAATCTTTTAAATCAAGACTCAGAAACCCAAGTGCTTATAGGGGTTAGGTGGGATATATAGGAGAGTAAAGTGGGCTGTTAGAAAACCCGAGAGTTAAATCCACTTGGCTAGAACTAGTCCCTTAAATTCATTCACCCAAGTCTTTAGCTGGTGTGGTGAGGAACAATGGGCTCAGAGTCTGCAAATTTGAGTTTTAGTGTGGGCTTCTCCATTTATTGGTTATATGACCTTGGGCATCAGTATCTTCGACAAAATAGACTGTTAAAATAAATGATCTCTAAAGTGAGTTCCAGCTTTGAATGGTAGAAACTTGTGGATAACAATGACTTCAGCCCTCCATCCCATAAAGTTCTAAGTCATAAAGAAGAGTCACAAGGAGCCAAATGGAAACAAAATATCAGTTTTATTCAGAACTCTGATAATGATTAGGTTGGAGAGCATTGAAGGGCTTTCTACCTCTCTCTTCTAATAAAGATCTCAAGAACCATTCCCTTAGACTCTTTCCCTTCTTTTCCAACTTCAAAAACAACAACAACAACAACAACAAAAAAAACCCCAAAAATCAGGCTAAGGGTGATAAGAAGAGGAAACTCTGTGTGGAGACTGTAAAGGCAAACTCTGTAAAACTTAAATAGAGCCAGGTAGAAGAAAAAGCCAGAGAAAAATCTTTATGCTGTGCTTCAAGAATGATCTTTTAACCTTACCCAGAAGTGGAGCATCAGTCACCCAAATAGACATGATGGGAGGCAACGTTTTCCAATATTAAATTGAAGTATTTGACCCCACCTCACATCCATTCATACAAATGGTTGGGATTCTTAGTTGCAGAAAATGGAATCTAGTCTGCCTAGTTTAAGCACAAGTGACTTAAGTGTGAATATAGCTTAGTGAATCCCTGAGAAGGGTGAATCCGGTCTCAGGAATGATTTCTAAAGCCTCTGGCTGCTCAGGGAGCTGTTGCTTCTGCTCGATTAGGAAGCTGTCACCAGCCCGGCTACCTACCTCAGAACCTTACCACTTCTGGTAATTTACTTCAAGAAGTTGCCAAATCAAAGAGCTGCTTCAATGACTTCCATCTCCAGAACATGCTTTCTTTGCCATGGTTCCTTGACCTCTCTCCTTAAGTAGCTCAGTGTGAAACAAAGTTGTGCATCGTTGGTTAGATGGGCAGAACCCAGGTCTCACTCAAAACCCCAGCTACAAAGGAAGTCTGGGAAATGTAGATTTTAGTCTTTCAACACTTAATGTTGTTAGAAGGCAGTTGGAATGACGGATGCATGAATTGATCCATCCTCTAGTAAATCATGTTGCCTTACAGCCTTCTGCCTCAGGAGGATACAGGAAGCTTAACATCACAGACAGGGTACTGGTACTTGGTGTGTTTAGGAAAGCAATGGGCTTAACGCCAGCCTTAGAAGTTCTTTAAAATTTTAGCATATTAAGAACCAAGATGAAAACACATGATCCAATTTCTCTCAAAGTCTGGAGAAGATTAAACTCTATTAAAGCTTGGCTAAAATGCTTGTTGCTCAATAAAGAAGATGGGGGGGAGGGAGAAGGAGTAAGACAGAGAGTAGAAGAAGGCAGGTGTCAGAATTCTTTTTTTTTTTTCTCCACCATTAGAACCATCTGATGACTAGGAGGAAACCTAAGGACAGAAGGGGTCTTTGCCCCTTCTTCATTAGGAATCTAATATTCAATTCCCTGGCAGGTTCCTCTATCACCCAGTAAACTCAGGGGGACATCATGAATAAATAGGACTGCTGGAGTCAAGTGTTTCTAAGATACTGAGTTTCTGTGTATTTTGTGGGTAAGAACCAGAAATTCCTGTGTGGCCCTGAGTGGAGAGGATATGGAAGGGAGGTGAGTTGAGTATCAGCAGACATGCCATGTTAACCAGGGTTATAGGATGAGTGACCCTTCAGCAGAGCTGAGGGCTGATGGCCCAGGCCATGGGACAGGATGGAAAACATAGAGACATTCAGAGAGGTCCAGGTCAGATAGGCCTTCCTCCATGATTGTTTTCTAACCACCACCTCCTCCCCCATCATTACCTGGCAATTCAAGTAGAGCTAATTTCTCTGTCAGGTTCCCATAGCCCATATTTCTATTATGCCGTCTTATATGATATTGCAGTCTCTTTGCATATCTGTCCTTTTCACTCATTGTGAACTCTTCAAGAAATTGGGGTTTTAATATCAATATCCCTAGTTCTTTGCCTATTACCTTCCATATAGTAGGGCTCAATTAACATTTAATGCATTAAGACATATTCTTTTTTTTTTTAAGTTTATTTATTTTGAGAGAGAGAGAGTACAAATGGGGGAGGGCCAGAAAGAGAGGGAGAGAGAATCCCAAACAGACTTCACACTGTCAGCATGGAGCCTAATGTGGGGCTTGGTCTCATGGACCATGAGATCATGACCTGAGCCAAAATCAAGGGTTGGATGCTTAACCAACTGAACAACCCAGGTGCCCTAAGACATATTCTTTATCCTATGTGTACTTATACTTAACCTAATTGTGCCACAGTTCATATTGGGTAATATTTTTAGGGGAAGATATGAAATATGATCATGAACCTTGTAATATGGTTATGGAATCTTGTTATGTAGGCACAGAACCAGGAGATAAGGATGTGAAAGAGGAAAGAGGAAAGAATAGGAATTGGAGGAGCAAGAAAAAATAAAGAGAAGAAATAAGTATGTGGAGGAGGTTTGACTTTTTTCTTCTAACTACCTCAAACATTTTTGGAATTGAGAAATGAAATTATCTTTCTTTTTTATTTTAAATTAAGCAAATTACACAATTAATATATAAATACAATGTAATTATACAATTTGAATCATACAAAAGGGCTAAAATTCTTCCCGGCCTCTGTGGCTTCTGCAGTGGGCTGATTAATGGCCTCCCCAGACATCTCCACATTCTGATTCCTGGGTCCTGTGGATAGTCAGCTTTCATGGTAAAAGGAACTTGGTTGAAGATCTTGAGATGGAGAGATAATCTTGGATTATACAGGTGGCCCCAAGGTAATCACAAAGATTCTTATGGGAGGGAGGCAGGAGGATCAAAGTAGATGTGATGGTGGAAGCAAGAGGTTGAACTGATTGAAGGAAGGGGCTACAAGCCAAGGAATGCAGGTGGCCTCTAGAAGCTGAACAATGTGAGGAAATAGATTTTCCCCTCAGAGGCTCCAGAAAGAACGAGCCCTGCTAACACCTTGACTTTAAGTCCAATGAGACTGATTTTGGACTTCTGACTTCTAAAACTGTAAGGTAATAAATTCATGTGTTTTTTTTTTTAAGCCATTAAGTTTGTGGTTATTTGTTGCAGTGTTAATAGGAAAGTAATACAGCCTCAGTCTCACTCCCACTACCAGAGGTAATCAATGTTATCAATATGCTGTGTATCCTTTCAGACTTCCTTTTACATATGCATCAATATACATAACCAGGCATGTTTAAATAGTATGGTTTTGAGTGTTTTTAAAATTGCACTGCATATACTCTCCTGCAACTTGCTTGTTCTGCTTATCATTACTATATCTTGGAACTCTTTTTTTATTAGTGTATATAAATGTATGTTCTTTCAACTACTCTTTGACTTTTCCATTCTGTGGATCTTTCCTAATTATATTTCCATTCCATTAAATTATTTTATGCATTAAAACTGAAATGTACTGTTCTGGCCTATAGAGAGAGGAAGCATAGCTGGCTAAAAAGCATGTCAGTTTCCTGCTCCAGGATATTTAAAAACCCTCAAATTTAACTATATATGATTGTCATTAGAAATATGTTATTCTTTTCAAGTAAATAATTATAGCTGAATGTGCCTTGGAGAAAGTGATATTCACAAATTCTGTCTGATCCAGAATTCTTGTGATTTTTTTTCTTTTTAAGTCTTGCAGTTTTGTGAACAAGAGGATGTTTCATTCTCTGATAGATTATAGCTTTAACAGATTAAAAAATGATAGTGAAAAAATATCCCACTTTGTAAAGCAGTCTTTTTTGATGCAGACTTGTCAGAGCAGGTTACAACACATAATGAGATGTCACAGCCTGGTAAGACATGCAAAGCAGGTTTAAAAAACTGCCAAAACTGCATACTGACTTTAATACTAAGAATGGTAAATATGTGGAAGAAGAAATCCATTTGCTACCATTCTATTTAAATGTCTGGAAATATGTAGTTATCAGAGCACCAATGAATGTCCCCTGTAGGTCATGTTCTTAAAAAAGAAAAAAGAAAGCACTATGTTTTTATAGAATATCTTTGGGAACCAAATGTAATTTGCTACCCAAGACTTGCTCAAAGCACTTGTTGTCGATCAGTAGAAAAGATTTGGCTACCACCTTGGTGTTAAATATGAATGCAGTCTAAACGTTTAATGGATTAAAACTGTGTTATTTAATTCGAAGTGGAATTTCCCACCCTCCTACCTTAGGTAGTTAGGATTCTGTGGGTTTGCTTTTTCATTCTAGCCTGGTTTATAGGCATACTAAAGAAAAAGGCAGCTATGGATTCTGTATGCAAGTGTATCGAATTGAGGAGACAGGCTGCCTTTTGGTGGAAGAAGAGGGGGAAAAAACACCCCATTAGCCCCAACTTGTTAAAATTTACCAAGTCTGTGGAGTCTCTGTAGTTCCCCCTCTCTACACCAGAAGAGTAGATAAAAGGTAAGCAGCAACAATGAGAGACATTATATGCAGAGGTGAACACGATATGACAAGGTCTTCTTTTAATAACAAACAGTGTTAGCTCTCTAGGAGGTAGACAGTATGAAGTGCAACAAAAACTGTAATTATGCTCTCAGCAGGAAACCTGTATTTAGAGTGACAGTAAGAGTGTCTCTAAAAACCTGTTAGGTTAAGGCTGCTAGTCTTAATTATATGTATTAGGAGTTTGTGTCTTCACTTTTTTCCTTTTAAAATTCAAAGAAGAAACCTAATTATAACTTGGACCCTAGTAAATTGGGCCATATTTAAACAATGAACATTTGGCAATCTCCTCTTGTTCTGTGATGTGTCTGACTGGCGCAGCTGCTATGGAAGCCAAACTGGCTCCCCCAAATAATTTGTTTTTGCTGCCTCCATGACAGAAGAAAACAAACAAAAGCTAAACAAGGGAAATAATGAAATTGTGCTTTTTTCTTTTAGTTAGTGACACTCAAGTCTTCTAGAGGGGGAGATCTTTCCTTGGGTAGATTCTAACATATAGAATTACAGGTTGTTTGTATGTTGTTAACATGTATTTTAGCTAGACCATGGTTGCATAAATCTTGGTTTGACTTTTACCTCTATTTTGGACCTGGAGGTAATAATAGCTTACAACCACTTTTAGTTGACTTTAGTTAAGTTGTATGAGTCTATAAATTTTAGGTTCTGTCTGGTGTGCTGCAGAATGTGTTAGAGGTGAACAATACACTTCAGAGTTCTAGGGACTGATCGTGCTGTCTTCCTTATAAAGATGCCCACAAAATACATTTGACTTTTCCATATAGGGTTTATATTTCACTTAAGTTTCCCAGTTTCTTGTGCTTCTGTATAATATTTGCTGAACTTAAGAAAGAAAAGCTTAATCATTCTGTTAGGCTGAGATTATAATCATTTGAAAGTGTATGAATATGAGGATTGTGACCTACTCTTAGAGAGATCACATATCATTATGATGACACTTTACAGTTTTGCTAGCATTACAAAGTTACAGGGTAAACTGGGCAAAATTAATTTTAATGGGCAGAAGTCATGCTGATATGACTGAGCTAATGAATCAAGTGGTATAAACATGAACCTGGTTTATTTTGATACTCCCCTTCTCTGTGGCTCTGTTCCTTGAAGTTCTCATGGGTTCTGTGGTCCAAGCAATTTTAAGATGGGATGCACAAAATAATAACTGAATGATTTGATCCTGTATCATTTGTTTCTCTCTACAGTCCCAGGCAGAGGTGGAACTCAGAGCTAATACATTTTCTTCTCATTTGGAATTTATATCTAACTCAATTGAATTTCTATCATCTATATTCAAAAACCACCAAAGTAAAATAAGTGGTTCTGAAAAGATTTAAATAAATGTTGAAAATTTTGGAAACCATTTGCATATTTATTGGTACCCCCATTAAAGTTTATATGTTGGGTAATGCAACTTTCAATCTTATTGAAATATTAATTTAGTCTTCATTATTGTTAGCTTGAGGAAAATAATCACTGGGTCTAAAATTAATAACAGTTTTATAGTAGGGTCTCATGGATTTTAGAGTGATAGGGATCTGTAGTCTAAATAATGGCATTTTTCTAATTAAGCAGCAATTGAATAAATACAATAAAAATCAAGGATGAACTATTCATTAATTTTGATGTGTTTAGTTCAATTTAGATTATACTTCATAGAGTTTTTGTTATTTCTCTGTTGAATAATTTATAAATGTAATGAGTAACATGAATCATTGGGACAGTTTTCTATATTTTATCAAAATAAATTGTTTTATGAAAAATGGAGCAAGGTTTATAGAGGAGGCACGAAACATTGGATGTTATGAAGAACGGACATTAGAGGGGATGTTGGATGGGGGATGGGTGAAATCAGTGATGGGAATTAAAGAGTACACTTACCGTGATGAGCACTGAATAACATATAGAATTGTTGAATCACTGTAGTGTACATCTGAAACTAGTATAACACTGTATGTTAACTATACTGGAATTAGAAGGAAAAACTTAATAATAATCAAAAAGAACAAGCTTTAGATAGTGAGGAGTCACCTTTCATATGTTCCATATTTAAAGTATGGTCAGTTCCATAGAAAGCAGTTAAAGTGAGCATCATAAGCTGACCAGCTGCCATAACAGTAGAGACGGCGGCAAAAATACGAGAAGATTCTACTGCATTCAACAAGACTTTTTAAAATGTCACTAAAAGGAGTTAGAATCTTTGAGCATATATTAGCTATACAAAGTAATAAATATATCTTAAATATTCCAAAATTAGGCCATGCATTGATGAAAGTAAATCCTCAGATCTGGATAGCAAGTTTCTCTTTTTTCATATAAGTGAAATGGTAGAAAAGATAGTATCTGGAAAACCTAAGTAAACAATTTGCATAGTAGTATCAGGGAGAATCTTAGAACTGAAATTCAATGCATTTGTTTTCTGCTTTCTGTGTACATCCATTCTTGGAAGAGCCGAATGACCAGTCATTCTGTGCATTCTTAATATGTTTCTATATACTTTCAGAGTTAAAAGGAAACCTGAGTAACTGTCTTATCAATTTCTTATACTTAAAGCAGAGTCACATATGTTAGTTCTTACCAGGGAGCTGTTAACCAATTTTGAATTTTCTCTAGCAAAACCCTTCTTTTCTCATTCCACTGCTAGGGAGTTTAACAAATCTCAGAGTCAGGAAAACCTTCATAAGTAACTTCCATTTCATTCAGCCCAATTTTTGTTCTGGCCTCTATAGAAATGGATGATAGCTGGTCCAGGTTTGTTAGAGATTTTTGGCTTTCTTTTGACCATTTTAACATCTACATCCATTTGACAGATTTTGTTCTACTCTCCTTTTTTCTTACTTTCTGTCAAAAATATTAAGTGTCATCTGGTTTTCAATTTTTCCTTAAGCTAAATGCATTAATCTTGGTAGGATCTGAGAGTATTAGGACAGTGTTTGAGGTAAGTTAAGACATTGTAGAATGTTTTATATTTGAACTTGGGAATCATGCTTTTATGTGCAGTAATACTTTGAGTTCTTGAAAGTTGACAATGATAATTATACCTTACTCTTATTCAAGTAATGTGATCTGTCCCAATATTTTCATAACTATATAATATGTATATCGTTATGACATTATACATAGTATCAATGTGTGTAGGATATGTATCATCAGTATGAGTAAAAATAGACTGATATTTATCCCTGAAGAACTTTCTGAACTAAATACATATGTACATTCACAGGTTCAAGTGATTGAGTGAAATAATCTTGATCTTTAATATCTAAATAGATATTTTACAACACGAAATAAATAATCAGCACATTTTACTATACTCTGTTTTAGAATGTATTTCTGATTTATCTCAGTCTCCTTTAGTAGGGGAATATTAATGTTCTTTTTTTCTCTTCACTCCAAAATCATATTTTAAGCATAAATCTAAATGTAGATGTAGGATGATTTCGTAGTTTTAAAGAGCAGGTCTGCATTTTCCATCTCAGACATCATGTTTATGAGAAATCTGGACAGTGCCACTTGAATAGAGGAATTTCTTAACTCCAGAATTTATGAGACTTCTGTCTATTAGGAGAAATATATGGAATTTTCTTTCCTTAAGACATGTTTTTATTGGGATAGCCTGTTTGCCATTGCTGCTTAAAACTGATCCCCAAAGAGAAAAATCTCAATGAATCATTGGATTGCTTGCCTTGGAGCAAGGCCAGGAGCAGTAAGTTTTCAAGATAAACAGTGTTCAGGCTGCAAGAATGGCACAGAAGATTTCTCAGGTGGAGTGTTCTCACTTCCCTTCTGGCACGTACCGTATTACCCAGTGTCTTGCAGATAAGACTTGAGAGAAAGCTAGTGTGAAAGAACTTTATTTCACGATACTTGTTTCCTAGCTCTTTCATCGAAATGTTTCTTGAATAGTCCAAAGAACATGGCTTTGAATTCATTACTACTCATTGAATAAAGCCTATTTTCATGTTCATCCTTACATTTTTAGAATGAGCCCTGATACCTCTTTTGTTCACTGCTGTATTCTAATTCCTAGCACAGAGCCTTGCCCAGACCAGGTGCTCAGTAAATATTGATTGAATATTTGTTAAATGAATGACTTCAGATTCATATCAGCCAAAATTTGATTATAAATAAAAGCCTAGGATAGTGTAAATGTGTAGCCAAATTATACCAGGCTGGAACTTTTGCTCTTTACAGTTGGCCATGTTGATGTCCTCTGAATAGCTGAGCTATGCAGTTGATTCACTCTTATTCATTAGCTCATTCACTCATCCAAAAGATCTTTATTGACTACTCTGTCCAGGATTAGCATTTTGCTAGGAGTGAGATGTATTGGGCCTTGGGGATATATCAGAATACACGAGGCACTGGCCCTGTCCTCCTTGGTCTTGCCATTCTGTATTTAGTTTGAGGCAAGCCAAAAATATTTACAAGGTAAGGTCAATAATGTAGAGATTAAAATGGACAAAGTAGTGAAAAATTATGCATTGCTATAGGATAGAAGAGACTTTATAAAGGCAGCTAGGACTCAACAACAGGTAGGGTTTCAGAAGGTAAAATTAGTGACAGAGAGCTCCACTGTGAGGTATGAATAATGTGTGTGTATGCGTGTGCCCGTGTGTGTGTGTGTGTGTGTGTGTGTGCGTGCGTGCACATGTGTGTGCATGCATTTGAACACTTGGCTGTTTGGCCTGAAGAATGCTCCCCCTCCACCCCCACCAAAAAAAAAAAAAAAAAAAAAAAAAAAAAAGAAGGGAAAGAAATGTGGCCCTTGAGAAATTATTTTTTCTTTCTTTCTTTCTTTTTCTTTTTCTTTTGCCTATGTCTACACTCCCTATTACTTTATGCCTATATCTGCTGACATTAGAGACCCCTTGGGTGAGTGATTTCATCTTTTCATTATACATTGTTCTTTGTCAGTATGTGCTCATGATCAAGTTTCTAGAACTTATAATGGCAAACTTGTTCTAGTGGAGAGTGCAGCTAACTGGTATAATAATGCATTGTCTGGGAGACCAAAGTTACAGGCTTTCAGTTATTTCTGCTTTCTCCTATCACCAAAATTAACTGTTAATCAGAATCTAGTTCAGTTTCTCTAAGTAAGATTGTTTTCTTAAGCACAAAAGTATCTTTTAAAGCATAGAGCAGAAATTAACAGAAGGTAATGTTGGTGGTTTTAAAGAGTTAATGTAGTAGCTAGCAAGCATCATACATTCCTTGAACTTTCAAATAATAGTAAAGTTTATTTGTTTAATTAAAAATAATCAGTTTTACTAATGTGTATTCATGGGTCACTTATTTCAGGAATCTTGTTGACATTTTCTTTATTATTCAAAAGGATAGCTTATTTTTATGCTCCAATGTTCTCTCAATATTCAGGAACCTGTGTGCAAAAAAGGCATTAAAGGGGACGATGGGTGGATCTGGTACAGTCTGTATAACTTATGGGCTTACAGGAAACCTTACATGCACACATTCAATGCTTATTATCCATGGGTTCTGTGTGTGTGAATTTGCCTACTCAGTAAAAGTTTTTGAAAGCCCCAAATCAGTATTTGCAGCGCTTCTGTAGTCATTTACAGACATGCACAGAGCAGCAAAAAATTCAAAATTGCCCAACACACACTCTCAGCTGAGGTCCGTCCAAGTGACGCTCTGTGTCTTGCTTGAGCTCTACTATACCATAAACAAGTGTCCTTTTCACAGTCTGTATGGTGTCACATTTTTCCCATTTTTGTGCTTTTTATTGGTGATTGTGCTTTTTGAAGTGACCCCCAAGCATAGTACTAAAGTGTTGTCTAGCATTCCTAAGCACAAGAAAGCTATGATGCTCCTTACAAAGAAAATATGTGTATTAGTTAGACAAGCTTCATTCTGGCTTGAGTTATAGGGCTGCTGGCTGGGTTCAGTGCTAATGAATCAACAATATTAATTTAAATAAGGTTTCTTTAAACAGAAACACACATAAAACATGCTTAGGTATGATTGGTTGTTGAAAATACAGTGTCTAGATGCTCACAGAACCTAACCTTGTATTTCTCCTAGGCATAATGGTTCAGTACGCAGTAGTTCAGTTTTTCTAGTGACTTGATAGAACACAGCTACAGTGAATAACAAGGGTTGATCTGTTTCTCCGGGCCAAAGGACCATAATACTCATCTGATTCTCAATGGGGACTGCGATCCCCTCAAAGGGTCAAAACTCAAAGGAGTCCTTCTTATTCTAATATCCTTGGACTTCTGGGCCTGTGATGGAGAGTGGAGCTGGTGTGCTGGCATTGAGATGTTAAAGAAAAAGAGTCTCATATTTCCACTTTGCCCTTTATGAATAATCTCATCATTACTGGTTTTTGTAGTCAGAACCAGTCTGAATCCTAGTTTTCCAGTATATTAGCTTTGTGATCTTGAGCAAGAATTCTTAACCTTCTAAGTTTCAGTTTCCTTATATGTAAAGTAGATACAATAATACCTACCTTGTAGAGTTATTTTACTTAAAAAAATTTTTTTTAATGTTTTATTTTATTTTTGAGAGACAGAGAGAGACAGAGCATGAGCAGGGGAGGAGCAGAGAGAGAGGGAGACACAGAATCCGAAGCAGGCTCCAGGCTCTGAGCTGTCAGCACAGAGCCTGATGCGGGGCTCGAACCCATGAACACGAGATCATGACCTGAGCTGAAGTTGGACGCTTAACCAACTGAGCCACCCAGGCGCCCCTGTAGGGTTATTTTAAAGACTAAAATTAGATGATGAGTTTAAAGAACCATGTAAAGTGTCTAGGAGTAGTCAAAATCATTTTTATAAATGTTATTGTAGTATATGCTTGATAGATCATTGTTAATTTCTTTCTTTTTTTTCTCCTTCCCACTTGGAAATAGTATGAGATCCATTTTCTAATACCTGGATGAATTAGTGAATTCATTATGGAATTGCCTTTTTCCTGCAGTAATGAGTGGAAAAAGTAGGACATGCTGTCAGGGCCTCTGGTTTTCTTCCTACTGATTCCTCTGGTCTAGAGCTCTACGGCAGTAATGATGGATGACTGGAGCTCTGTGTGGCACTGGTGACTGGAACAGTCAGCTGTGTTTTGGTTATGAGAGGAATCACCTGTCTTCAGCTCCTGACCAGGGGAGAAGGGCTCATGCATCAGTGCTCTCCCAGGTGCCTGTCTCCCTATGGGAAGATCGGGTTGACTCTAGCAGTTCAGAGGTTCTGTGAATGACACCCAAGTGCCCTCTTCACATCCACCTTAAGGGGACTCTTAGGATTTAACTTTCCTAATTTGAAAACCTGAACCCTATTTCTTCTCAAAAATTCCTTAGACTAATCATTTCCCTTAGCCTCTCAGAATTCCCCTGACTTATCTTAAATATGTGAAATAATGTAAGTACGATGACACATCATTGAAGAATGAGGTGTTCTACATTAATGGATTTTCCAGGTGAAATTGGCCCTGTGCTGTGTTTTGCTTTAATAATTTCATAGAAATGGTCATAGGTTGTATTAGACCAGTCTTTTGACTTCTTGGTTGTGTTTATATAAGGTGGATAATTTAAAATTTTCTTGATTACTTATGAATCAACTGCTGTGCTATGTTATAGGACATAGCAACTCCCTCAGAGACTGCTAACACAAATAGATGAATTGTCCACATATATTAATAATTCCAGTTTGTTTTCTTTGTGTGTTTTTTATGTTGTTGGATTTTTGTTACTAGGTGACATAAGTAGGTGAGAATTCCACTGTAGTTCATATTTTAGAATGAGTTATGGTATAAATGATAACAAACTTCTGATATTTGCATAACAGCACAATCCAAATTGTTTGTATCCATATTTGTTTACTAAATATATTAACATCATTATTGACTATGATTATAGAGTATTATAGTACATTATTGTAATACATTTTTTATTTATATTTAACATAATAATATAACATATTCGAATGGATATGAAATATACATACAACACTTCTGTATGTATTTTCCCCTTTCTTCTATGAATTCTTGCTCTACATGAGCAAATGACATAGGCCTACGACATTTTGTGGCCCAAGGTAAAGCTGGTTATAGATAAAGCTGGGGTTTATCTTGAAACCCCAAGATAGCCCCACATTACTACAAATTGGATGTTTTAGTCACAGTTATGTCTCTTTGGAGAATAGTGTTTAAAAAGCAATTCCTGTCTAGTTCTAGACCTCTGAAATTGACTCTTAGGCACTGCCATATCCTATCCAGAGGTCACATTGTACCCAAGCACATATAGAATAACCTCACTCCTTCTGGCTCTGGCAAAATTAATCTGTCTGCAACATAATCTCACTCAATTAAAAAAAAAAACAAAAAAAAAAAACCAACCAGAATGTAAAGAAAAACAATATCAGGCTTTACTCTCCAGTGTCTCTATTTTACCCTGGATGGAAATGACCCAACTCAAAGCCCCTGTGCTAATTTATTTACTTTGGTACTACTTGAGGGGACTAGTGAAGCTGGACCCTGCAGTCAGCCTCTCAGTTTCTCTCTATCCACAACACATAAAGTGGCTGTCCCTGCATAATTTGAAAACTACACATTCACTAAAACAGAGACAAAGAAATATAGTTGCTATGAAATGAAATGACTGTCACAAAAGGAGAGATCAAATGTGAGAGAAGGCACATTTAATGTAAAAATACAACTGGGGTGCCATTCTTTTTCAAAACAACCTAAGTGGAGAGTGCAGATGTAATGAATGATAATGAGGGTGCCCAATTTTGGAAAGTGGTTTTTAAAATGCTGCAGCAGAATGCTATCTAGAGTCTCTTAGGAAAAAGCCAAATCTCATCAGGGACCTTTTCAAGCATCATTTTCTCCTTTTAAATGATCTCACGTGAACTTCCTGTTAGTTGACTTGGCATAGCATTCTGTTATTCATTATTTTTGACTGCTTGCAAATGGAACAAAAGATCTATTATTAGTGATTTGTCAGTTGTTGCAAGACTTAGTCTAGGTACTTACAGAACTCTTTGCCTCGTGTTTATTTTGTTGTGTGAAGCTGTATGATCTAAGGGATTTCATAGCCCCCTGATTCTCAACTTAGACAATCTCTTCTCAAGTGATTAGTTTGTAAGAAATGATTGACTCCAGATAGCAAGCCTCTGAGCACAACGAAGTTTCTCTGAAGAAGCCTTTTCTCTTCACCTGGGAGATTTTGGCTTTGGGGTAAAGAAAGCTTTTCTCTTTAATTCTTTGTGTATAGATTCTTTTCCTCAAGTGAAAACACAACCTTCTAAGGATACAAGTAAGATCATGTTATTAATATGGTCATTTGTCAAATACTAAGCACCTCACTGCTGGAAGTGCTGTCTAATTCACAGTTGATGTTATGATGTTACTTTTCTAAAGTCCCCAAATTTCTGGCTAAGGGATGGTGGACCCATAGGGTAGACCTGTGGAATATGACAAGTGACATAAGAGATAAAAGCTGCTACACTGAAGTGCAGAGGAGGAAGAAATCTGGTTCACTAGGCAATAGCTCACCACAAGCTCTTCATGAAAGAAATGCCATGTGCAAAGAGGATGAGTGGTGATTTTGACAAGCAGAAATTGTAAGGGGTTGTTGCACAAGGCTTATAGGTGGCATGAAGAGTGTAAGTAAAGTAATTGGAAAAGAATGGAACACATTTCTCCAGAAGCTTAAATATCAGAAACACCTAATGCACAGTGTCCTAAAAGGATTTTAATTGATCTTTTTTTAATTTAAAAAAACATGTTTTTTAACGTTTATTTATTTTTGAGACAGAAAGAGACAGAGCATAAACGGGGCAGGGTCAGAGAGAGGGAGACACAGAATCTGAAACAGGCTTCAGGCTCTGAGCTGTGAGCACAGAGCCTGACGCGGGGCTCGAACTCACGGACAGCGAAATCATGATCTGAGCTGAAGTCGGCCGCTAAACCAACTGAGCCACCCGGGCGCCCCTTAATTGATCTTTTTACTAACAACACACATTTCTGTGGTTCATGTGATGGTGGGTTTTCTAGGTGGGAAGAGTTGTTTGATGGCACCATGTTAACCTGGTGAATTCTTATAATTCTCATGCAGTGGATTTTATCTGAATGTACCATCACAGTAGTGTCACAGTCATATTTCATGGTATATCCTGGTTGTGGTTGTTCTTGGTCATTGGTCTGATGTATAATAACCCCTTTGAAAGACTGAATTATGATTAAGCTTACACATATTTATATACCATTTATAAAGAAAGAAAAAATGATAAACTACAGACAGAATATTTGGGGTCTGAATCAAGTTTGTTATTTTTAAGTCACGCTATTTTGGAGTTAAGAGTTCTATATTCTCGAAGTATCATTATTTCCAAACAGATTTGAGATAAAAAGTATCCTATTATAGTACAGTACAGGTTGAGTTAAAAAAGAAAACACAAGAAAAATCAGAAAGTTATCCTTTTTGATGGTATTAGAGACTTTTGTCGAGAATTATAGTAGGTGTGTGTGTATTAGGATCAGATTAAATTTGCAATGAAAAACAATACAGAAAAATGTATTTCAGAGGGGGACGTTTATGTCAGAATATATAGGAAGTAGCATATATAGTCTTTCAGCTATCTTTCCTCTGGACCTGACTGTTCTCAAGACTAGTTTGTAGAGTGAAATGAGTTTGATGGAGGCTTTGAACAAGTCACCATTTTTCAGAAAACAATTTGAGTTTAAGTGACCTGCTTTTCCCTTTTGTGGAGGGAAGAAAAGAGGGAGACATGGAGGAACTGAAGACTTGGTTTGTCACTATCTAATATGGAGCATTCATTTTGGACAGTTTCATGCTAGTCCCCACCTGCTGCTTTCTAGCCCTCTGGCTTTGAGCAAGTTATTTAAATTTTCTGTAAATCTATATTCTCACCTGAAAAATGCAGATAAAAATGTCTGTGTGATAGGGTTGTTGTGACAATCAAATGTGGTAATGTACACAAAGCGTGAGCTCTGTGCCTAGTACATGTTACCTGTTCGCTGTAGGCATTTATTGCATACCTTTGACTTATGTCTCTTACTTAATCTCGTAACAATCCTGTGAATAATATTATGACTTTCAATTGATAGATAAAAATCTTGAAACTTAAGGGAGTAAAGTGCTTCTTACAAGTTTAAACAAACCCAAGAATAATAGCCAGGAGTTCAACTTAGACTTGATAGTTTCAAGGCTGCAAAGCCCCATTGCATTAAATTAAATCATTCCCTCTTTCTCTCTTCTCTCCATCCCCCTTTCCTCTTCCCTGCAGTTACATCTTCTTCGTGGTAGAGACTTTGTTTTAAAAACTTCATAACAATGACGTACAAATCAGATGGAATGAAACAGTATTTTCGTTTTGCTAAATTAAAGTAAATGTGATGACATCATTATATCTCCAAATGCCATCAATTCCCTTCAAAAACATATCCCATTTTAATTAAAAAAATGTATACTCAATTAATATATATTAATTATGAAAGCATTAAGAAATATAAATAAATATAGATTTCCTGAATGCTCAATGTTCAAAGACAATCACAGGTAACATTTTGGTGCATAACTTCAATTCATCCCTATCCATGTACTGTTTTTTCCTTCTGATAGCAGTATTATATTAAAGTTTGGTTTATAATGTGCTATTTTTAATTAAGTATCACTCAAAAATGTCTTTCCAAATTGGTAAATGTATGTCTACATAATCATTTCTATCAGCGGCATAGGTACCTGATTAAAATAATCCTTATTATTGGATATTTACATTGTTTCTGAATTTTTACCTTCATGAACTATTGACTCTTGCATATATACCTTTGTGCCTTTGGCCAATTATATCCTTAGGATAATTCCCTAAGAGTAAAACATATGAGTTAGTGTTTATACATTCTCTGGTTCTTAATGTATATTGTCAAATTCCCTCCCTTAAAGAAAGGAGCAGTTTACATTCCCTCTAGCAGTGTATGAAAATGCCCGTTTCCACATTCCTACACTAAAGGTTATCATGCCTTTTAATCTTTGAGAACTCCATTATACCCCTAAAAAAGTGACTTTATTGCTTTTCTTTGCATTCCTGTGTCTATCCATTCTATAAAATAATAACATTTCTAAGAATACTATCTAAACAGAATGTAAACTTCCTTAGGTCAATGACAAAAGTCTCCACATACTTAAATATTTATATTCTCCATTCTTCTAAAACAGAATAAATCCCCAAAGAGGCATTTGAGACACTGGTTGGCAGAAACCCATGGATTAACATTATATAACCTTATTAAGATCATCCTTGGATTTTATTTATTTATTTTTATTTTTTATTTTTTATTTTATTTTATTTTATTTTTTTTTAATATATGAAATTTACTGTCAAATTGGTTTCCATACAACACCCAGTGCTCATCCCGAAAGGTGCCCTCCTCAATACCCATCACCCACCCTGCCCTCCCTCCCACCCCCCATCAACCCTCAGTTTGTTCTCAGTTTTTAACAGTCTCTTATGCTTTGGCTCTCTCCCACTCTAACCTCTTTTTTTTTTTTTTTTTTCCTTCCCCTCCCCCATGGGTTTCTGTTATGTTTCTCAGGATCCACATAAGAGTGAAACCATATGGTATCTGTCTTTCTCTGTATGGCTTATTTCACTTAGCATCACCCTCTCCAGTTCCATCCATGTTGCTACAAAAGGCCATATTTCATTTTTTCTCATTGCCACGTAGTATTCCATTGTGTATATAAACCACAATTTCTTTATCCATTCATCAATTGATGGACATTTAGGCTCTTTCCATAATTTGGCTATTGTTGAGAGTGCTGCTATAAACATTGGGGTACAGGTGCCCCTATGCATCAGTACTCCTGTATCCCTTGGATAAATTCCTAGCAGTGCTATTGCTGGGTCATAGGGTAGGTCTATTTTTAATTTTCTGAGGAACCTCCACACTGCTTTCCAGAGCGGCTGCACCAATTTGCATTCCCACCAACAGTGCAAGAGGGTTCCTGTTTCTCCACATCCTCTCCAGCATCTATAGTCTCCTGATTTCTTCATTTTGGCCACTCTGACTGGCGTGAGGTGGTATCTGAGTGTGGTTTTGATTTGTATTTCCCTGATAAGGAGCGACGTTGAACATCTTTTCATGTGCCTGTTGGCCATCCGGATGTCTTCTTTAGAGAAGTGTCTATTCATGTTTTCTGCCCATTTCTTCACTGGGTTATTTGTTTTTCGGGTGTGGAGTTTGATGAGCTCTTTATAGATTTTGGATACTAGCCCTTTGTCCGATGTGTCATTTGCAAATATCTTTTCCCATTCCGTTGGTTGCCTTTTAGTTTTGTTGGTTGTTTCCTTTGCTGTGCAGAAGCTTTTTATCTTCATAAGGTCCCAGTAATTCACTTTTGCTTTTAATTCCCTTGCCTTTGGGGATGTGCCGAGTAAGAGATTGCTACGGCTGAGGTCAGATGGATTTTATTTTTAAGCCTCAAGCTCATTGTTTTCAGAACGCATCTGCTAAGATAACCTAGTCCTAACTGGGAATGACAAACAGTCCTCTAGGTAGATTCTCAAAACAGAGGAAAGGAAAACGTTACGGCAGCTAAGCCTTGCTGTCACCTAACTTTTGTGTCTAGCTTGAACTTCATTCTCATTCAGTCTTTCTCCCTCTGTGATCAGTGCCAGAGTAGTCAGGTTGTAATGCCAACGTCTCCTTGGGCCTCAGTGAGAAAACTACGCAAAAATATGTCTGATAGGTTTGTTGTGGGGAATATTGAACAGAATTGGTGGCCTGATCTTTTTTGAGTGCGTGTCCCTATTTAAAAAAGCAAAAACAAAAACAAACTCCCTAAACAATATACAGCATTGTTTTGTTTTGAGCAAAATTCTTACCATATTTTCCTATAAAGAAAAGCACTGGTTTCATATTGTATTGTCTTATCATATACTTTAGACCAGTTTGGAAAATTGATTATTTATGCTATAGAGTCTGGGTTACACCATTTACACGCAAACACACACACACACACACACACACACACATCCCACTAGTTGCTGAAAAATAATGGCATCCAGGCATCACTAAGAAGATAATATCTTTAGGATCTGCTAATTCCTTAAACAATTATCCTCAGTTTGGAAACTGAGCAAGTCTAAACTATGTTTGGCTCCATATGATTTTCCACATGATTTTACCCTTCCTCTATATTATTTAAACTATCATATAATTTCAAATTTCGTATCAAAAATGAATTTATATTTGAATCAACAGTACCTTATTAAGTGGTGGCACATACTGTTTAAAAAGACCCCCTTAAAATAAGAAGTTTCATTTAGTTAAATGTAAGAAAAACAAAGATAGTCAAACCTGTGATTAGAACCTGCGATGTCACATTATCTAAGAGTGTTCCTTGACTAAACCAGACATACTTTAATGATCGGTCAAATCAGTTTCCAGAGAAAGGTATTGCTCTGTTATTAAAGGGGATGATTAAATTGCCTTTGGGAACATCACAGAATCCATAGTAAAGTTCACTTCGTGCACTGATCACAGGGAACTTGATCTTGGCATTCTGTGGTGCTTTGCATACTTTAAAGGTTGACCGTGAAGTGAAATTCATTCAACAACTTCTGGCAGCATGTCCTGGGAATGAGATAGCTTAAGTCTTTGTAAATCACCCAAAAAGAAGCAGAATGTGACTGCAATGATGGGTGTTGGTGGTTTGTTTTTGTTTTCAATACACAAAAAAAATGGCACCTCTTCCAAATGCCTCCTGTGTGAATGTTCAAAATGAACTTGAGGAACTCTACAATATATTCACTGTAAAAGAGTCAAGAATTATTATTATTTTTTTAAATGCAAAGCACTAGATTTAATTTAGACATATTCAGTAGAACAAATAAAAACAAAAGATCTTTTTAAAAAGGAGCAAATCATGGCTACTGTTGGGGAAAACTCTGAATATCCCCGGTAGGCTCTCATTTAATGTGAACTGTTGTTTGATATTTTTTTATGACAACATACACTTGCAAAAAACAACCCTATGTATATTTTATTGTGTGACTCTTAATAGGCTGAAAATATTTTTTTTAATTTATTTTTATTTTTATTTTTTTTCAATATATGAAATTTATTGTCAAATTGGTTTCCGTACAACACCCAGTGCTCATCCCAAAAGGTGCCCTCCTCAATACCCACCCCCCTCCCTCCCACCCCCCATCAACCCTCAGTTTGTTCTCAGTTTTTAAGAGTAAAAGAGTCAAGAATTATAAAACACTTAGGATTCATGAAGGAAAAAATATCATAAATCTATAGTGATGCCCCAGATTCACTGAAGAATCTAAGAATGGAAGCAATAAGAGCTAACACTTATATGATACTTATTATGTGCCAGATACTGTTTTTAAGTGCTTTATGTGAATTAATTTTTTCAACCTTCCAAAGAGCCCCATGAGGTGGTTATTTTATTTTTTTTAAGACAGTAATAAGGCAGAGGTCACACAACTAGTAAGTGGCAGAGCTGTAATGTGAATTTTCTTCTGATTCAAGATGGTACATCCAGATGGACTGGTAAAAATGGAGCACTGCCAAGCAAACCCCAAGAAAATGTCCAGCCTCAACATGAAGTTTTACTGGCTTCTGAGGAAGTGGTAAGTTTGCAAGTATCATCACAGAATTAAATGCATTCTTAAGAACTAATGTCTCAGCGAGGCATTCGGGGAAGAAACTGGACTGATTTCTAAGGTAAGTCTACCACTAAGTATCTATAGATATTGGGTCTGAACCTGTCGTTTTCTGGAGCTCGGTTTCCTCATTTGTGAAGCATAAGGGCCGGACAATGTTTTCAAAAAGAGATTCTGTAATTCTTTTCTGAGACAAACCGGTTTAAACACATTGTGGTTTGGTGGGGAAATCTTTCTATCTATAAAGACCCTGTGGAGGACTTAACTGTAGTGTTTTCTGCCATTAAATGGATTCAGTGAAGGGACTTGACCAGTATTCAGAGATGTGTCAGCATTTTTGCCTTCTCTAAATTTTTCACCTGTGATACAGATTAAGGCAGAAAGGAAAGTGGCAATTGGGGGTTCAGGATAGGGTAGAGCAAACCCTTCTTGTTTGTCTTGGGGATAAGCTTCAACAATGGAGAAGAGGTTATTGACACTGGCAACGATGACATATTCGTATCTGAAATTCAGATCAAATGATTCAACCCTTCAGAGCATTCCCAAACAACGGCCTTTCCAACAGCATGAATCTGCAAACAGAGCCCAGCAGTTAATTTCAGTCAGCCGGCTTTGTTGGTATTGCTGCTTCAATCTTAGATTTACAGAGCCGTTTTTGATGAAGACAATAAAAGCCTCCTTTTGCTCCGGTGTTGCGTTATGCTGACACTTTATCAAAGCACATAGACAGAGGGTTGTTCTTAACCATATATAAAACGGAGCAACCTCACAAATCGTGCTTTAATATTGCACTGTGGAAACACCAAGGTTAAAAGGTAAATCTGTGGTGTAACCATATTGATTAATTGATGTAAGAAAGGTCAGGCTAATCTTTATCTTGCTTGAAAGACTTTAGCTCTACATGGCAGGTTTGTTGAAATGGTTCCTGTGTAAAAAGATAGGGGGGAAAAAAAGTGGAGTCTTACTGCAGAGAAAGTGGGGGAAATCTCATCAAATGATCACTTAGTGAAAGGTTAGTGAAAGGAGTCCTGATGCAAAGGAAATGGGGAGATCTCTTCAAGCAATCACTCAGAAGGTTAAACCACTAAAACTGGGACTGGAGGGTGAGTTATGTAGATTCCCCTATGTTTTTAATAGGCTTTGTTGGAAATACCTTTACCACTGAAACAATCATAGGAGAAGCAAAGACAGTGACTTTAGATAAGAGTCTTAGCCCTGCCCCAAAAAGACCAGAAAAAAGAGTTTCATACTCTTTTTTTCAATAAGACTGAAATCTCCTGAAGTAGAAGACCTGACTTCTCTGCCCCTCTGTTAAAAACAGACACATAATTTGTCCCATAAGATGGCTTCTGTATATCCAGAGCACGGGAAGAGGGAATTATCCCTTCCATGCAAAGATGCACAGACATGTAAAGAGCAGCTTGTTCAAACCTATTTTTGGAACAAGAGAGATAATGGGGTTTGAGAATTAAAATTTAGGATCCTGAGAAAACAGAAATATACAAATACAAATGAGGGAGGTCTAGGGGCTAAATCTGTAAATGGGGTTGGAGAAAAAGAAATCTAGGGACCAGGAGGACAGGCTGCTGACCCTGAATTAAGCACTGTTGGATGAGAAGCAGGGCCTGAGCCAGGGAGGTGAGGAAGGGATGGAAGTGGGAGTGACTGTTGGAAAATTTTTCTCATTATGCTCATACCTGAAATGAACCTGAATAGGATAGGCTATGATGTAGTCACAGGCACACCCAGAAACTTGAGAGGCTTACTATAATAAAAATTTATTTTTGGCTTGTGCAAAGTCCATGTAGCTGGGTGATAACTCTTGCATCTTACAGCTACAGCATTTGGGCCATGTGATCTCATCCCATCAGTGAGATGCCTAGAAGATCCATTAGATGTTTTGAAAAAGAGATTTGGAAGTAGGCTACCATTATCTTATATCCAAATGTCCTGGGTGCAGTCACAAAGCCTTGAACTAGCCACAAAGGAGACTGGGAAATAGACCATAAAAGTTACTTGTCTAGGTAAACCTAGGTGTTTAGGTTTTCATAAAGAAAAATTTCCAAAGACTGCATTGTTAAATATAGGATGTTTAGAGAACTTCATTGCTATTCTTTCTGACACTGAGGGCAGATGATTGGACTCATTTTTCTGTAAGTTCTATTCTTTATATAATTATATACTTCTACAACTGTATAAGCTTTTTCTTTGCAGGGAAAAAATGAAAAGTAAGCTATGTGTTGGAATTATTTTCTTACCAAACTACTTTAATTATCCTTTTATTTATTGGCCATGGCTACTTCCTACAGTAGGTAGTGAAACTTTTATGTTAAGGAAGCACACACATACAAAAAAGGATGGAATAAGAAATTAAATTTATTTTATTTACAAATTTACCCATTGTGTATCCTAGGTCAATATTATTAATAATAAACACCTGAAGGCATAAATCATAATTTGGTATTAATCCATATGTAAAATATAAGATTTAACCTTAACATAGTCATTGAAGGGAATTCTGATAGGTTGTGTGTTACACATTATGCATTTTTGTGTTATTGGCTTCCATATATGTTAATAGATGGTAATTATATGCTTTTCATTTGGACAGCGCTTATCCAAAAACGATTTAATATTCGCACATCAAATGGGTCACATGTGGCTATTGATCATTTGGATCAGAGTTCAATTTGGACTGCTGCTGGTTAGATTAGAAATTGTAATCATGGAAAAAGATAAATTATAAGGTCTCTGCAGATCAGTTTTATTTTTAGATTAGATGGGCTTTTAGACATGAAACAGCAAGATGAGGAGGTTAGGGAAGATCTATAGTGTTGTCATTAATGTGAGTTTTCTAAGAAATACATTCAGAGATCTTCTGTACCCTTTCCACCATTTTGTCAGGAATGTGAAATTTATAGGGAATGACATATCATGATAATAAAGATGGTGACAAACATCCATAAATTATTTGTGAATTATAACTTTAAGGACTAAAGGCAAAAGAAAGATATTTATTTTGTAAATATACATTTTGATGTAGTAAATCAAATATGCTATTAAAGTTACGCAGTTTTTAATATATAGAGATTTGGTCTGTATTAGAGGACATCTAAGTGAAGATTAATCTATTTGAAACAGATCTCTGGTGACTTCAGTATTAAAAGGATTTTTATCTTTGCTTTAAAAAAACTCTTTTTCTTTGGGTCTAATTATAAAAGAAATGCATTCTCATTTAGAACATTTGGAAAATTAAGAAAAGCTATTCAACCAAACAAAAAACATTCACCATCCAACAACCCAGACATATTACTGTTAACATCTTGAAGTATCTTATTTATTACTTGCCTTTGATTTTTTTTATGAAATATTTCAAATATATAAAAATACAGAAAATGATATAACCAAACAACACACATCCACCACTGAGACTTAAATATCTTAACTTTTTGCTATATTGACTTCAGATCTCTTATTAAAAAATAAATAGGGAGGGAGGTAGGTGGGAAGAGGGATGGGTTAAATGGGTGATGGGTATTAAGGAGGGCACTTATGATGAGCACTGGGTATCATATGTAAGTGATGAATCACTAAATCCTACACCTGCAAGTAACATTACACTGTATGTTAACTAACTGGAGTTTAAATAAAAACTTGGAAGAAAAATAAACCAAAACCAAAAATAAAATATTACAGACCTATATAGATACATACTCTATTTATTTCTCCTTCCTCCCTTTTCTAGAATTATTATTGTGAAATTTCCATTTTGCAATTTTCATGTATATCATCCATAAACAACATGTATAGTTGTTTATGTTTACATATTTACATAAACAACATTTAGAATTGTTCTATATTTACAAAGTATATAAATGTTATTGTCATCATCATTGTCATCATCATCATTTCATAACAGTGAACACTTATTAAACATTTACTGTCAGGCACTATTCTAAAGCATATTGTACATATTAACCTTAGAAGGCAGGTGCTACTATTAATTTTACAAATAAGGAAATTAAGTCACAAAGAGGTTAATTAACATGCCCAAGGTCATACCCCTGCTCTTTTTTAACTTGCTTTTCTCATGCAACAAAGTGTTTTGAGATGTATTCATGTAGATATGTAGTTCATTCATTTTAATTGCTGTGTAGTATTCCATTCTATGCATGTCGTAGTTGACCTGTTCCCCTACTGATAGAACTTTGAATATTCTTTAAGTATCCCTTGTTCATATTTGTGGAACATTTTCTAGGGGAGTTACTTAGAAGTTGAAGTCCTAGGTTATACATTATGCACATTTTAAATTCTGTATGATTATGGAGAATTTCATATATTGATCTTACAGCTATCTCATTGCTTTGCTAAACTTTGTTATCAATTTAATTATGTGTATTCTCTGCTATGCTGACAATTATATATTCTGTGAATAGTAACAGTATTTTTTCTTCCACTGAAATTTTATATATTTTATTTTTTTTTCTTCTCTTATTGTATTGGCAAAGGTACCTAGTTCAATTTGAAGGAGGGATGGTGACAGAATCCCTGGCTATTTCCTAATTATAAAGGCAGTGCGCTATTAAGTGTGTGTTTGTTGCTGGCTTGCAATAAGTATACCTTATCAGATTGAAGAAGCTTCCTCTATTTCTTGTTTGCTATAGATTTGTTAGGTCTCATTGAGTATTTTTCTGAACCTTTCAAGAGTTTGGTTTTTCTCTTTCTGTTAACGTGGAAAGTTACATTAGTACAATTCCTAAAGTTTATTAATCCATGTATTCCTGGAACAGTATTTAGTCATGATATTTTAATTTTTATGACATTGCTGGTATTGTTTTCTAATATTCCATTCAGAGGTTTTACATTTATATTAAAAAATATTTGTATATAATTTTACTTTCTTGAATTATCTTATATACATTGCTGGTATCAAGATTTTTAGCTATATGGAATGAGCTGGGAACTTTGCCTTTTTCCCCTTATTTTTTGGAATAGTTTGCATAATATTAAAATTACATATTACTTGAAGTTGTGGTAGAACTTGTCTATAAAACTATTAGAGCAAGCTTTTAGGGGAGATAGTAGTGGAGATTTTTAATTACTGATTATACCTGTTAAATGGTTATAAGGCTGTTAAGTTTCTCTATTTATTACTGAGCTAGCAGTAGTAAGTTATAGTTTTCTAGTCAATTTTCTAGTTTGTCTGAATTTTCAATTTTTTTAAGAGAAAATTTTTCATACCTTCACTTTGCAATTTGAAACATCTTTATCTGTTATTATCCTCCTTCTTTTATTCCTAACATTGATGTATCTTTTCTCTTTTATTTATTTATATATTTATTTTAGAGGGAAAGAGAGATCACATGAGCAGGGGAGAGGGGCAGAGGGAGAGGAGAGAGAATCTTTTTTTAAAAAAATTATCTTTAAAAATTTAAATCCAAGTTAGTTAACATGTAGTGTAATAATAATTTCAGGAATAGAATTTAGTGATTCATCACTCACATATAACACCCAGTGCTCATCCCAACAAGTGTCCTCCTTTATAAATGCCCATCACCCCATTAGCCCTTCCCCAAACCCAGCACCCTACCAGCAACCCTCAGTTTTTCCTCTGTATTTAAGAGTCTCTTATGGTTTGTCTCCTGCTCTGGTTTTATATTATTTTTTTCTTCCCTTTTGTTTATCTGTTTTGTATCTTGTATTCCATATATGAGTGAAATCATATGATATTTGTCTTTCTCTGACTTGTTTCGCTTAGCATAGTACACTCTAGTTCCATACACATTTTTTCAAATGGCAAGATTTCATTCTTTTTGATCACCTAGTAATATTCCGTTGTGTATATATATACATCACATCTTCTTTATCCATTCATCAGTTGATGGACGTTTGGACTCCTTCCATACTTGAACTATTGTTGATAGTGCTGCTGTAAACATTGGAGTGCCTGTGCCCCTATGAATCAGCACTCCTTTATCCTTTGGATAAATACCTAGTAGTGCAATTGCTGGATCATAGGATGGTTCTATTTTTAATATTTTGAGGAACCTCCATACTGTTTTCCAGAATGGCTGCACCAGTTTGCATTCCCATCAGTGGTGCAAAAAGGTTCCTCTTTCTCTGCACCAATGTCTGTTGTTGTCTGAGTTGTTAGTTTTAGCCAATCTGACAGGTATAAGGTGGTATCTCATTGTGGTTTTGATTTGTATTTCCCCGATGATGAGTGAAATTGAGCATCTTTTCATGTGTCTGTTGGCCGTCTGGATGTCTTCTTGGGAAAGTGTCTATTCATCTCTTCTGCCCATTTCTTCACTGGATTATTTGTTTTTTGTATGTTGAGTTTGATAAGTTCTTTATAGATTTTGGATACTAACCCTTTATCTGATATTTCATTTGCAAATATCTTCTTTCATTCCATCAGTTGCCTTTTAGTTTTGTTGATTGTTTCCTTTCCTGTGCAGAAGATTTTTATCTTCATGAGGTCCCAGTAGTTCATTTTAATGAACTTTTAATTCCCTTGCTTCCAGAGACATGTCAAGTAAGAAGTTGCTGCAACAGGGGTCAAAGAGGTTGCTGCCTGTTTTCTCCTCTGGGATTTTGATGGCTTCCTGTCTTATGTTTAGGTCTTTTATCCATTTTGAGTTTATTTTTGTGTATTGTGCAAGAAAGTGGTCCAGGCTCATTCTTCTGCATGTCGCTGTCCAATTTTCCCAACACCATTTGTTGAAGAAACTGTCTTTTTTCCATTGGATATTTTTTCCTATTTTGTCAAAGATTAGCTGGCCATATGTTCGTGGGTCAATTTCTGGTAACTGGGTTCTCTGTTCTGTTCCGTTGATCTATGTGTCTGTTTTTGTGCCAGTATCATACTGTCTTGATGATTACAGCTTTGTAGTACAGCTTAAAGTCTGGAGTTGTGATGCCTCTAGCTTTGGATTTGTTTTTCAATATTTCTTTGGCTATTCAGGGTCTTTTATGGTTCCATACAAATTTTAGTATTGTTTGTTCTAGTTTTGTGAAGAATGCTGATGTCATTTTGATAGGGACTGCATTGAATATATAGATTGCTTTGGGTAGTATTGACATTTTAACAAAATTTGTTCTTCTAATCCATGAACATGGAATGTTTTTCCATTTTTTTTGTGACTTCCTCAATTTCTTTCATAAGCTTTTCAGTGTATAGATTTTCCACCTCTTTGGTTAGGTTTATTCCTAATAATAATTTATTTATTTTTGGTGCAATTGTAAATGGGATTGATTCCTTGATTTCTCTTTCTGCTGCTTCATTATTGGGGTATAGAAATGCAACTGACTTCTGTACATTGATTTTATATCCTGTGACTTTGCTTAATTCATGTATCAGTTCTAGCAGGTTTTTGGTGGAGTCTTTTGGGTTTTCCACATAGAGCAGAAAATCAGCTAGGAAACAGTGGCTCTGAATGACACACTGGACCAGATGGACTTAACAGATATATTCAGAGCATTTCATCCTAAAGCAGCAGAATACACATTCTTCTCAAGTGCACATGGAACATTCTCCAGAATAGATCACATACTGGGTCACAAATCAGCCCTCAACAAATACAAAAAAGATGGAGATCACACCTTGCATATTTTCAGAACACAACACTATGAAACTTGAAATCAACCACAAGAAAAAATTTGGGAAGACCGTGAATATTTGGAGATTAAAGATAATCCTCTAAAAGAATGAATAGGTTAACCAATAAAGTAAAGAGGAAATTTAAAAGTACATGGAAGCCATTGAAAATGAAAACATGACAGCCCAAAACCTCTGGTATGCAGCAAAGGCAGTCATAAGAGGGAAGTATATAGCAATCCCAGCCTTCCTCAAGAAGGAAGAAAGGTCTCAAATACACAACCTAACCTTACACCAAAAGAGCTAGAAAAAGAATAGCAAATAAAGCCCAAAATCAGCAGGAGAAGGGAAATAATAAAGATTAGAGCAAAAATCAATGATATTGACAGCAAAAACAAAACAAAACAAAACAACCGGTAGAACAGATCAATGAAACCAGGAACTGGATCTTTGAAAGAATTAACAAAATTGATAAACCCCTATCCATATTGATCAAAAGGAAAAAAGAAAGGACCAAATAAATAAAATCATGAATGAAAGAAGAGAGAAACACAAACAATATTAAAGGAATATTATGAGCAATTATATGCTAACAAATTGGGAAATCTGGAAGAAATGGGAAAATTCCTAGAAACATATAAACTACCAAAACTGAAACAGGAAGAAGTAGAAAATTTGAGCAGACCAGTAAAGAAATTGAATCAGTAATCAAAAATCTCCCAACAAACTAGTGTCCAGGGCTGGATGGCTTTCCAGGGGAATTCTATCAAACATTTAAAGAGTTAACACCTATTCTTTTGAAACTGTTCCAAAAAATAGAAATGGAAGGAAAACTTCCAAACTCATTTTATAAGCCAGCATTATCTTAATTCCAAAACCAGACAGAGACCCCACTAAAAAGGAGAACTACAGACCAATTTCCCTGATGAACATGGAAGCAAAAATTCTCAACAGATACTAGCAAACTGTAGCCAACAATACATTAAAAGAATTATTCATCACGATCAAGTGGGATTTATTCCTGGGATGCAGGGCTGGTTCAATATCCACAAATCAATCAATGTGATACATCACATTAATAAAAGAAAGGATAACCACATGATCCTTTCAATAGATGCTGAAAAAGCATTTGACGAAATACAGCATCCTTTCTTGATAAAAACCCTCAAGAGAGTAGGGATAGAAGGATCATACTTCAAGATCATAAAGGCCATATACGAAAGACCTGCTGCTAACATCATCCTCAATGGGGTAAACTGAAAGCTTTCCCCATAAGGTCGGGAACACAACAAGGTTGTTTACTCTGACTACTGTTATTGCACATAGTGTTGGAAGTCCTAGCCTCAGCAATCAGACAACACAAAGAAATAAAAGGCATCCAAATCGGCAAGGAGGAAGTCAAACTTTCACTTTTCACAGATGAGAGAGAGGATCTTAAGCAGGCTGTGGAGCCGCATCCAGGACTTGATCCCACAACCCTAGGATTATGACTTAAGCTGAAACCAAGAGTTGGACACTCAACTGACTGAGCCACCCAGGTGCCCCTATCCTTTATTCTTAATTAATCTTGCCAAAGGACTGACAATTTTATTCGTGGATATGACAACCCCCAAAGAACCTATTTGTATGATTTAAAACCTCCTCACGGGCACCTGGGTGGCTAAGTTGCTTAAGCATCTGACTTTGACTCAGGTCATGATCTCATGGTTTATTGGTTCAAGCCCCACATTAAGGTCTCTGCTGTCAGTGCAGAGCCCACTTGGGATCCTCTGTCTCCCTCTCTTTCTACCCCTCTGCCCTCCCCCCCACCGCCAATAAACATTAAAAAAAACCCAAAAACCTCCTGAGATTTGGTGAGCTGAGGCTTGACTTTAGCCTCCAAAAGGGTTATAACCTTTGTCCATTCACGTTTTTTAGGAAGCTCACAAACCCAGGATCCCTGGAATGAAGGAGAAGCTAGATAGTATAAACTAGTATCACAAACAGTGTGGTAGATCTCCCAATCCACATTCTCTTGTGTAATCTGACCTCCCCCATCAAGGGAACACTCCTTCATGTGGAGAGGGAATTTATTTCTTGAGTCTCTTGAATCTGAGTGGGCTCTGTTACTGCTTTGACCAATAGAATATGGCAGTAATGTCCCTGTACCAGTTCCAGGTATAGCTCTTAACTGGCCTACATGCTTGTTTCTTGCCTCTTGGAAGCCAGCCACCATGTAAGAAATGTGACTATCCTGAGACTGCTATGAGAGAGAGAGAAAGGCCAACAAGCACCAAGGTGCCAGGCCTGTGAATGAGAAAGCCATTGTGGATGGCCAACCAAGTCTAGCTTTTAGATGCCTCCAACTCTAGTCCTATCTGACTATAATGCATGGGAGACTCTAAGCAAGAATTACCCACTGGAGCCTATTCAAACTACAGAAATTTGAGTCATGATAATTATTTGTTCTTTTAAGCTTCTAAATTTAGAGTTGATATGTAGCCATAGATACCTAGAACAAGTAGCTATTGTGAAAATCCTCTCCCTCAGCCTTCTTCTAATGAAAACTCCCATCTTTAACAGGATAAATATACTTAAGACAAACAGAGATGCCCAGATCATTAAGAGATTATTGGATGCCAGCTCTGAGGTGACACTATTCCCTAAAGTTCCCAGAATGTCACTGTGATACCCACCCTCAAAGTAGAGTCATATGGACATTGGGTGATAAATAGAGGGTTGACCCAAGTCCATTTAACAGTGGGCCCAGTGAGTCTGAAATTACCCCATAGATGTTTTCTGAGTTTCTTTTGTATCATATGTCAGTGTTGTATTATTTAAAGCTGATAAATCAAGGAATAGATGTAAATTTTATAATGCTATAAAACTATATTACTTAAAGGTATAAAAATTGTAATAATGTAACTAAGATCAAAGGGAAAAGAAGGTAGTTACCAGGAAACAGAATGATAGGAGTTTCTTCATCATTTATAGTAGTAAGTAATTATTTATTAAGGAAATAGAAGATTAAACTAGTTATATGTTGTTAGATTAAAATTAAAAGGTAATACTCATGTACTGTTTACCTGGTTCTAAGTGGTTTACAACTACTAATTCATTTAATCTTCACAATGATCCTTTGATGTAGGTATTATTACTTATGCTATTTTATAGATGAGGAGACTGAGTCAGGGAAAGGTTAAATATAACTAGCCCAAAGCAAGGATGTAAATAGTTATAATGTTAGCCATTGTAAGAATCCAAAAACAGACAACAAATCTAGTTGGCAGTCATAGTCTCCAGACTTACTCTTCCTTTCCTGATAATTTGGAGCTGATATCCTAGGCACACTGCACAGGTTCTTGTTCATTTCTTATGGGAGGGCATGTTTCTCTGTGCATTTTCAGACTGCCTTGTGTTGTGGGTGGGGTATTACTTTGCGCTAATGTGTGGGAGTTCTGATGTCCATTTTGGGAGAGAAGACAGAAGTCGCGGCTCCTTTAATGTGGAGGTCAGAAAAACAAAGTGATGGTGACATCGAATGATATTGAGTTTGTGGCCACACTTTCATTACTGTCCTGTCTAAAGAAGGGAATTTTTCCCTTTCCTCTCAGAGTTTTTAAAAGCTTTATAGTTACAGTGAAGAAAACTCTTTGCTCCACACCTTTGACACTAAAACAGTAAAGAATAATATGCTCAGGTACTAATCCTGGGATAATCTTGTAACTGTCTCTCTAATTGAAGTAAGAAGGATATTAAACCTGGGAAACATGTCATGGATAACAAAACATTCTTGGCTTTGCAGTTCATAGGATGAGTTGGTACCAATTATAGCTTCCCCCCCCCCCCCCACCCTCTAATAACATTCAATATAATGGAAGCCAAGGAACCTACCAACCCAATATGCTTTTTCAACACATTCACTCAGCAAGTAGACTTAATTTCAAGTTCATTTTTACATGGATCATTTACAGTGTTAATTTGTGAGTTTGCACCGTGATTGCTTTTTTCTCTTTGGCATCACAGTTATTGGTTACAAAGTGAGTTAATTAATTTTGTCATTTAATTGTTGCTGTACTTCTCTCTCTCTTTTTTTTTTTTCCCTAAAGCAGTGCTTATTATTTTGTCATCACTTGCTAGACTAGATCAGGTCCTTCTCTTTGATTTTTTTAAAGATCTCTGTGCATACAGCTGCTTTGGCAAGTCAAGAATCAAACTGACAGCCCATTGGAAAGGCACACCCTGTCACAAGTCTAAAGAGGCACAGAGTGACAGTTCCCAGGCTCAAGTTCAAGGATTGCCTCTCAGTCTTCTTTGGCTGGCTAGGATCTTGGCTGTTGTAGGGTGCTGATACCAGACAGCAGAGGGCCTAAGTAACAAAAACAAGGCCCAGTGAGGTAATTGGGCCTGAAAGAATGTTTGCCTATCCCACAGACTTCTCTGCAACAGGCAGCCAAATTTAATATATCCTATGAGAGCCTGGGCATACACACTGTTTGCTTTCTCCTAGTTGATTTCTGAAAGTTCTGTTGTTGTTGTTGTTGTTGTTGTTATTTTTGCTGTAGACTTCTCTGGAAGAATGGCATGGAAGTCATCTTTTTTTTTTCTCTTGTGTTATAACTTACTATGGCTCATCAAGGCAGGAAACATCTAGAAATTAAAACTCAGTGAGAGCTGAAGAAGTGAAAGTACTACTGGGTATCTTTTTTTTTTTTTTTAATTTACATCCAAGTTAGTTAGCATATAATGCAATAGTGATTTCAGGAGTAGAATCTAGTGATTCATCCCCTACATATAACACCCAGTGCTCATCCCAACAAGTGCCCTCCTTAATGCCCCTTTCCCATTTAATCTATCCCTCCATGCACAACCCCTCCAACAACCCTCAATTTGTTCTTTATATTTAAGAGTCTCTTATGTTTCCCCCATCCCTGTTTTTATATTATTTTTGCTTCCCTTCCCTTCTGTTCATTTGTTTTGTATCTTAAATTCCACATGAGTGAAGTCATATGATACTTGTCTTTCTCTGACTAATTTCATTCAGCATAATACACTTTAGTTCCATCCATACTGTTGCAAATAGCAAGATTTCATTCTTTTTGATTACTAATACTCCATTGTACATTATACACCACATCTTCTTTATCCATTCATCTGCTGATGGACATTTGGGCTCTTTCCATACCTTGGCTATTGTCGATAGTGCTGCTATAGACATTGGGGTGTGTGTGCCCCTTTGAAACAGCACACCTGTATCCTTTGTCCTTTGTATAAATACCTAGTAGTGCAATTGCTGGATCGTAGGGTAGTTATATTTTAATTTTTTGAGGACCTTCCATACTGCTTTCCAGAGTGGCTGGAAGCTAGATAGTAGCATTTTGCATTCCCACCAGCAATGCAAAAGAGATCCTCTTTCTCGGCATTCTCACCAACATCTGTTGTTGCCTGAGTTGTTAATGTTAGCCATTCTGACAGGTGTGAGGTGGTATCTCATTGTGGTTTTGATTTGTATTTCCCAGATGATGAGTGACATTGAGTATTTCTTCATGTGTCTGTTGGCCATCTGGATGTCTTCTTTGGAGAAGTGTCCATTCATGTCTTTTGCCCGTTTCTTCACTGGATTATTTGTTTTTTGGGTGTTGAGTTTGATAAGTTCTTTATAGATTTTGGATACTAGCCCTTTATCTGATATGTCATTTGTAAATATCTTCTCCATTTCTGTTGGTTGCCTTTTATTTTTGCTGATTGTTTCCTTTGCTGTGCAGAAGCTTTTTATCTTGATGAGGTCCTAGTAGTTCACTTTTGCTTTTGTTTTCCTTGCCTCTGGATACGTGTTGAGTAAGAAGTTGCTGTGGGATAGGTCAAAGAGGTTTTTTTCCTCCTTTCTCCTTGAGGATTTTGATGGCTTCCTATCTAAAATTTAGGTCTTTCATCCATTTTGAGTTTATTTTTGTGTATGGTGTAAGAAAGTGGTCCAGACGGTTCATTCTTCTACATGTCACTGTCCAGTTTTCCCAACTCCATTTGCTGAAGAGACTGTTTTTATTCCGTTGGATATTCTTTCCTGCTTTGTCAAAGATTAGTTGGCCATATGTTTGTGAGTCCATTTCTGGGTTCTCTATTCTGTTTCATTGATTTATGTGTCTGTTTTTGTGGTAGTGCCACACTGTCTTGATGATTACAGCTGTGTAGTACATCTTGAAGTCAGGAATTGTGATGCCTCCAAATTTGATTTTCTTTTGCATTTGCTTTGGCTATTTGGGTCCTTTTCTTGTTCCATAAAAATTTTAGGATTGTTTGTTCTAGCTCTGTGAAGAATGCTGATGCTATTTTGATAGGGATTGCATTGAATATGTCGATTGCTTTCGGTAGTATCAACATTTTAACAATATATGTTCTTCCAATCCATGAGCATGGCATATTTTTCCATTTTTTGTGTGTGTCTTCTTCAGTTTCTTTCATAAGCTCTCTATCGTTTTCAGAGTATACATTTTTCACCTATTTGGTTAGGTTTATTCCTGGGTATTGTATGGTTTTTGGTGCAGTTGTAAATGGGATCGATTCCTTGATTTCTCTTTCTGCTGCTTCATTATTGATGTACTACTGGGTATCTTTGAGGGATTATTCACAGTCCCTGTTTTCAGCTGCTGTTATTGGTGCACCTGCAGCTAAATGAGAAAGGCAGACATCAAACTTTGGTTTAGATTCTTCAAATTGGAGTTAGTGGGGGCATAATCTACTCAAAGATGAGAATATCAGTTCTCAAAAATAAAGGATAAAAATGATTTTTCAGAGGTAGTAGTCTGGGTACAGAACAATGTTATGGGGCACGTGGGTGGCTCAATTGGTGGAGGGTCTGACTCTTGATTTTGGCTCAGGTCATGATCCCAGGGTCATGGGATCAAGCCTCATGTGAGGCTCTGCACTGAGCATGAAGCCTGTTTAAGATTCTCTCTCTCTCTCTCTCTCTCTGTCCCCCTCTGCCCCTCTTCCTGCTTATACTCTCTTCTCTCTCCAAAAAAAAAAAAGTTACATTTACCTGTAGCAAGGGGCAGGTCACATGGGATTGATTCTCTTTATCCTCCCCTTAAACCCCATTTAGTGGAGGAGGTGGTTTGGAGTTTAATACATTTCCAGAAAGACAGGTTTGTAGTCCATTTGGACTGCTATAGCAAAATACCACAGACTAGGTAGCTTATAAACAACTGAAATTTATTTTTCATAGTTCCAGAGGCTGGGAAGTTGAAGATCAAGTCTCTGGCATATTTGGTATCTGGTGAGAACTTTCTTCCTAGATGTCTGTCTTTTTCATGTAACCTCACATGGCGGAAGGATGAAGATCTCCCTGGGGTCTCTTCCAGTAGGGCACTAATTCCATTCATGAGAGCTCTGCATAGTACCTAATACCATCAGTTTGGAGGATAGGATTTTAACATATGAATTTTGGGGTGACATAAATGTTCAGTCCATTGCAACAGGTTTCCTGGGTCACCCAGGGTTTTTTTCTTTATTTTTTGTAAGTTAAGGTATATTTTTACCCATCAAAATATATGATGGATCAGAATCCAGGACTGGATCTTACATGGTAAGGAATATGAAGCCCAGGGAGGATTAGAATCTGATTTTTTAAAAAAGGAGAGGAGCCTGTAATACTGAAAATCATGGTTTCCTAATTTTGTTGATGACAAAATTTATGGCAGAAAAAAGAGGATATTTGCCACATACATGGCTGCTGACCTGCAGAATGGTGACGGAAAGTTTGGGGAATCATCCTGGCAATTAGATGTCTATGCAGAAAGGTAGCTGCATAGACTTGTCCTTTCCTTAATCTGGAACTCTTGGTAGCAATTTATTCAACAGCTATTTTCTTTACTTCTTCCTTGCCACCGTAAGTTTATTTGGTTTAGCGGTCAGATGGCCATGGTCACCAGGAGAGTCCAGGCCCCATCCAAATCCCAGGGACTGAATCTTGTTAAGTCTATTTCTGTCATGATGAGTCTTGTCAGTGATCAGGAGTGGGATATGTGATGTAATTGTGGCCGATTGGTATACTTCTGTTGAAGAGGCCTGGGAGAAAGATTTTTTGATCTTTAAAAAAAGATGTGGGAGAAAGTTCAGTTGCTTTTCTGTCTCTAGTTCAGTCTGGGTGAGGAGGTGATTCTAGATCTTCTGCATCTGTTCTATAATTACTGGAGGAGCTAGTTAAGGGACCGGGCAGCATGTTAAAGATGGTAGAGTAGATAAACAGAAAGAAGCTGATCCCTTGAGGATGTCCCCGAAGAGCCAAAATAACCAGCCCCATAACCACTCTTCTTCCCAGCTTTTTGGGACATAAGATTATAAATTTTCTGATTTTTAGAAAATGTATTTTAATTGGGGTTCTTTTTTTTAAAGTTTGTTTTGAGGTGGGGAGGGGCAGAGAGACGGAGAGAGAATCCCAAGCAGGGTCCGTGCTGTCAGTGTGGAGGTAATTGGGGTCTTTCTATCTTTTAGTCAAAAATTATACAGTACCATTGTAGATAAATTATATATTCCATTCTTAGAATCAAATCAGAAACTTACACATGCAATCACTAGTCTGTTTTCTTGCTATTTAACCCACTAGGCATTGGTTTAGAGATTTTTCATTCATGGGTTCCTTCAGATAAATGGTTGTTGAGCCTTTACTAAAAGCACTGAAGATGGCACCATGAACCAAATCAATATTGTTCCTCCTTTCATGTGATTTATGATCTAGTGGAAAACAGAGATGTTGAACATGTGTAGTTGGAGTGAAATACCTTGTGGATTCAATGATGACTTTACTTGCAACATTAGCACTCACTCTTTCAGAATGTGCTTTGCCAAGGTGCTCACAGCCACAGCTGGAGGCCATGACACTCGGGTCTCACTGTGATCAGATTGCTGTGGTTGCTGGATTTTGTAGAAAGAACTGTAGGGTGGTAAGAGGAGACTGGCCAGCAGGTGCTCAGGGCTCTCTGTTTTCTCCTGGCCATTTTAATAAGTTTCAGTGTCTCCTTTCATGTTCTGCATTTGCCTTTTGGATTTGTCCATTGATAGTAAAAAAATTAAAATTAGAGTATATTAACAAAAACATATAAATGCAGTTCTTCGCAAACAGCATATAAGTTCAGGAATATTTACCTCTAACTAATCCTAATTAGCATTTGGGAGAGAATGCAAGCCAGATTTTAAGGAGGCAGTGTCTTCTATTAGTCAAGCTTTTCTTTCTGAAATTTCCCCACTCATGGTCTCTTTGCTTCCACTCTGCAAATATTTATTGAGTCTTGCTATGCCCTGGTGATGCAATGAATAAACCAGGGTGCGAACATATGAGTCTCCATTTCATCCATGAAGAGATTTATTGTCAGTTAAGAATCCAGGCTTGGGAGGCAGACAGCAGGTCTTTAATATTGATTCTGTCACTTATTAATTGTGAGGCCTTGAGTAAGTTGAAAGATGTGTTTGATTTCAGACTCTGTAAATAAAATTCTCAATAATTATAGTACTCATGACATAGCATTTATGGGGATTAAATGAGATAATGCAGGTATAACATTTAGCTAAGTGTCTGGCACATGGTATTGTTCAGTAAATGGTAACCACACTCAGAGATTAGGAATGTGCATTAGCAGCTGTAACACAAGGCAGCAAGCAGAAAGCCAATAAGAGCTAGAGGAAAAGTGCTGCATGAATTTAGAGGAAGGAGTCTCTGAGAAGATGATAGAAAGCCACTTTAAGGAGGAGGTGCCATTTGACCTGGGTTATCTCACCTCTGACTTAAAATTTGGCTTCCCTTTCTGTTTTGGCTAACCCTCCATTAGAGCCAGTACTCTCAAAACTATTCAGAGGCAGAGTCCATCTTGGTGAGGGCCATGTAACTTTTCTTTATCCCCTAAAAGCACCACTTACTTCAAGCAGCCAACTCCCTGAAAGCAGGCTTGATCACTGAGTGGAGAAGAGAATCAGATAGGGCAATCTGTCTCCATTACTAGAAAAACATTACATGTTCTTCACATAGATTGCTCCACTCATAGTACCAGATCAAAAATTCTGTGATTTAGAAGAGCCTTGTGACATTGAACAGATATTTTTGTTTCCCAGACCTTAATTCACTGATATTTAAAAATATCATATGGCAGGGGCTAAATGGGATATAGGATATATGTATTAAGCACAGTGCTTTGAGCAGAAGAGACACTTAAAAGGCATTATTTAAATATTTATAATCACAAATCCTATAATTTTTATTATATTAGTTTGCTGTTGCTTCCATAAAAGTTACCATAAATGTGGCAGCCTTAAACAATACAAATTTATTATCTTATGTTTTTATAGATTAGAGGTCCAACACAGGTTTCACCAGGATAAAATCGAAGTGTTGACAGGCTGCTGTGTTCCTTTCTGGAGATGTTAGAGGAAAATCTGGTTTCTGCTTATTTTTTTGATATTAAATATGATTTTTTGTCAAATTGGTTTCCATACAACACCCAGTGCTCATCCCAATGGGTGCCCTCCTCAATGCCCATCACCCACTTTCCCCTCTCCCCCAGCCCCATCAACCTTCAGTTTTTTTCTCAGTATTTAAGAGTCTCTTTTGGTTTGCCTCCCTCCCTCTCTGTAACTTTTTTCTTCCCTCTTCCACTCCCCCATGGTCTTCTGTTAAGTTTCTCAGGATCCACATAAGAGTGAAAACATATGGTATCTGTCTTTCTCTGCCTGACTTACTTCACTTAGCATAATACCCTCTAGTTCCATCCACGTTGCTACAAATGGCCAGATTTCATTCTTTCTCATTGCCAAGTAGCATTCCATTGTATATATAAACCGCATCTTCATTATCCATTCGTCAGTTGATGGACATTTAGGTTCTTTCCATAATTTGGCTATTGTTGAAAGTGCTGCTATAAGCATTGGGATACAAGTGCCCCTGTGCATCAGCACTCCTGTATCCCTTGGGTAAATTCCTAGCAGTGCTATTGCTGGGTCATAGGGTAGGTCTATTTTTACTTTTTTGAGGAACCTCCACACTGTTTTCCAGAGCGGCTGCACTGGAAGAGCGGCTGTTTTCCAGAGCGGCTGCAGTTAGCATTCCCACCAATAGTGCAAGAGGGTTCCCGTTTCTCCACATCCTCGCCAGCATCTGTAGTCTCCTGATTTGTTCATTTTAGCCACTCTGACCGGTGTGAGGTGGTATCTCAGTGTGGTTTTGATTTGTATTTCCCTGATGAGGAATGACGTTGAGCATCTTTTCATGTGTCTGTTGGCCATCTGGATGTCTTCTTTAGAAAAGTGTCTGTTCGTGTCTTCTGCCCATTTCTTCACTGGATTATTTGTTTTTTGGGTGTGGAGTTTGGTGAGCTCTTTATAGATTTTGGATACTAGCCCTTTATCTGATATGTCATTTGCAAATATCTTTTCCCATTCTGTTGGTTGCCTTTTAGTTTTGTTGATTGTTTCCTTTGCTGTGCAGAAGCTTTTTATCTTCATAAGGTCCCAATAGTTCATTTTTGCTTTTAATTCCCTTGCCTTTGGAGATGTGTTGAGCAAGAAATTGTTGCGGCTGAAGTCAAAAAGGTTTTTTCCTGCTTTTTCCTCTAGGGTTTTAATGGTTTCCTGTCTCACGTTCAGGTCCTTCATCCATTTTGAGTTTATTTTTGTGAATGGTGTAATAACTATAGAAAGCTTATGAAGGAAATTGAAGAAGATACAAAGAAACGGAAAAATATCCCATGCTCATGGATTGGAAGAATATTGTTAAAATATCAATACTACCCAAAGCAATCTATACATTCAAATCAAAATGCACCAGCATTCTTCTCAAAGCTAGAACAAGCAATCCTAAAATGTGTATGGAACCATAAAGGGCCCCAAATAGCCAAAGTAATTTTGAAGAAGAAGACCAAAGCAGGAGGCATCACAATCCCAGACTTTAGCCTCTACTACAAAGCTGTAATCATCAAGACAGCATGGTATTGGCACAAAAACAGAAACATAGACCAATGGAATAGAATAGAGACCCCGGAATTGGACCCACAAATGTATGGCCTAATCTTTGACAAAGCAGGAAAGAGTATCCAATGGAAAAAAGACGTCTCTTTAAAAAAATGGTGCTGGGAGAACTGGACAGCAACATGCAGAAGAATGAAACTAGACCACTTGGTATCTGCTTATTTGAGTTATTAGTAGAATTCAGTCCCTTTTGGTTGTAGGAGTGAAATCTTTTCCTTGTGGGCTGCCAGTTAAGGGCTGTTTCAGCCTCTAGAAGCCACTCCACATTCTTTGGCTCTTGGCTCCCTTCCTCCCTGTCTTCACAGCCAGCAGTGGTGGGTCAGCTCCTCTTGCTTGGAATCTGTCTTCTTGAAGTCTGTCTCTCCAAAGCAGCCTACACAAATTCTCTGTCTTAGAAGACTGATGGGACTGGATTGGACCCACCCAGGGAGTCCAGGATAATCTCCCCATTTCAAGGTCTTACCCTTGATGACACTCACAATGTTCCTTTGCCACAAATGTGGCATAGCCATGGGTTCTGAGTGGAAATCTTTGGTGGGGGTGGTGTAATGCCTTTCACACTATCTTTTCATGTTAAGGAAAGCGAATTATGATCATGTCTTTTAATATCTTTATCTTGGGGTTCTCATTCTCTACTTCATTTTCTATCCCCAGCACATGCAACATTTCAATGGATCTTTATTTCCATGCAACAATCTTTATAGCATCTTCTCTTTTCATGCATGAATACCTTTTTTTCTCTATTAAAATTTTTTCTCTCCTCTTCCTTAAAACCAATTATTTTTTTTACTTACCAAATCTGTTATTATAGCTATCATTTTCATACCTGTTATATTTAGCTTTGTCCCTACTTTTCTATTAATTTTCTCTATCTTTTCAGTGTACAGCTTCTGCATCCTGGGTTCTTAGAGAGAATTGTTATTTTAAGGCTTCAGAGAAATGGATTAAGAGAAAGAGGAGAAATGCAATAATTGGAAAAACTTTCTGCTTTCCACCAACATGTTTTATTTCTTATTTTGTTTTCATTTTAATTTTTATTAGATTATTAATTAGAAAATTAATGTATTCTCGTTTTAATTGATGTAATATTAAATTAATAATAAAATAAATAATAACTACTGCTTAACTCCCACTAATTCCACACCTACTTAATGAAAGTTCACAATTTATATATCCTGTGTATCTTTCTACTCTTTTCTCTGTACTTATATAATGGCATGCAAATGCACAGAGCCTTTCCATTTCATTTGCTGTAATGGGTTGAATAGTATCCCTCCAGAATCCTTTTGTCAAAGTCCTAATCCCTGGTAACTCAGAATGTGACCTTATTTGGAACTAGAGATATTGTAGATGTAATTACTTATGATGAGGGCACTAGAGTGGTGTCCAATATGACTGGTGTCCTTATAAAAAGGGGAGATTTGAGCACGGAGACGTGCACACAGGGATAATGCTGTGTGAAGGGGAAGACAGAGCTTTAAGTGATGCTTCTATAAGCCAAGGAATACCAAAGATGCCAGCAAACAACCACAAGCTAGGCAAGAGTCATGGAATAGATCTGCCCTCACAGTTCTAAGAAGGAATCAAACCTGCCAAACCTTGGTGTTACATTTCCAGTATCCAGAACTATGAGACAATAAATTTCTGTTGTTTAAGTCATTCAGTTTGTGGTACTTAGTTACAGCAGCCCTAGCAAACTAATACATCTGCTTTACAAATGTGGGATCATATTGTACAAATTATCTTATAACATGCTTTGTTCACTTAACATGTCAAGAACATCTCTTTACGTAGTGTATTTTAAACAAGGATATTTTCATGCTCTGGACAGCATGTGGAATGTGAGACTGGAGCTGCTCAAGGCCCCTGTCTTCAGGTCAGGATTGGGTCTGGGAAGCAGCAGAAGTCATGCAGTAGTTCCAGTTACAGGAAATGGACCAATGTGGCTGCTGGCATAGCAGGTGGTACTGAGAGTAGCCCCTTAGAGTTTTATTCATGCAGTCCCTTCATGTACCAGCACAGAATTTGACTTAATGAGGAAAAACACTCCTTTACACAACATGTGCATGTGACACCACAACATAAGTACTGACTGAATCGGTAGGCCCCTATTGTATGTTTAAGGAAAAACAAAAACAAATAACCAAATACTTGGGAAGACTTCAGTAGCTTTGATATTCTAGGAATTCCCCCTGACTTTTGACCACTTCGAGTAAACCCAGCTCACCATGGTGAGAATGCAGTGTGCCAAAAGGTGAAGGTGCAGTAGTCTCTTCAGCGAAGGGACTCTTGACTAAAACCCGGGGGAACTAAAACCCGGTCCAAGTAGCTGAGGCATTTACACTAGTGAATGTTTTCAAGATGGGTGTGGCTGTGCAGGGATTAGAGGTTGTGGGAGGGAGAAGGTATACGCCCAGGAGAAATGGTAATGTCTGTGTATAGTTTCTACTAACCATAAATTCCATGGTGTCTAAATAATGATCGAATTTTGAATGAATTCTAGGCCACAGCAAATAGAACACTGCTGGCAGGGCATTTATATGCATTTGAGGTCCAGCCTTCCAGAAGTTTTAAGAGTTCATGCAGCAAGTTACATGCCAGGAATTCTCTACATATTCATGCCATTCTTGGAGTGATTTATCTATGGAACATGGCAGCAATGGAAAACTAAGCAGATACTGCTTCCTTTTAAGGTCACTGGTCTGAAGCAGAGTACACTGCGTATGAAGATTGAAATAGGAAGGTTTATTTAGGGAGAAAACATTATGGTTATTTTGCTCGTCTATCAGGTAATATTTTGTTTTGTCCAAAAATGGTAGGAATTTGGTTCTATTGAATTATCAGCAAAATAGGAGTATATCTAACAATATTCTCAATGAAAGTTACATTCTTAAGGTGGCTGTTCAATTATTTTGAGATTTATGCCAACTCTGTTTCCTTTTCAGCTTTACATTTATTTTATCTTTCAGATTTTTCTAATTCCAAGTATGCCTTTAGACCATCATGATCACTTCATGAACAGAATGGACCCATTATGGTCAATATTTTGTTTAAGACATTTAACGATATCTTCTGAATCGTGGTAGATAACTCCTGTGATGATATATACTTGGTCACATGACCAGAACGAAATGAAATTAGGTGATTGTACTTAATTAAGTCAGGCTATAGGTTCAGAACAAAACAAAACAAAAGGTGATGATTTTATTTCTCTTTTTTTCATTTTTTCAGGGTATTGTGTGTGGGAGATAACTTATTATATGTGCCTCAGACTGATACTGGTGGCTTCTGAACTATATATAGCTCTGTTTTTCCATATGGAAAAGGAGAAGGGTGATTGCCTGACCACCTTGGACAATAGTGCCAAGAGGTTAAAGGAACATGGGTGTGTCTATAACTGAGACAAACTCCATCTATTTTTACTCTAAAAGTTTTCAAAGTCTAAGTTTATATTAATTTTCTTTCTTTCATCATCAACTTATAGCAATGGGAAAACAGAAGATAAGTAATAATTTGTGTAGTGTTAGAGTAATCCTTATTTTGTCTCCAAAATTATATAACTATGTAATTTTTATTTCTTAGCTCACTTAACCCATGGAGATGTTATTTAATGAACAGTTTTAAGGAAACTGAAGGAAGGTTTTAGAGCAAGTATCATTTCAAGAAATCAGTTTAACCATTTTGCTTAGAGTTAGAGAGTGCATAGTGCTTAGAGTTTGAGAGCGGCATGTGAGCCATAAATTCAAACTTTGGGCTTATTAAATATTTGCTATGGTGGGACAGATCCTGAAAGAAAAGAAAATTCTTTCTATAGCTAAATATAGATGAAGGCAGTATGAAAGCAAGGGTGCAGTTGTGTGAAAGACACTTTCAGCCAAAGGAATCCTGTTTTGCCTTAGAAGGTAATGAGAGAACCCATTGGTATAACTCTGTAGTAAGAAAATTTAAGACTGCCAAATTATTCAGACTTCCATTTTCCCAGAATATTTTATTCCATTTACCTGATCTGTAAATGTGGAATGAGGTTGGAGTAGGGGAAAATGCCAAGGAGGAGAGGTACTTGGGTTTCATTATTTCTAAGATTACTGATATTCTCTACTTCTGCTCTATACTAAATACATTACATGTTTTTTAAAGAATATTTGGAGGAATGTAGCATCCTAGTAAATAATATATTTCATTTCCTACATCCATGTGTATCAATTAACATAGGCTAATGGCTGTAACAAACAGCCTAGATGTTGAAATGATTTAATGTATTAGAAGCTTGTCTTTGTTTTGTTTCATAGTCCACTATAGATCAATGTAGGGCTTTGCTCCATGTTGTCACTCAGTGACCCAGACTCATTTCCTTGTGTAGTTTCACCATCTTCTAGGACCTTGTTGTTCTCTTCATTCAGTTGTACGTAAGGGAAAGTGAAAGAATGTGGAAACGGCATATCTGCTTTTAACTGCATTGCCTCAGAGGTGATGCACATCACTTCTGCTAATATTTCATTGGCTGGAACTCAGTCCTTTGATTCCATCTAATGGTAAGGGTGGCTGGAAAATGTAGTCTGGCAGTAGGGCTGGAAGAAGAGATCTCTCTGCCACAATGTGTAATAATTTTCAAATAAATGTAAAGAAATAAAATAAGTTTAATGCTAAAAGCAATATAAAACATATTTAATAATTGGATTCTTACAGGACTTATTGTTATGAATACCACATCTCTTTGTATAATGGATTCATTCATTTATTCAACAAATATTTATGGAATGCCCACTATGTGCTATTTTGCTAGACACTAGTAGTGCAGTGGTGAGTCAGATAACCATAGTCTCTGCCTTCATCAAGTTAACAGTTTAGTAGTAAGGACATATGCTAATTGATGTTTAATTTCAAAATATCTAAATATACTTTTGCAGTACTTTTGGGTAGTATCGTGTCATGTAAAGAATGTTTACTCAGTTTTCCTTCAAGTTTGTTTTTGTCATGTTCCATAATAATTTCTTAGTTATTTAATTTTATCTTTCTTTATCCTCCAAGTATAATAATTTTCAGAGCACCTAGTGGATGATTGTCATTCCCTAAGGACATGGGGTGTTGTCTTTATTCAGAGTTGGGTTTCAGCACACTCCATCATTTTATACCCTTTGATACATGTTTTTAAATAAAATTCCTTTTATTCCATTCCTTTTATATTTTTACCAAGAAGATATAAAAAATGTTCCTATTTTGCAGTTTGAGTCTCTCCTCCCACAAAACTACCTCGGTGGTGAATAACTCAAATGCTGGGGCTGCTTAATAGAGGTTCTGGCAGTGAACTGGTGAGAACAAAGCCTGTTTGGCCCAGGGAGAGTTGGCCTTTCACCCACAACAGGCTCTCGAAAGTCTTAAGTAGCTGGATCTGCCCTGGATACAGATACAACCAACCACAAACCCTTTAGGTGAGGTCTTCTTAGGGAATGCCTCTGTATGAGAAGGGATTCAAGGGCATTCCCCGCCCTGCGGCCCCCCCCCCCCCCCCCCCCCCCCCCCCCGCCCCAGGCCTGTGACTGTGCTATATGATTTCATTATCAGCACAAGAAAGGCTATCCATTAGGCCCGTTAAACACACAACTTTAGGAGTGTCCTAGTGATTCAAGTATCTGGTACTTTTTGTAGGCACATATATATGAGAAGGCATCCTTCTGGAATTATGTCATAAGGGAAAGTTTGCCATTTCTCATAAACTCTGGCTCCCCAGAGCTGAGGAGATTGAGGGTGAGGGTGCAGGCAGCTGTAATCTTGCACTCAAAATTAATCCAAGGGCTATAAGGTCTCATTTGATGCTGCTTTATCTCCCTAGAGGTCCCAGCAGCCCTGGGGAGCAAAATTGAAATCTATGGAGGTTGTTAGAGAGTCTTCTCTCCAGGACCAAATGAGAATCTAAATTTATAGTAATCCTTTAAGATGAAATATAATCTGAAGGGACTTTGATCTCTCACTTACAATTGTAACCACCTTGAAATGTAAAAATCTCAAATATTTCTTGAGTATTAAGAATTTAGTAACCACAAATTTAGCTGATGTTCACAGCTAACACTGAGTTTAGTCAAGATAACCAAACCTTAGGGGGAAAAAAGGCCTCTGCACAAATGCCCTCAAAAAAGGTGCTGATCCCACTTTTTTTTTTCCCAGAAAAGAAGCCAGAAGTGATTGAAACTATCATCTAACTATTAACATTTCATCATGAGCTTTGTCTTCCTGACATATGGGAAATATCATTTATGAAAAGACACCAGTCTCTAAGGTATAGAATAGACTGTGGAATATTAAAGATGATAAGACTATGTCTGATAGTAATTGAAACATTTTTGAGATATATCTCATCTCAAGAGAAGTAATTTCTTTCTGTCACTTCTAGAGTTGCAGCTCACTTTTATTACACTTATGGATACACACACATACACTATACTTATTTAAGTGGTGGAAATGGAAAACTCAGTACCTGGGGTGTTTGAAAGATGTTTCCAATCAAAATTTTAAATATCTTAGATATTTCTTGGTATTTTGGGGAAAATCAATCACATGATAGAGTGTTTCATACTGTAATAATATAATGGTTGTCAACTTGCAACTACTTCTGTCAGAAATTAAATGATAAAACTTTTCCATTGGAATTTTTCTGTTGCCACAAGGGATTCCCCATTTTCTATTTGTGAAGAGCAGCTCTTTTGGAAATCTAAAGTAAAATTCAGAATAAAGCCCTTCTGAGAGTGAACAAGCTAAATGTTATCTAGGATAAATATAGTTGCTGTTCTTGTTCAAACATGAAATATTAAAACATGTTTGTCCAATATTTCTAGGCTCCTAAATTGTGAGTTTTACTCAGATTATGAACTCATCATCATCATCATCATCATCAATTAAGCAATAAAAGAGGAAAAAATAGAGGGGGACACTGAGGGAGCTGGTTATTTTTTGTGTTCTTAACTTTAGCAGAATTGACTCCTCTGGCTTCTTAAAAAAATTTTTTTTAACGTTTATTCATTTTGGAGAGACAGAGAGACAGAGCATGAATGGGGGGAGGAGCAGAGAGAGAGGGAGACACAGAATCTGAAGCAGGTTCCAGGCTCTGAGCTGTCAGCACAGAGCTCAACACATAGCTTGAACTCATGAACCGTGAGATCTTGACCTGAGCCGCAGTTGGCTGCTTAACTGACTGAGCCACCCAGGCTCCCCAACTCCTCTGGCTTCTTGAATGGTTTCCCATTTTTGGAAGCACTCGCTTTATTAGTTTAAGCTTATTTATAAAATTTTGTTACTTAGCTTTTAGAAAGTTGTTTGCTATAACTATTCTTATTAGATGAATATTTTTCGTACCTCTTTAGAAGATAATTCATAGAGAAATAATTCTGATATATTCTATGGTGTATGTGTATGTGTATATATATGTGTGTGTGTATATATATATATGCATATATATATGTATATATATATATACATATATATATATGTATATATATATATGTGTATATATATATATGTACATATATATATGTATATATGTATATATATATATATATATATATATATATATATATATATATATATATATATAGTGTGTGTGTGTGTGTGTATAATATGTATGGGTAGTTCCCAAGGGCTATAACCTACAAGTGGAAAATTTAACTTTTATTTGTTGATGTTTGATGTCTGCTAGGTGGATAGCCAAATCTTCTGAATTATTAACTTTTCTATGTAAGTTAAAAACACTTACCAAACATTATAGAGCTTTTTCTCAAATGTTCCAATATGCAGGCTTTCTGCTTAGCTGGTTAGTCATTTGAAAATATAGTTGGGAAGGTCATCTGTCATAACCTCTGCTGGTGGGCCTGAATATGAGAATTGTGCCTCTATCTGGCACTGTCTTGCCCTCATATTCAGATGAGATTATCCATTTCCCTCTTGAAGGAGTAGTGGGGCCTGGACATAATGCTGAAGACTTGGTTTTGAGAATTGCATCAACGTTTTTATTATTTGTATATTTTAGAAAAATCATTTGTTATCTTAATTTTTTTGTCACTTAATCTCTTTTTAATCTCATAAATCATGGATAATGATAACCCACTTTTATCAGGAATGAATGAAAATAATGGTGGTAAAACTACTTTCTTACTAAGTACTCAAGAGATGCTAGGTGTCATTTTTTTTTTGTTTTGGAATTTAAACTCACATATTCCATCTTTCCTGTTTTGCAGTTCCTATTTATTCACTCAGCAGAGATATGTTGAATCTCTACTAAGTGTCAGATCCTGGACAGATACTTGGATGTGGTGGTTACTTTCTACTTGGAGCTATTAGTCCAATAGGAGATATGACTTTGAAGAAATATATTAACAAGTATGTAATCATGCCTGGTCATAGAAGCTGGAGTAGAAGAGTACTTGCTTTTAGGAGAGAGTGTAGTGGAGATTCAGTTTGGATTGTAGGCCAGGGAAACACCTGTTTGAAGAATTGATAAACCATCTGATATTAGATTATAAGGAAAAGCTGGGCAGGTGAGGAGTAAGTTAGTATGTCTTCGAGCAGAGGGAATAGCATTTGCTATTACTGTAGGATGGAAAGCAAATCTAGTGTCCTGAAGAAATTGAGTGATGGCCAGTATGGCTGAAGGGTAGTGCATTAGGGGTATGGTAGGGGCGAATGATGGAGAATAAGGCTGGAAGGGCAGGCATGGGCTAGACCACAGTAAAGTTTTGGGATTTATTTTAAATTTGGTTGGTAGGTCATTAAATTGTCTGGAGTAGGTGAGTGGTATGAGCTGATTTGATTAAAGAGTATAAACCCAAAACAATAAGCCATATCATCAGCCATATCTGGATTACTTTTTTCCAATGATTCTTGTAATAATGGAGGTACTCATCATAAACATTTAACAATTTACAAAAATACACAAAGGAGGGCAGAATTCTTTGTAGATCTCATCATTCAGAGATTACTCTTAACATTTAGGCAAACTTTCTTTCTCATTGTGTGCACATATGCACACATGCTTACAGTTTTATATCCAGATAATCAAAAGTATTGTTTTTTCCTCTATTGATCTTAATAAACACTCGACATATTGTGGTCATTTTTCCATATCAACAGTAATGTACATCAGTATGCTTGATGGATGCTGTCCATTTTGGTGTATTATACTAATTGGTGTAATCAATTCCCTGTTGATGAGTTTCAATTGTTTCTGATATTTTTTGCTAACATACCAATGTGATGGAGTAGTCCTTTTGCATATTTGTACATAAATAAATTTCACATATGTGATAGCCTCATTAAAGTAAATGTAGAAAGGGAAAATGCTAGATTAAATAATTTGTACATTTTATGTTTTCATGCATATTGCCACTCATCTGGAATTTGCTTTAGAGAATCATGTGAAGAAGAATCAGAATGTTTTTCTCTAAATCAATAGCCAGTTGTCTCATTCACTGAAAAAATAGGATGGGCTCTTAAAGCAACACAAATACCAGTTTTACTCTTTGCAGATTTAAGACTGGCTTCTCTCACTCCATTTTTTCTGTGTACCTGTCCTTTTCTCTCTCTGGATAATAAAGTCCTTTTAAGGGTAGTAATGTCTGCATTGGGGCACCCCAAGTTCCTGTCCCAGTTTGCCTACTTACCACTGCAGGACCAAAGACAATAAACTGTGGAAGTGACTGTAATTTGTCTTTAAAATACTTTAGCAAGGACAATAAATGAATGCGTGAGAGTGTAATGTAGTTTTAATCCATGCCTGGTTAACATTTGAAGTTTTCTAATCCCGACTGCATACCTGAAGGGGGCTTAGTTAACATTTGAAAGACTCTAATCAGGACTTCATTTTCTGAAGGCCAGAGGGTACAAGCCATCAACTACCACTGTCTCAGTAGTCATCTGAGGGTTTTCAATAAACATAAGAACTGCTGGAAATTATATTTCATTGGTGAAATCTGTAGTGTACCAGATACAGGATTTCTTCGGATCATACAGTAACCTGGAATGAGATTGTGGGGGAGGAGGCCCACAGACTTTCCGATATTTACTAGAGAGAATCTGCTAGTTGTGCAGGCCAGTTCACAACACTAGGAATGTCTTGTAGGTCACTTTTTTTTCCCCATTCTTTTTATAAAAATGTTCAGCCAGGGGACTTCTAGTGACTCATCACTGCTGGGGCCCTTTGGGCAGCCTCTGGGCTGCATTGAAGTTAATCACAAACCTTCCCCCATGCCCCCACCCTTCTCAAAATACAAAGCCCACACCAAAAGTAATAGCAGGTAGTATAAATATTACTATGGTTTTTTTTGCGGGGAGATGCAGAAATTGCCGAATCACAAAGCTTAAGAAAACTTCCCTTTCCACTTCTTTGTTCTCTCTCTGCAGTCTTCCCTCAGGTTTTTCATTTACTGTTTCTTTTCTTTCAATTCTCCCACTTTTATAAGGCTTTTGAAATCTCATTTATTTATAGTCTACACCCTTGCAGCACAACAAAATTACTGCTCCTATATGCCCCTTGGCACTATAGAGCTTCCCTTGTTATAAAGGAGGAGGTTGGATCCATTCCATTTATAAACTCTCAGGCAAGATGTTTCAGAAGGATGGTGCATTCCTCACCCAGTGTGTGTTTTCCCTAGAATTCTGCTTCCTGGCTGCTTGGCCCACCACATTGCTCATGTTGCCTCCACACATCTTTGAGCAACTAAAGCCTTTGAGCAGTGTTGAAACAGAGTAAGGCTGTTTACCCCAGTACTGCAGGGGTGAGTCCCAGGGAGAGGAAGTGTTTCCCAGAGCATATCTGAGTCTGCATTTCATTTCCTTCAGAGTGGTGTCAGCAAAGAATACCAAGTGTGAAAAAGACATTTTGGATCGTGTTTACAGGGCCCTTGGATGCACTTACTGTTTTAGAGGTATGAGTTTAACTATTGTTAAAATCTTTTGATTAGCACACAGAGGCCATGCCTTTACGTCTGCCCTAGTGCAGGTCTATAAAGAGCTGACCGAGAGCTATGAAAGAATGCTCCCTCCGTGACTCCTGTGGTATGCTTCAACATACCAACTTGCACGCTTCACATGTGCACTGTTCCTGGGAAGTTCTTAATGCTTCTCATGCACTGTGTTATGGTTTGCATTTTAATTATGGTCCTTTTTTTTTTTTGACCACTTAGGTTATTGCAGGGTGGTAAGTATGTAACATGGAGAGGCAGTATTGTTCAGTGGTAAGCTTATAGGAGATAAGTGATTTTGTCAATAGCCAACGCTATACCTTTTAGTAATTATAAACTCCTTCTAGATCTTAGTTGCCTCATTTGTAAAATGAGTACAATAACAATAGTTATAGGATGGTTCTGAAATAAAATTAGGTCATATATATAAATGGTAAGTGACTTAAGTAAATATTAGTTATCCTTGTCATCATCTAAGACTACAGAGTTTGAAAGTGGAACACCTAGGATTCAAACCTAGACTTAACTTTAAAACTTATGAATGATTGTTTTTTTTTAAAGTTTATTTATTTATTTGGAGAGAGAGAGCAAGGGAGGGGCAGAGAGAGCAGGAGAGAGAATCCCAATCAGGCTCCATGCCCAGCATAGAGCCCAATGCAGGGCTCAATCCCACTACCACAAGATCATGACCTGAGCTGAAACCAAGGGTCGGCCACTCAGCCGACTGAGCCACCCCGGCTAAATGATTATGTTTCAAAACAAATGATAACAGGTATCAGGTGTTGGGCACTGCTCTAAGCGCTTATACGTATCAACTGCTTTCTTCTTTCATGTACAAGTCATCTTTTATCGGGTGTTAATTTTCAAGTAGGATATGAAAGGGTTCGAGGGTGCCAGGCAAAGGTCATGGTCCACATGTGCCTCCACCCAGGCTCCTCTTCAGGGTGCTTGTAACTGTGATACTAGCTGAAAAGCACAGAATGTGCCAGCACCACAGAAATCCCAACAACGCCTCCCTTCTCCACATGGACATACTTGTAATACTGGTAGTAACTGCTTTGAAACACTCCAGAAGTGCCTTGAGGGGTGACATCCCACATTAGTATCCAGCTTGGCAGCTCTCCTAGTTTGACATCCAGGAGTTTCTTCTCTTTATAGGTGAAGCCATCTTGGAGTCCTGGGTCTTCGATATTAACTTCTTTTACAGTCATGTCAAGCCTATGGGATTATTACCATTATCCACATTTGAAGACAGAGAAACTGAGGACCAGAGAGGTTAAGTAACTTGCTCAAGATTCCTGGTGACAGTAGTGAACCCACTGTCTGCAGGTTCTTAGCCACTGTGCAGTGCCCTGACACTGTATTTTTCTGAAGTCTTTCCTAAGTATTTATGGCTTCAATTCAGTGCGGTAAAGGTTCCAGTGTGAGAGCCTAAGCCTTATAAGCAAAACTGATAGGGAGGGTGTGCCAGCGTCCTCTGTGTAAACAGAAGGACTTCATCCTGTTGAAAGAAGAATGATGGAAAATTCATGGAACGTGAGTTTGCTCCAAAGCTGATGACCGTCAAGGAAGGACAATTTTGAGTACAGGTATTGGGTCAGACAATCAGATTGCTCTTTGACATGGCTTAAGAGCTAATGCCTAACTGGGAAGCGGGGTCCATATAAAACAATGATAATAATTCTCATTTATTATGGCTCTGTATGAACTATTTATTTTATTTGAAGTATTAGGTTTATACCCACTTTTCAGATGAGAAGTCTGAAGTACAGAGAAAGTTATGTGCTCATTACCATCACAAAGCTGGTAATGATGGAGTGAGGGTACAAATATCTGGCCACACAGACTATAGAGCCCACTCCATTTCTGTGGATGTGATCTTGGTCCAGTGAAGCTATGCCAACCGACCATCATGGCAGGAGACAATGAAGTAGCCACGCCTCAAGGGATGATGCTTTTCCAAGCAGCATCCCAGGGAGTTTTCTGAAAGAGCCAGGATTTGACCTGGAAGTGGGGAAGTTTTGTACACTCTAAGGTTTTATCAGTAAGAGAAGTAACTAGGTATAAAAAGTGATCTCATTGCTCCTCTTCTTTCCCAAGATGGTGTGGCATGAGGAAACACTCACTGGAGAAGAAATGATGGCATCAGAGTCTCTGAGTGGAGGATGATATGTTTGTTTCTCTGTATGGCTGAGAAGCCCATGGCATCAGTGAGTGCAGCACTTTGAGGAGGGCATGTTCTGTAATTTGCTCGAATTCGAGTGAGAATAATTTTCTGAGGGCATAAAAGCCATAACAGAAGTTCTGCTATCCTTTGTAAGTGGGAAATAGCAAGAATTCAGTTTTGTGGCTGGAGGATGATGCCCTTTTCTCAGGACTTCATTTTGGCTTAAGTGAGGGTAGTGCTTAATTATTAAGATAATGCCAGACCAACAAGTCAGCTAGCTCTAGCATGGCCATTAATAATTCTATCAGACTTGAAATCATTTGCTTCTTGTGATTTCATGTCAATGAAACCTTTACCCACCAGGTGTTTTAAATAATATAGTTTAGCTCCAAGACCTACATACAATGTTTTCTTTATGCTAAATTAGTTTGCTTTATAAAGGTCTCCAAGATAGGTAAAGTGAAAAGCATTGCTCCTAAGAATCAAACCAACACAACCATTTAAAGCATAATAAAAGTGTATTTGGCTAGGAGAGTAAATGGGATCTCATTATTCTAGTTAAAATTTAGTTTGGGTTTTTATTTTGCTTAGCTTCGTCTTTCTGTGAGTCATAAATAAGAAGTGCCAGGTAATAAATACACTATACAGAATGCATTTTAATAATCCTAAAGGGTTTCATTACTCTGGCTATAATCTGGAAATGTAAATTGTGGCTGATACAATAGCCTTCATTTATCGACTTCAGAGGTTCAGGTTTTGCTGATGTAAATACTATAGGATTATGCCAACTATTTACAGAATAAATTAACTTGGTGTAGTTTAATGGAACTCCCTTACTTTTGAATATCTAAAAGATAATATCAGAATCTTCAAGGAATATATCATGAAATATAATGTTGTATGGTTTTGAATTTTTTTTTTTGAAAATGAAAACAATCCATACTTCAAGGTAATAAGTTGGGAAGTTACCCAAGAGAAACCAAACAGCTGTTTTCAATAATGCAGGTAAATTCCAGTCATGGGAAAATCTCTACAACTGCCTGAACTGTTGAAAAGTCTTATGCATGGAATAGGCCTTGGGACTAGAAGAAAAAAAAAAAAAAACCCTTATATAATCTGTGCCCAATCCATTTTTCTTTTTTTGTTTTGTTTTCTCTTATCCATATTTACCTTCCATTCCAACGAGTCCAGAATTTTGGATAGTTAGTTCTCTGGGAATAAACTGTGTACCCCTGTGTATTTTTACAAATGCCTTACTGTTGATTTGAAATGCTCTTTCTAAAATGCCATATAGCCATATCCTCCTTCACGTCCTGGACCAGAGGCCACCTTTTCCATGCAGCACTTTACCTGTGATTTGCCCCTTCTCTGAAAGTCCTTCCTAAATGGTTTACTTACATTCACATGGAACAGACATTATATAAATCTTTTACTTGTACTTCACATAATTCTTATCTTTTGGACTGTAATTTCTGTGAGAACAAGGATCTTGTCTTAAACTTGTATGTGTTTCCCAAATTGCTTAGTAAAGTACTTTACATGCATTTAGGATTCAACGAATATTTGAATAATTGAACACTGAATAAGATGAGTGGGTTTCTAACGAATTGGTTTAGTCTAGCAGATCATTTGTTCACATCTGAACAGCTTCTGGTTTTGCTACTGTAAATGTCCTAGGATTATAGCAGCTAGTAATGGGATGAATTAATGTAGGAAATAGGTTGCTGTGCTTTCTGAAAGGGGATCATACAGTATTCTTGGGATTGCTTAATAATGATTGTGCCTTATATTTTTAGTATATGTTTCACTCCTATTCTAAAAAGATTATATATGTGTGTGCATGGGTGCTCCCCCCCACCCCCCGCCGCCAGGACAGATCAGTAACTTTTATTATTCCTTATCTCATGCCAGAGTATTCTGCTTCAGCCCAAGAGGACTAGAGTCTAGTTTGCCTCTCCATGGGAAGAGAGTGGAGATTGTTATAAATACAGAGCTACATCCATGTGTCATGGTGGTCACTGCTTTTTACAGTGATGCTATTCTTTTAGAACACTGTTCATGAACCACATTGATCTCAGTTCGCCATTTTATTTATGAACCAGCTCAAAAGTTACCTCTGCCTAAATGCCTTGCCTGATCAATTCCAATTCAGCCTGATTACCTGTGTATACAAGGCTCCTTCAGGATTTATGTAGATCACGTATACTATATTATTTCAACATTCATAAATCTGCTTATTCATTTAGCAAATATTTACTACATTTAAGCCCTCTGCTAGGTAACGTGAAGTTGCAAAAATGCCTCAGACAAATTATGTCCTCAAGAAATGTACAATTTTGAAGGAGAAATTACAAAGTAGTAAGCAATGAGTACCACAGGTAGTAGTGATAAGTGCTACAAAAGAGGTAGAGATGAAATAATACAGAAGCTCTGAGGATACAGAACCTACTTTAAATTGAGGTTTCTTGAATTAGGTTGTAATCTGAATGGAACCTTAGTGGGCTGATAGAATTCAAACACCTGCCAACTTACTGCTTTGTGGTACTTCCATTGTAAACTGGATATCAGATACACATAAGTAGCATTAGTTTTTTTCTCACTCAACTATACCATGAGGAATAAGCATGTCTTTGCAATTCCTCCCAAGAAAATCCACTCCACAATGTCTAGGAAATGAAGATTATAACCAATAGTCACATAGGGAAGAAGAAGATGGGTTTTACATCATGCATTGAAAGAGCATCTTTAAATTTTTTTTAATGTTTATTTTAAGAGAGAGAGAGAGAGAGAGAGAGAGAGAGAGAGAGAGAGAGAAACAGAGTGCAGGTGGGGAAAGGGCAGAGAGAGAGGGAGGCATAGAATCTGAAGCAGTTTCCAGGCTCTGAGCTGTCAGCACAGAGCCCAACTCAGGGTTTGAACCCATGAACCACGAGATCATGACACAAGACGAAGTTGGATGCTTCAGGGACACCTGAGCCACCCAGCTGTCCCTGGGAGAATATCTTTTAACCCTTCCATTCCACCCCCTCCATTTATCTATTTCCCCTTTCTGTCTCCTCAATCTGGAAGCAGGAGGCTCCTTTCCAGGAAGTACTCCCATTACATGATGTGAGAGCCTTGCCTTCGTAGTTCAGGCTTTCTGCCTTCCATCTGCTGGGTGCTTTTTCCTACTGCTTTCCCCCATCTCCCCTTCTCACAAAGCATCACTGATCCTCTTGAATGTTCCCACTCACTGCTTAATGCTGAATTTGTCCAAGGCCATTATTGTGAGTCAGGATTTTACTGTACTCAACTATGACTAGCATCCACCCTCCTTTGAATTCAGTGAGAGATTATAAATAACAAAATTTTGGATCATCTTATAGTTATTTTATGTGTGCGTGTTCTACCTCTCATTTGCATTCTAACTCCCTCAGGGGATGGACCATATTTTCTGATTCTTCAGTTGTCCCATTTTCTTCTTTCCTGGCACCTGGCATGGTGGGCTGTGTGGAAGAAGAAAAGCTAAGCTTCTTACTTCACCTTCAGGGTCACGGTGCTCAGCACCACTCTGCCAGGTGAAGAAGCAGCTGCAACTAAGTGGTATTTCTGCCAATGACTGAATGATTGGGGTTGAAGTTCCCAGGAATAGGGTTTGCTTCTGCTGACCTAGGAGACTCTTCTGGCATCAGAAGCTTCTTCTGGCATCTGAGTGAGAAGTGTGAGTGAGAAGTGTCTCTTTGCATCCCTGGGAATTATTATGAAAGAGTTGGAAACTAAGGAAGGTGAGATAAGGACATGTTCATCTCTGTCCCTAAGATGTCATCCAGTATTAGCCATGGCTAATATTTATTAAGACAATTTGTCCCTTCCAGATCCAAAAAGAAAACCTGTTGTGACAGGACTGTGTGACAAATCCTATTCATTAATTCCAGTGGTGCATGCTGACATGTGACATGCAAATAGTCCCACCATCACTGTCAGAATTTATTGCCATATGTTATATTTTATGGACATAATAAATGTACATATGGCTTGTTTCTCTCTTTACGGTCTAATTGCTATAAATAGCCTAGAGCTCTTTTAACTCTATTGAACCATCATGTATTACAAGATTGTTTATTCTTGTCTTCTGACGAAACACATGGCATTTAAAAAATTCTGGAAATGAGAATTCAGCATTCAATGAAAAGAATATTGTAAATATATCCTCTGCATAACATCAGCAATGTGTAAAACACATATATCTTGGTCTCTAGCCACATAGGGAAAAGAAAGTGTTTACTAGTTGATATTCATTCCTTGATTAAAATGTATTTGAATGTTAAAGGCAAAATTAAAACCATTGAAGCTAGGTCTACCACTCATAATCAGAAGAAACTGTAGGAGATACTCTTCAACAACCATTTATTTTCACATTTGTTGGGATGCAGATATGGGAGAGCTGAGGGCAGCTCTAGGGCCTTAGCTCCCAGAAACAAACCAGCAAACAAAAGTTGAAAAAAATTTTAGGAAGAACAAATGAACAAGGAGACAGTGGCTTAAAGGTAGAATTATTTACAAGGCTAATTAAAAACACACACACACACACACACACACACACACACAAATAAAAACATGCCCCATCAGTTAAAAGTCTCTGAGCTGTGTGACAGCCATGTTTTAGATGCACAGCAATACAATACAGAGCTGAAGGGTTCTTGATGGTCAACAAGTACAAGTATCAAAACCCAGAGATACAACATGAAAGCAGTTATTGGCAAAGCTGAGTCTAATATTTTTCCATTCTTACTACTAACCCAGTGTTCTATCGGTCTTTGCTTTCCAACATCCATTTTATCATCTCTAAAGGAAGTCATTTTTGGGACAGTGATTTTTGGAAAGTTTTGCCTTGTTTCTAGTAGATTTTATCTGCTTATAAGAACTCAAAATTATCTTTCTGTTAAATCATTATACTCTATTTTCTCCCTCTTTTACACAACTGGCATTCATTCGTTTGTGTGGAAGGCAATGTCAGGGTTAAGGTATAACTAGCTGGACTGTGGCTTGAGGACTCAGGAGTACTCAAATCCAGCCCCGGACCAGTCAGTTCTCTTCCCTGTGGAATTTCTGAAGAGATATACAGGAAATTAGAACACAGAACAACCTAATTCTTAGCTTGTTTTCTTCCCCAAACACCCTCATAAAGCCCAAATAATATGGTCCAAAAGCAAAAGGAGAACCTTACTCTGTCCCATGTCCCAAATCCAAATCTTACTAGTGACCCGGAGATAGAGGAGATGAGAGTGCCAGAGCATGAGCAGGGAAGAATGGGAGTGGGCATCAGGATAGGGCTGGTGGTTTTTAACCACTGATGCTGGGAATACCATCCTAGAATCGAAAGAAAGGAATCCGGACTGGTTTTCTTGCATCTGCTCCTGGGGAATTTACTGCATTGATGGCATGGAGGCATGAAGAGCAAAAAGCCACACATAAGTAGTAACCTTTAAAACCAGTGTTACTGCTTTCTAGCAAATACGCCCCAATCACGGTTGTATCCTATTACTAGTCAGGCTAGTATTGCCTTTTATGAATAATAAGGACAGAGAGACATGTGGTAGAAGAACTGAGAACTATCTCTGCCTTTGCTTTGAAGGTAGCCATTATTGTCTTCCCGGTGTTTTGCTTTCTTGGCTTAAATGCCCACAGTTCCCTGACATGATTTCCACATCTTTCCCTATCCTGGCCATCTTCTTCACAGTGTGCTTCCTTTGTCAACGTCCCCAGAACGGTGTGAGAATCAACAGACTGGTGCACATGAAATGAAACTATTCTTACCGTATTCTAGACCTGGTAGGAGAAGAATATATTAAAACTTCTATTTATATTTATTTTATTCTTTACATTTTTATCTCACATTTCTAATTTCTAATTTTTGTACTCTTACTAAGATCCATAAATATATCAGTTTAGTTGTTCATGTACATTTATAAGTGAAGAAATATACATATATGAGGACATATTCAAAACTGTTTTATAGATAGCATGAATGATTAGACAAATATTAAATACCATTCATCTAAATTCTATTTTTTTAATAAAAAGTGCACTGACAAGGGTGGTCTTAGATGTGTTAGCAGCTTATATTTATTGGAAGCCCAGTATTAAACTTGATTCTTTCCTCCCCATGATCAACATTCTTTAGGCATAGAAGTTCCTTTGATATTCTTTTGTGTGTTCTCTTCTCAGTCTTGATTCCCATAGTGTTAGTTTAGGCCTCCATCTTAACCTTTCAAGACTATTGCCATAGTCTCCTAAACGCTCTCTGTCTCTAGTTTTCTCCCTTTAAATATATCCTCCATGGGCCATTGCCTTGCTCAGAATCCTTCAGTAACTTCCCAGTACTTATCAAGAAAAGCTCAGGTTCTTTAATAAGTTCCTAACCATATTTTCTGCCTCCCCATCATTTCTACCTCAGAAATTCCATGCTCTGGAAACACTGTGTTACTGGTAGTATGTCTAAGTTGTGTCATTCTCCTTGCCCATTCTGTTCCCTCTGCCTGGAATACAGTCCTCATCTTTCTTTACCTGCCCAACATAGGCTTGTCCTTTAAGACCAAGTTCAGGTATCCTCTCCCTCAGGAACTCTTCCTTGAAACCTTAGATTGAAGTAACTGCTCTACCTTCATGTCTAATATTATCTTTTTTTTTTGTACTCAAAGTTAAGAAATTTCTACATGTATAAACTGTATCTACTTATGTATTTTTTAAATAGACCATAATAAATAAATAAATAAATAAATAAATAAATAAAGCGTAAGTTCCTTGAAAGTGGGGACCATACCTTATTCATCTGTGTCTGTCTAGCATGGTATTTAGCAGCTAGCCTGGACCTAATTGGTAAGTGAGATAATAATGAAAATACTCAGCTATGAAATTTTTCATACCTTTTTAACATACCACTGTTAAGTTGGTTCCCATAAATTTGTGGGCGCTAAAATGTAGAAATTTATATTTACTCTACTTTCTTTGTATCATTCAAGCTTTTTAAAAAGAATCCTATCATTATTCCTTCAGTTATGAGATAAGCAAGTTGAGAAAGCACAGCTTGATTATATATAAGCTATTATAGAAATATCAATAAGTACAGTGTCAGGAATGGATAGAGGCCAGTTATTTGCTATTGGGTCTCTCCTCATATTAGTGTGGATTCATTTATGAACAGCCTTTGGATATACCTAACTGTACTATCTCCTCATTCACATTTACTATTTTGTTTATAAGGATTTTATTCATTCTTTTATTTATTCATTCAACAATCATTTACTAAGCATCTCCTACTCATGTGCCAGGCGCTATTCTAGGCTCTATAGCTATAGCAAGGAACAAAATCAAGTCACTACTTTCAAGGTGTTATATTCTAGGAACAAAAACTAATTAATGCATTTTGTTAAATACGAAAAATTAAGCAAGATAATTGGAATAATGAGGGAGGGAGAGGTGAGTGAGTGCTCTTTTATATAGGGCAGTCAGGGAAAACTTCTCTTATGTAAAGATGTGAATGAGATGAGGAGCCAGCCATCTGAATTTCTCCAGAGAGCATTTTCTGTGTGGTGACTGTGGGAAGATAATGTGTTGGTGTATTCAAGGACTCACAAGAAGGCTTTGAGACTTTGTCAGAATAAGACTTTCTCATATGTAAGGACAATCTATTAATACCCATTTAATTATATATTAGTATATAATTGTTATAGAGAATGTTTTCTTAACAGCACAGTGATCTTTTTCCTTCTCAACTTGTGTGTTTCCTTGAACAAAGAACTTCCAACTAATGTGGAAACCTCATTCGTCTGAATCTATGGGGAAGTAATATCCACTTGATTCTTGACGTCATACTCTACCCCTATTTAAAAAAACAATATTTGTGTTCACATGTGCATTCCCTTTTTTATGCCTTATACTATGTGCATAGATTTATGAGTATTGTATGTCATGTGCATTATTCTGGATTCTTTTCCCTGTTGTTTCCTCGAGAGAATCACTAGCTTCCTTCTCCATGATCAATTTTTCTTTATGTGACCAACTGATTTTTCTTACACAGTGCTTAGTTTTACTGTTTTTATCTGAACTTTTTCTTCTTTGTTCTCTCGAAATTTCACTGGAAAGCTTTCTTGAACAGGTCCATTGAAATATTTTACTTATTTTCATGGTTGCTTTTTGTTGTTATTGTTCAAGTATCAGCATTTTAAGGAAAGAAATATAATTTAGGTGAATGTTTTAAAGGATGGGTGTAAAGAGAAGACCATAGACACATTTCATTGTGTCAATACTAATTGGAGTAAGAATATTTAGGAAGATCTACATCACCATAAAAACATTCTTGGGGTTCGTCAGTCAGTTGGGCGTCTGACTTCAGTTCAGGTCGTGATCTCGCGGTCATTGAGTTCAAGCCCTGCATTGGCTGATGGCTGATTGCTCAGAGCCTGGAGCCTGCTTCACATTCTGTGTCTCCCTCTCTCTGCTCCTCCCCTCCTCACGCTCTGTCTCTCTCTGTCTCTCAAAATGAATAAGTGTCAAAAAATAAATAAAAAAAAAATTCTTACCAGTGTGCAAATGGAAACATGTCCATTAATAAAGGAAATATCAGAAGAAGAAATGACTCATCATTTGCCACACGCTGAGATATTTATAGCAGTTATATTCATAATTTCTCAAATTCTAAAGCAACCAGGATGTCCTCCAACAAGTGAATGGATAAATAAACTGTGGCACATCCAGACAATGGAATGGGCTATCAGGCTATGGAAAGAGATTGCAGAAACTTAAATCATCTTACTAAATGAGAAGCCAATCTGAAAATACTACATTCTGTATGATTCCAACTATATGACATTCTGGAAAAGGCAAAGCTATGGAGATAATAAAAGATCAGTGGTTGTTAGGGGTTAGGGGGAGGGGAGATGAAATGTCAGAGCACAGATAATTCTTAGGGCAGTGAAAATACTTTGTATGATATTGTAATGATTGATCTATGTCATTATATGTTTGTCCACACCCATAGAATTTACAACACCAAGCATGAACCTAAGACCAACTTTGGACTTTGGGTAATTATTATGTGTCAATATAAGCTCATCCTTTGTAAAAAAAAATGCCATTTTGATAAGTGATGTTGATAATGGGGGAGGCCATGTGTGGAGGCAGGGGGTATATGGAAAATCTCTGTATTTCCTCTTAATTTTGTTGTAAACTTAAACCACTCTAAAAAATAAAGTCTCTTAAAAAAGACATTTGAAAGCTCTACATGTATATACTGAGAGTAATATTTTTCATTGGGATTATGTGGCTATCCATGTTGTTTATGGAAATGGTTTACAGCTGGATGGGTGCAGGGTTATTGGTCTAAGAGCCTGGACTCTGTGTCCAGGGTGCTTGGGTCAAGTCTCCATTCCCCCTCTTATTATTATTGTGGTATGACCTTGGACAAGTAATTTTACCTGTCCATGTCTCAGTTTCCTCATCAGTAAAGTGCACTTAATAACAGTAACAGATTTCTGATCATTCAATGAGTTACATGCAAAAGTGGTTAGAGTAGTGTCTGCCATGAGGAAGCATTATCACTACTGTTAGTATTCTTATTGCTATGTAAGTATGTAATAGGCAATAGGCTGGTCTTTGAAAGTAAGGCCATCTATGACTTGATGAGGAACATGCAAGGTAGAATTTTAATGAATGATGAATCAGTTTAGGAAAAACCAGTAAACTCAACAAACAAACCCAACAGGTGCTATAGAAGGAATTTTGGAATAAAAATGATACTGTTTCTTTAAAGAGTTTAGAAACTGAGCTTGTTTTACATTGCTAAATAACAAACTGTAAAATTTTATAACTGGCTGCTTGTCCTAATCAAAGATTTGGAAAAGTGAGGGAAGGACAGCTGGTTGATTGTTACACAAAACTATTTGCAAGTGCCTTTCTTTTTTAATGTACACACATATGTGTGTATTACCTGGCATAAACTCTGAGGTGATCCTCCTTGTTTTGATTCAGTGTAGAAACCAATCCAAAGTGTTAGTAGAGCAGAGAGAGAGAAATAGAATGCCAGTTACCCAAATGATGTCAAAATGTAAGGAGTAATAACGCTATAGAATTTAAAGAATCTGAAGTATTCAGTCAGTTTAGGAGGACATGGTGAGAGACTAATTTAGGATTTCCTTGCAATGGAACTTTGTGTAGTAGGAGTTGTTTCGTTGGCTGGGTTCAAACACATCTGAAGTCTATTCATAATGCAGCCTGGAAACATGGGCAGCCAGGCTGTAAGGGCACTTCCATGGCATGGAAGGGACTCACAGATTGTTCTGTGTGCTCTTGGAAAGGTTTGCGACTCCAGGCTCTTGGCTGGGTTAGGCAACTTGTCCATGGGCCCATAGACAGGACAGGCCCACACTGTGTTCTGAAAGCCAGGAAAATTATGAAAACAGGAAGTTTTTTCATAACTCATTTTTGAGTAGAATCTGACTTGAACTGACATAAGGTTATTCATTATCTTACTTGGTGTGTGTATTAGTTTGATTAGGCTGCCATAACAAAGTACCACAGGCTTTAACAACAGAAATTTTTTTCCTTACAATTCTAGAAGCTAGAGGTCTGAGATCAAAGTGTCAGGTTGGTTTCTTTTAAGACCTCTGTTCTTGTCTTGTCGATGGTCTTCTCTTTCCTGTCTTTGCATGTTCTTCCCTTTATACCTGTGTCCTAATTTCTTCTTCTTATAAGGACACCAGTCATATTGGATTAGGCCCACCCTGATGATCTCATTTTAACTGAATTTCCTCTTTAAAGACTGTCTCCAACTACAATTACATTCTGAGTTACTGGGTATTAGGACTTCAACATGTGATGGGGGATATTAGAGACCTGGTTCAGTCCACTACAGTGTGAATATTAGTGTGTTTCTTGCAGAAATATTATTGTGTTTGATTGTGAACTGCTACCTTAGATTCCACCAGGAGTGTGATGTGTTATGTGATATGTACTCTGTCACCTTTGTAACATGCCCTGAATTCTGAACCTCAGAACACATCTTGCCACAAGGGTTTCAGAAAAGATGTAGATCTCTAATAGTTGGAACTAAGTTTCCAATAAGGCCAGACCCCTCCTTGCTCTCACCCACAGTGCTAGACCATAAAATGAGAGAATGAAGTCAATTTTCAAATGTCTATACACTCTTAAAAATGTCACTGATTTTGACAATGAGCAAAGATGATTTTTAAATAAATCTTACATCCTCAAAATTACTAGCCTACTTTGATTCTAATGGTGCCTATCTCATGGGAAGATTCTCAAGACAGGGCTGTATCAAATGGCCACAGAAACAGATTTGGACTATCTGGGCAGGGAATTCTGGAATCCTAAGTGCTAGGGACATCTAGAAGTGTGGAGTTGGTGGCGGGGATCCTGGCACTTCTCTTGCTCTGTTAGGAGGGATGTGGCTGGAGGAGGGCCAGCATAGGGCCTCCTGGAGCATAGGTCAAAGGTTGTATTTATTGTCTGACAGCTAGGCAAGGCTTTATTTGAGGGGTTAAATGAGGAAGGCCTAAGAAATCCCACTGGCTAAGAAATAGGTTCACTTGTAAAGCCTGTGAGGCATGGAGTGTTGTTTCTCTGTTTTCCATTTTTGCTGAAGGAGCGCTCCCTGCCCTTGAGAAGCAATCCTCAGGAGGTATGAGGAGGGCAAAAATGCTCTGCTGTTTCCAAGTCAACCGAGAGTTCTAAATAGTACATACAAAGCTCTTGAGATTTATTTTAGTAAACTTTGAAGAGCTGGGTAATGCCATGTGAGTCTGAAGCTTTTAGATTTTTGAGGGGAAGAGCTTTGCCTCTTAAAATTGCCAATACATGGTATAACACTTTTTAAGTATGTTTTGATACAAAATGTTTCATTACAAATAAAATCTGAGAAGAAATACCTAAGAGAATGGTGCTTATTTACGTTTATGTGTTTGATAGGTTTTTTTGTTGTTGTTTCGTTTTTGGCAAGCTGAGATAAAAGAAATGTTTTACCCGGTTTCTAAAAGATTTCTGTTTTACAAGACTTCTGGTGGTTTCATTATGTTAGAATTTTTAGGTACTCTCCAAACACATGGTCAGGTAGTTTAGAGAAGGTCACATGTGAAAGACTTAGAGTCTTAGAACAAAATGTAGTGCTGTCCAGACCGATGTTTTATCTTCTCTAGGCTTGAGTTTCTGATTATTGGGCAGCACTTAGCAATTGAAAATGAGACCATCAAATTTCCAGGATCAAGGCTGAAAACCATGGAGGGTCAGAACAAATGAACTTACCGGGTCTCAAGAGTGGGCATGTCCCCTTTCAGTGAGTGAAAACCATGAATCCAGTTTCATAGATTGTAGTAGATGATGACCAGGACTTGATTGAGGTTACTTTTGGCTCTGTTTACTGTGGATTAAAGCACATGAGCAGTATGTGTATGAATGAGGACATGAGTGGACAATGCCTTTAGTTGCTCATGAAGAGTTACTCAGGATTCAGCGGTCAATGCAGAGGAATCTTGCATGGGAGGAAAATCCCAGAACCAAGGGTTGGCTGCAGTTTATACATTAGCTCTCAGGAATCTACCCAGTTTCCTCAGTCGGTTGAATGTCCTACTCTTGATTTCGGCTAAGATTGTTATCTCCCAGTGTTGGGCTTGCACTGACAGTGTGGAGGCTGTTTGAGATTCTGTCTGTCTCTCTCTCTCTCTCTCTCTCTCTCTCTCTCTCTCTGTCCCTCCCCTGCATATGTGTGCTCACTCTCTCTCAAAACAAACAAACAAACAAACAAACATTATAAAAAGAATCTACCCAGTTTCTAGTAAGAAAACCCTTGCTGAACCACACTTTTGTATTCTGTTCCTCACAAAGGCATCAGTCCAGCAACAGGTTTGGGCACATCACCTCTGTGGCCAAGCCCATTCTCCATGCTTCTTTTTTGTCATGGCAGCACCGTGATAGTGCTGCTAAGACAGAGTAGACCCTTGGCAAGTGTGAATTTGATTCACAGATGACCCCAGAGATGCCCAGGTCTCTATGTCTGACTTCATGGAGGCCTCCTTCTAGGTCCTGCTGTGTTCAGAGCTGAGTTTGATTTGTTTATCTAGGACAACCTAATTCAAACATTTAAAAAAGGGCAATGCTCTTCTGCTGTCCTTTATTTTCTATTTTACTGGATTGGAGGCTGGATTGATTCACCCATGTACCAAAGAGGGTACTCTTTGGACTGTGGGAATTTATGTAAGTGTGCCTCATAACCCAAAGGAATTTTAGTTCTCAGTGACTTTAAATGTAGCATTTCTGGAGGTGGAGCTAAAGTCTATGATACCGAACAACCACAATGCAATTAAGCAGTCAAGACATACATACAAAAACTGACATTATGGTGCCTTATGAAATATGGGACATGTGAGTGGCATACACTAGGTGATATGAAGGTTTCAGAGGGGAAGAGAGGTCTGAGAGCTGGAGGCACTTTCATGCTTTGTTTTTTGTTTTGTTTTGTTTTTGAGAGAGGCACTTTGGAAGGGCTGAGGTCTGCTAAGTATTGAAGTGAGTGGAGGTGGGGGTGAAGGAGAGCACAAGGAATGGGGAAGAGCCCCTCAAGAGAACAGCATGGATCAAGGTGGGAAGTTAAACTGAATAGTGCTTATTGGCAACCAATGATTGACCAGTCATACTATGGAAGACTTTATCGTTAGAACTCTGTGATATAGTCAGTTCCCCTTCAGATACAGTGAGATACTGTTGGTTTAGTTTTTGAAGTATTTTCAAGTAATTTTCCTTCTCCAAAAGTTTTATAAACAGAAAAGTGCCATCAGCAGGTTCTGGGCTAGAGCTACCTCCTCTGACCTCAGGATCAGTCAAAATTCATGCCTGCAGAGCAGAAGGATGGATCCCAGTGACTCTTGTGTTGTTTGCACAATTTCTGCTATAACCTCTGATCCATGCCATGCCCTGAGGGCTGCCTTTGGAAGGCAGCCATCCTCTTGCCCCTTGAGAAAGAATTCAGCCAGCGGCCAGTCCCATATTCCATACGGTAGGAAGGGAGGAAGGAGAGAAGGAAGGGAAGGGGGGCAGAGAGAGAGACTTGTTCTGATTTCATTCTTTCATATAGCATTCTTTACATGAAATAACTTTTTCTATGAAATAGGTTATTTTCCCTAAAAAGCACATTTCTTTGGTTATCTAAGTGGGAAATTGGATTTATTTGAAGGCTCTGTAGTTCAGAGTGATAAGTACAGTAACACTTTATCTGATCCCTGATGTCTAATTGTGTGGGGGCAGCAATGTCTGCTTGTGGAGAATAACTTTGTAGTTTCCCTTGGGAAGAAATGCATCCCTAAATAGGTTAATTCAGCTCAGCTACATTATCTTTTTAATGTTAGAGTAAACAGCTTTGGCTTCTGTGTCCTAAAAAGCTTCTTTCAAGTGCACCATGCACCTAAATAGCCTCTTGGATTTATTGTTTATTCAGCTGAAAATCAAAGTGTTATTGGCAACTGAATGAACTCCAATCTAATGAAACAAGGTATTTCTTTATTGGTGAAAGCTTTATCTAATTGGTGTATGTGCCCTCATAATTAAAGGAGTATTGTGGAAAATCACATGTGGAGAGAGAACAGGGGAAGGTCCTATGGGGTCAAAAATCCTATTCATGTTGTATATCTAGATGCTTCACAAAGAGTTACTCTCACTAGTGTTTTCTGCTATTCCCAGTGACTATGGAGTTTTGCCTCATAAGTAACCACACAGTTATTGTCTATGTCTGAGCTGTCTTAGTGAGGCAAAAATCAGTGTTTAGTGTGGAAAGTTCTGCCAGGACAACTTAACAGCCAGCCCACCTAGGTATATCCTCCTGAGCTGTATAGGAGGACGGGGCAGTGTTCCTCAGGTTAATTTGGATAACAAGGGCTGGTCTACCTCAGAAGGAATGAGAAATTTCCCCATTCCTGTTACCCATATTTCTAGAAGGATGAAGTGCAGAAACTTGACCTTATGTGCACTTACCTCTCCCATTACCATTCAGATCATTATCTCAGTCTCATTGACCTTCCTATCGAGAATAGACCTCAATGCTAAGAATATCAGCATTCACTTGCCTTCACTCTTGATCTCCTTGACCTCTTGATCTTCTGCTATTCCCACCAGCTACAAAGGACACTGGGAAACAGCAGCACATACAGCTAATAGTTCTGCCTTGTCACTTTGGTGTATTTTTTTTTTCCTTCTTGTTCATGGGCTGCTGGCAACATACAGAGTATGTCACAAAACTAATCCTAGAGCTTTAAGTGAAATGTATTTAGCTACTTCAGTGGAACCTTCCAGGCAGTGCTTTTGCTTTCTCTTTTTAGTTCCCCTCTCACATTCTGCTGAGTCCTGGTTCCCAACTGTCTTGCTTTCTGCATGCTCTGTGAGCCTGGCCATCATCCTCTGACTGTAGAGTTATCTTGAGCCTACTTTACTATTGTGAGTGAGGGAGCCTTCTCTTCCTGAATATTCTCAGCATCTTCAACCATTTTCCACTCTTGTCTTCTAATCCCTAGGAAAGAGGCATCATTCTGCTTTATCACTAGTCTCAATCTCATTGCCTGCTGCTTCTGCTGGGATCTCACTCTGCTGGTTATTCCCTTTGAATTTTACTTTAATATGTACTCCAGATTGGAATGGACATCTCCCTCCATTTGACAAACATTCTCAAGTTGCTATCACCTAAAAGCAAACAAACACATAAACTGAACAACAAGTGGTCAAAATAACAAACTCCCCTGGACTCCTTGACTCTGAGACCACCTCTTCCCTTTGCTTTTGCTAACAAGCCTCTTAGTCTGCACCTGCCATCTTCACCTCTTTGACTATCCACTTTATCTCACAAATGCCTTGAGATCTGGCTTCCAACCTCAGTATTCTCCTCAAAATGGTCTCTTTTTGATCACAGACATCTATTAGTCTGTAACTCAAATTACTTCCTCTGAGTTCTTAACCTCCCTACTCTCTCTGCACTCTGAGGCACCTTGGCCATCCACATTGCTATAAGCTAAATGTTTGTGTCCCTGCCCCCGCCCCCCCCAAATTCAAATGTTGAGGCCCTGATCCCCAGTGTGATGGTATTTGGAAGAGGGGCCTTTGGGAGGTAAATAGATCAAGAGGGTGGAGCCCTCATGAATAGGATTAGTGCCCTTAAGAGAAGAACCATGAGAGAGGTGATGGCTCCTTCCCCATGTGAGAATATAGCAAGAAGGCAGCCATCTGCAAACTGGAAAGAGTCCTCACCAAGACCACAACCATACAGGCACCTTGATCCTAGACTTCCAGATTCTAGATCTATGAGAAATATATGTTTGTTGCTATGGCATTTGGTGATAGCAGCCCAAACAGACTAAGATACAAATCTTAAAATTTCAGTGATGCTGCATGTTCCTATGCTTCTTTGACTTTTTCATTACTACTATTAAGATCTGCCCTTTGGTCCTCTTCCTTCTTCCTAAATGAGGATGCTCTTTCTTCTTGGTCTTTCTCATTTCTGTCTCTGACTATAATCTTTCTCTAAGTGATCACATTACTCACATGAGAAAAACATACTTCTTAAAAAATGCCTCCACACTTTCTGTCACAGTAGTGACCTTTCTTGGGCGTGCATCTCTAGTTGTTTGCTACATATTTTCACCTGCAAGGTGACCCATTGACTCAGACTCAAACTCAACGTGATGAAAACTGAGCTCACTATTTTTCTCTCTATTGCTACTTTAGTTCATACTTTTATCACTGGTTTTCAAGAATACAATACCTTCCTAATTGGTTGCTCTGATTCCCAGGTCCCCAGCTCATAATTCATACATACGTGAATACATTTTTAATAAGATTAGTTTTTGAACTTTGGTCCTGTTTAAAAATTTTCTGTAGCAGCTATTACCTACTGAAGTAAACCTAGCCAGAACCTTGCTTTTAAGACACTCTGTAATGTGGATATATCGTATCTCTTCAAGCTTATTCTTCTAAAACACTCTACAAATTCCCTACGCTACAGATAAAACTGACAACTAAAGTTTCCATGAGTATGCTTTGTACATTCTCTTCTTCATTTCAATAAACTGATATACAAAAATGATTAATAGTTTATTTTTAAAATGGATACCAGTGGATTCACCCTTATGATTTGAAATCATGAACTCAGAGATGATATCTATCCCTAAACTGTCTCTCAACATAGTTAAGATAAAGGGTGATGTCGTAAGTTATTTGCCTTTGGTCATAACTAGATTTTTTTTCTATATATGTCTTCTCCCCTAAGGATTGCAAGCTCCTTGCAGACAGTATATGATTTAATCTTCCTTATATCTTCCAAAATATGAAGAATCCACAATACATATTCCATATGTATTTGCTGAAAGAATGAGTGGATAGTTAAAGAATAGATATTGTATATACTGTCCTTTGAAACAATGTATCTATTATTTATCATGCAAGCCTGGTTTCCCATTCCCAAATGAAAACTCTGTGGTAAACATTGGGAAGCCTAGATAAATGGAAATTAAGCTGCTCCCAAGTATATCTGATGATTACAAGGCACTGTGTGATGCTTTTCCCATTTTACCTTCCAGCTTAATTTTCGTCTGGAAAGCAATATCCCATGAATGACTCTAGCAGGTTAGATGCCAGCTGGGGGAATTGTGCCATTTATAGCATGAGCCATTAAGCTTTTTTACAAAAATTTCAGGGTTTTTTTTGAGGCCGGTGATAACTACAAGGATAATGTGTGTTCTGTGTGCCAAAAAAATGTGAATTAATGAGGTAAAGGAAGCGTTTATCTCTTGAAAATGACCAGAGAAGTTTTGCCAAATCTCTTCAAGTTGTCTCTTCTCTCTTGGCATTTTCTTGGAAAGATTAAGGCCTGATAATGAGAATCGCATGTGATTAAAGAGACCTTTATGAACTGATACAGGCCTTACATGGCCTCAATTAAGGGGTTTGGGGTATACTGGAAGTTGACACAATCTTTGAGACACATCCAGAATATATATTAAAATGCAATCAATGAAAAATATCCAACCCCTAAAGTAGGTCTACACAACCAATGCAAAGTCATGTGGTGTGTATGTGTGTGCAGCCAGGCACCTGGAAATGATAACCCTGAATGATATCACAATCCTCTGCTTTTCATTCACCAAACCCCCCCCCCCCTCTCTTTCTGTGTGTGTGTGTGTGTGTGTGTGTGTGTGTGTGTGCGTGAGAGAGAGAGAGAGAGAGAGAGAGAGAGAAAGGGCAATTAAAATGCTGAAAATAAGGAAACATTCTAGAGAAAAGCCTATCCTGGTAAAAACTGACAAAGGCTGATATATTTAAAGTAAAGATCCTTGATGACTGAGGATGTGGTCAGTCTTCTGGGTGATTCTTACTCTTAGAATAAGAAAGAGTTTCAGGGCTTTGTGCTTTCTGCTCTGGATGGTTTATATCCATATAACTAGATAATAGACTCTGTACTTGGGGTCCACATACAACTTTTCTTATGCTCACTGTCTTCAACTTTTAACACATGCGTGACAAAATGCAGATACTTTTTGCTCTGATTTCCTAGGCCAAATAGTCCCTCATCCATGTCAACAAATTGACTTCTGCCCAAAAGGACATGGGACAAGTGGAACTCTTTAGGTAGTTTTGTTTGTTTTGTGGTCTTTTGGAAACCATCACTCCCAGGTAGCTAGGACATACTCTTTCATTCTCTTTAGGACTTGATTTTGCTTTATCTCTTTTCTTCCCCCTCTGTATCAGATTTTCTCTTATCTCAACTCTTTACCTTTCCTGTTCTTTCTTCTGCTTCCTTTGTTTTCAGCTATATAATTCCAGATGCCTGGAAGTTAATGTGGCTTGTTAAATATTCTCTGCACAGAGCCTGGAGAAAAGTGCTATATATGTCATGAAAATAATGATGAGGAATCAAATTCCTGTCTGTGCTTTTGCCACTTACTGGTAATAAGTTATGTAATAATGTACTAAATGATCAATTGGCAGCCTGGTGGGGTGAATGCACTTCTCTAAGTGCCTTGTGAACACCCTGGGAGAGACTTAGGTATGAGGAAGAATAAAAACCAATAATACATGTCAGCTGTGATCCACTCGAGAATTCATGTCCTAAGAAATTTCAATGGAAAAATGTAATTTCTCATCCAAAATGGCATTTGATTTGCATTCAAACAGGGATACTTTTCTGGTCTGGTTGCTCTAGGAGGGAGTTCAAAGCTCAGGAAACCTTTTACATCCTTAATTTTGGTTCATTTCCCATTGTCTGTGAATGCTTACTAAATTGATGGCACTCCCTGAAAGGAGAAATGAGTTAAGAGCAAAACTGATCTGGCTGGTGTCTCTGAGAGCTTCCATAGCCCAGCATCACCCAAAGTGTCCCCTACCTGGAACTCAGCTCAGAGTTCCTTCAAATAGTGAATATCCTGATCTTCCAACCTATGTGTACAAAAAAGAAAAGCCTGTTACCTGTCACACATTGATAATTCCAAGCCCCAGAGAGATACAAAAGCACAACTCCTGCCCACAAGTTGTCTACAATTTTGTTGAAAAAATATGTATTCACATTTTTTTTTAAATTTTGTTTTTTAAGTTTATTTATTTTTGGGACAGAGAGAGACAGAGCATGAATGGGGGAGGGTCAGAGAGAAGGAGACACAGAATCTGAAACAGGCTCCAGGCTCCGAGCTGTCAGCACAGAGCCCGACGCAGGGCTCAAACTCACGGACCGCGAGATCATGACCTGAGCCGAAGTCGGCCGCTCAACCGACTGAGCCACCCAGGCGCCCCTGTATTCACATTTAAAAGCAATGTCAATCTATAACAAAATTAAGGAAATATGCACCCAAAGACTAGGAAAATTAAGACCCGTACAGGCTGCAACTCTTAGAGGGAACCTTCAGGGGAGTGGTATGACTTTAGGTTGGCTTTGACATAAAAAAAAAGGGCTGTGGCTACACTGGCCAATATGGTGTAGTGGGGAGAGAAGGGACTTTGGGAACAATTTGTCCTGGTTTGAATTCTGGTGGCCACTTCCAGGCTGTGTGACCTCAGACTTGTTGCTAAACCACTCTGCCTCTCAGTTTTCTCCTGCCACAACTGTGCTGAGATGCATCATCGGTGCTTTTTAGGTCACAGATTGAATCGAGGGGAAGAATGTGGAAGGAAGGCACTTGAGGCAACTGGAGGAGTTGAGCAAAGGTGGGGAGCATAAGGAAACAACACTGAGGGGGGTGGAGAAAAGGCTACTGATTGGCTAGTGCAAAAGTTTATCTGGACAGGAGTTAAAATAAGGTTAGATTACGGAAGAAAATAGAAAACGTGTAGGTCAAATGTTCTTGAGTTATTTTGGTTAACCAGAATGTAGTTAACCAGAGCACTCAGTTCTCTGCCGTGAGGGGCTTTATTGTATGAATTGGCATGCTCTTGATAATGCTCCAGGTCTCAGTGTTCCTGTCACCTCCTGGAAAAGCCTTCTCTGATCTTCCAAGTCTGGGTCATGTGTGTGCACTCCTGTTATGCTGCATTTCAAGTGCACTTCCTATACTGCCTCTCACTCAACATGGGTGTGTTTCTTGAAGACGGTTCAGATGTGCCTGTCATTTATGCATATGTGACTTATTAAACACAGCATAGGTGCTTCGTAAATATTGGTGGATGGAGAAAAGAAAGGAGAAAGAAAGAAAAAGGGAAGGGAGAAGGGGAAGGAAGAGGTAACTAATCCAGAAGGTGGAAGTAAGGCACTTCTGGCATGATGAGGACAAGTGCTTTCAGAGCTGGGTGGTCAGCAGGGAGTGGGAGTTGACCTTTGGCAAATCCCTGACTTTGGCTTTTGTTTAAAACAGGCAAGGAGTTTAACTTTCCAATGCCTAATTGATTCAGAGACACTCTACAAATGCCAGACAGAAGTGCATTTTCCTTAAAAGCCCTGCTCCTCTCTTTCTGCAGCTATTTTCAATAGCTTAAATGCAGCTGCGGAGAGAAGGGAAGTCAACAATTCACATAGTCACTTCTTAAAAAGAGTGAGCAACCAGAGCAGACCACTTTCAGAAATAACTATTTTGCCAAACCTCCACCCCTCAATTATACCATTTATCACTAATTCTAAAATATTTTTTTTCATATTTTAACATCTCTGCAATCAGGATGCATTTTTAAATCAATGGCATATTACAGTTATAAATGGTTGTGGTTTTTCTTTCTTGGTCATAAATAAAATACTTTTGCTTTTTTTTAAAATTTTTTTAACGTTTATTCATTTTTTTAATTTTTATTTTTTTAACGTTTATTTATTTTTGAGACAGAGAGAGACAGAGCATGAACAGGGGAGGGTCAGAGAGAGAGGGAGACACAGAATCTGAAACAGGCTCCAGGCTCTGAGCTGTCAGCACAGAGCCCGATGCGGGGCTCGATCTCAAGGACCGTGAGATCATGACCTGAGCCGAAGTCGGATGCCCAACCGACCAAGCCACTCAGGCGCCCCAAACGTTTATTCATTTTTGAGAGAGAGACAGAGCATGAGTGGGGGAGGGTCAGAGAGAGAGGGAGACACAGAATCTGAAGCAGGCTCCAGGCTCTGAGCTGTCAGCACAGACCCCAACGCGGGGCTTGAACTCACAGAGTGAGAGATCGTGACCTGAGCCAAAGTCGGGCACTCAACTGACTGAGCCATCCAAGCGCCCCTACTTTTGCTTCTTTAAATCAGTAATATCTTAGATAAGATGAAGAAAGTGAGGGCTCAGCTAATTTAGAATTTTCTGAAGGCGATCCTGTGATTTGGTAACGGAGCGAGGATAAGAACCCTGGTCTTATTCTCCATGTGTGACGCTGCTCCTGATTGTGCTCCCTCCTCTCTCTTAATAATCCCACATGTCAAAAACTGCACAAACCTCCTGGTAAAATTGCTTTTCTCTCTCAGCTACAATAAGCAACTCCATTCCAGGATTGGAAAAAGATCACTTAGGAAACCTGAAGAATAGGAGTTTATGATGATCAGTGTGGGATGTAGAATCATTCACTGTTGATCTGGTTCTGTGAAGGTGCTTGCCACCAAATTGGTTCAAAGAGACTCAGTTCCACCCCTGTGAACCCAGGGGACGCAGCAGGGACACCATGGCAACGTAGATTTCCATCATTGTTCTCCTGCCTCTTCTCAGCCCTGAGGGCCTGTATAATGAGACCTTGACTGGCCTGGACTGGATCAAATTGTAGTGCGTTTTGTTGTTCAGTGACTGTTTGGATTTTAATGCCATCATGCCCTGGATGGCCTCGCCTGACAATCTGGAAGCCTGAGGGAAATAAGTCTCTTTATATTATGCATGATTTGAGGGTCCCAGAGTCAGTCATCTCTGCTCCAAATAATGAATGGGCAAATACAAGTCTCTGTAAGGAAGGAAGATTTGGAACCCTGAGGTTTTGGTCACAACTATTCACAGTGAGTATCTTGCTTCAGAACACTCATTTGGTTACATTTAGCTGGTTCCTGCATGTATATATTATCATGGTTTCACAAAAAATAGTTTATTTCTCATTCCAGAATTTTCTACACTCAAAGAACATTGGGTCTTGTGTGCTTGTCATTTTGTTTCCAGGCTACTTTGTGGAATTTGTTATGTTAAATATGTGGTTGAAGAAAAATTCCTAGAATTTGCCTGGACTTGATCATTAGATTGTTGGGGTATTTTCATGGGGCTCTTGTACAGCTTTTAGTTCATGGGGCCTTGAAAATATCATGGTTGTTCTGTTACACCATGATAGCAGTCTATGAACCTTGCTGTCTGGCTGCATCTACACCACTACAATTCTCCAATTCTCTAGAGAATTTAGTAATTCTCTCAGGATTAGACTTTATCTTTATGGTTCTACAAGAGAATTAAATTATCCCTCAAGCAATCAACTAACTTCAAAAGGCAAAAAAGGGAATTGAATTAGAAGTGGGATTTAGAGACAGTTAAATTAATTAAATAAAAATGTTGAGACCTAAAATAAATGAATAAAATGTTGAGACATGAGTCAAAGATAAAAAAAACAAACTTATGATCATTCATATGGTGGTCATCACCTGTACACATTTACTGAGTAGTCACTTCTTCTAAATAATAATATAGCTAACATGGGAGCACATCTATGTGTAAGAGTTAAGTTGTTGGGACTTTATTTTCTGAGTTGGGATTTGGAGATCCTGACTAACTGGTTATATAGACATAGAAATTAGAGTAGATTCCCACTAATTTTTTTTTTTTTCTGACTAGGTCTGATTTTTTTTCTTTTACCTGGGAAATCTCTCTTATCAACTTCTCTCCTCATTAGAATGGACATAATCAAGATTTTGCATGATCCCGTTTTTCTGGTCATAGTCCAGAGATTGACAAAAGATTCAAGTTGGGCTTATCAGGTTCCCTTCCTTAGGAAATTTGGAATTGGGCCAAAAAAACTCATTGGGTATACCTGTGGCATGTAAACTCGGTACCTGCTGGCCGCCTTGCTTTCCTTCGTATGGTTATCTGAAAGAGAGAGAAATATGGAGCTGGAGTGGACTAAATGATATATGTAAAGGGGAGCAGAGATGAAAGACTGGAGGTCTTTCTGATTGATGGTGTCAGAGGCCCTGACCTAAAGCTCAGTTTATTTCCTGTCCTTGTAGCCTCCTGGTATTTTTCATTTTATTTTTCTTACTTAATCATGAGTGGGTTTCTGTAATTGGCAACCAAAAAGTCCAAAGTAACAGGGAGAGATGTTTAATGTGAATTGACATCCTAGGATGTGAGATAAAACACCTCAAGTCCAAACTCAGTTTTGAATTCTGTTCTAATTAGTTTAGAAAAGCTTTGGGGAATAGGTGGGGTGCTCAACTAAATGAAGAAAAAGGACTTCCAAATGTACTTTCTGACTATTTATTATACTTTTCAATTTTTGGATTGTCTATTCAACAACTTTACTGAGCATCCACTGTATGAAAACCAGTGGAGAGAGTCATAAATACAAAGATACTTCATACTCATACACTCCCTATATTTGAGGATCTTGTAATCTAGTTGAGAGAGAAAATGCATAGAGGAAAAATTGTTAAGTATGCTACCAAAGCGCCAACTGTATAAATACAAATTAAACAGAGCAAACTAATTGCATAAATGCCAAGGGGTGACACAGTTAATGAGCAGGTTCAGGGGAATGATCTCTAAGGTCTGTTTCAGCTGCAAAATGCCACAAGGTTGCATACGGCTGATAATTGGATAAGACAGCATTTAGCAGTACCCCTCACCCTTAGGGAGCTTGAAGAAATCAGGCCAAAGACAAGCAAAGATTTGAATAAAGCTTGAACATGGGGAATGCATGCTTTCCCGGGTTGCAACAGATACTTCCTTCTCTGATGGCAGCAACGGGACTCCTGATGGGGCTTTGGAAGATGCCTGAAAGTCAGGAAGGCAAGAGAGGAAAAACTCCACGTCCTCTTCCAGGAGGCTTTGGCCAGGAGAGAAAAGGGACGGCTGCTCTTGCCACACTATCTTTATGACTTTATAACTGTTTCCTAGGTTCGCCAAGGCACCGTAGGTGTGCTGGCCTTCTGGGTTATTCCAGTTTGAATTCCAAGCCAGCATATGTACTTTAAATTTCTGATTTTCTGGCATTCATTTAGAATATTTTTTTCTGAAGATCCTTGTTTTAAATAAATACTATAGAGAGGAGAATCGTTGGCTTCGTGAATTAAAGATTTTGATAGGAGCTATAGCAACATAAACAACTACATTTCTGGGATTATCAGACTCAATATTAATGTGATGCTTGTTTATCATTTTCCCTCCCCAAACTGTAAATTCCTTGACTGCAAGGAATATGTATAGCTATGGGATGGGGGGCACCTCATTCTCCCTTGTTCTTAGCACAATAGCTGATACCGACACTGCACTCACTAGAGGCAGAATAGCTGAAAAGTTAAGAGTATAGGCTCTGAAGTCAGAGATTTGGTTTCAAGTATTGACTATGTAAATTTGGGCATGGACCCTTGGGCAGGTGCACGTCACTTAGTCTTCCTCTCCATTAATGGCGTGATAATAGTATATACCTGATATGGTTGTTATGAAGAGTCAAAGTGGTAAGGTGAAGCACCCATCACAGTACATGATACATAGTAAAATCTTAATAAATCGTTGCTGTTTATTTTATGTATTCATATCTGCTTGTTGAATAGATGAATAAATGAATGGTTTGATAGCATTTTATGAGAGAGAGGTCTTACCATAAATATTTTGACCTAGAAAAAGGTATTTAAACGATCAGAAATTAAAAAATAAAAAACTCACTATAATTAGAGGCTATAAGACTGGTTTCATTTGCTATTACATTTTCATCAGTAGTATTAGAAAGGATGGGAACAGGGCTCCGTATCTTTAATTCACTTAGATTTGTGTGTAGCTGGGAATGCTGACATGCCTTACAGGCACAGGGCTTATAATGTGGAGATGAATTTTACTGCTGCTGGAAGCATCCCCGAAGCCTAGAGATATCCTTAGCCCTCCTCTGGATGTAATGACAAGCAGATCCGCAGATGCAAGATGGTACTGGCAGAGGCTGATTTGTCAAGCAAATAATGATAAGTCTTTTGTCATTTAAACTCTGGTTCCTTCGGAGGGTGGGGGAGGGAGAATTACCTTTTGTGCTAAGGCTACAATACCCAGCAAGGCATTGTGGGAGCCAGACTCTGTGGATCCTATCACTTAACTTCCTTAGGTCCTACAACATGAAGTGAGAATCTCTTTTAATAGTGGAACTCTTTACAGCTTCATTTGCAGCAGCAATGGAATTAAGATTAAATTCTATCTGTGAGGCCAAGAAAAGATAATGTACTAAAAGTGAAAGTCAGAACAGCCCTTCAGCCCCTGCTAGTCAAACTCACAAAATAATAATGGGGAGCAGAAAAGGAAACCAGAAAAAGTTTTGGTTAATGTATTAGTTTCCTAGGGCTGCTGTAACAAAGCAACACAAACTGGGTAACTTAAAAACAACAGAAACTTAATTGTCTCACAGTTCTGGAAGCTAGAATCCTGCAATCAAGGTGTCCCAGGGTCTTGCTCCCTCTGAAACCTGTAGAAGAATCCCTTCTTGCCTCTTCCTAGCCTCCGGTGGTTTGCCAGCAATCTTCACTTGCCATTCTTCACCTTCGTGTGGCTCTCTGTGACTTCACACCATCTTTCCGCTGTGTTTGTCTCTATGTCCAAATTTCCTCTTTCTTTGAGGACTCACCCTAATGACCTGGCATTAACTTGGTTACCTCTATAAAGACCCTCTTTCTAAATAAAGTCATATTCTGCAGTACTGTGTGTTAGGACTTCCAACATACTGTTTTGGGGGGCGGGTACCTAATTCAACGCACAAGAGCTTTGTTAATAAAACAAAGCTAAGTCTTTACATATTTCTAAGGGGTCATGCTTACGGCATTAAGTACACTTTGTTTAAGCTGAGGAATTTTTCTCTCTAATTAAGTGTTGTGGAATGACCAACTGTAAAAGAAGTCAACTTGAATGAACTCTGGGATGCTAGGATATGAAGGGAAAAAAAAACCCTGGGCATGGAAACACCAGTGTTTGCCTTACCAGCACGGAGGACAAGAAGGGTAATTGTAGCAAGTAAGTTAGCAGTTACTTAGGGCTTCAGTGCCTGAGCCTGGGGGACCATCTGGGGGGTGTCACAGCTGCTCTGACCACACAGCCTGCTGTGAGGAGCTTCTGGGCATCTCTGTGGGGGCACCCCCCCACCCCCACCCACCCACCTCAGGACCACCCACCACTTCACATTGTAGTCCTTGCTTTCCATGGCAATGTGTGGCATGGTGGATGCTGAGGGTCTTCTGGGGGTGCTTCTCAGATGATTCAGTATGCAGATAGACCGATCTCATTGCTTTTACATTTAAGTGAGGACACCATCTAGCAAATATGCTCAAAATCAATTTGAGGTGACTTTTTAAATATAATCAGCTATGAAAATAACCAAACTAGACTGAATTTTAAAAATCGAAGGATTTTTTTTTTTTTAATCCACACTTTAAAAATGATAACCATAGTGTTTAAGGAGAACTGTTTAGGGTAGGCCAAGTGGTCTTACATCCCAAGTAGATTCTAATCTTAAAAAATAAGAGATCATTGCACAACATTTCTTAATACCTGTATTTAAATATGAAAACTTGCAAAACGAATGTAGGGAGGTGATTTGAAGAAGCAGTTACTGATTGATATACATTGAATTTTAAAACTGAAAGTGACCATTATTCATTTCATTAACTACATAAATTTAATGAGGAGGAAAATAGTGCTTCCCATTTTATAAAAAAAGTGTGGGAAATGGAAGTTTTTCAGAAAGAAACGTTAATATCAGAATGATTTATTCTTAGGTACAGCATCAAAATTTCTGTCTTGACAGGCTCTCTGAATTTTGGTTAATTACAGTTTTAGGGATTAAGCGTTTTTGTTTTGTTTTGTTTTGTTTCAGATGGAAAGTTAAATCTGTATCACTATTTACAGACAAATACAACTTTTAAATGTTTAAACTAATTTATATGCATATGACTTACCTCCACATGGATTGATTGTTAAAGAATGTCCATAAGATACAGGAAATGAGAAATGAAGAGAGAACAATAAGAATGAGAAAGATAAATATAGGGAGTGGGCTCAGGGAAATTCTCTCTCATTTTAAACTTCCTGGATAAATGCTCTACAATTTCCTGGCCCCAGGGAATGTGCTTTTATCTCTACAGTTCTGTTTTCTGTAATTTGACTTATCATTCGTTCAGCAGATTATAAAGCATTGTTTCCTCTGGTTTACAGCACTGGGGCTGTCACCTTCCTCCACCTGAGGAATCCTGCCCATAAATCAGTGTGTCCTGTCACCCTCTGAGATGGGGGCTAGCTTCATGTGTACAGTTGCCTCACCTTTTATGGGAGCATGAAAACTTTCCAGTAACATTTACTCCTTCTTTCTGAAGAACCAACTTGAGATAACATTTTAACTTCTTGGGCCATAACTAAAGAAAGTGTCCTTTTCTCTCTCTCTAGCTAATTTCAGTGCTGCATATCAACAAATGAGTGCTTGGCGATGGCAGGACAGAGGTTTGGATTATGCACTGAAGGGTGCTGGAAGGCAGTATAAAAGTGGGGACTCTTGGTAGTAGAAGTCTTTAAAGCCAACTGTAAAATCCCTTGTCTTTGCTCCTTCTCCTGGAATCCCTGTCCTAACCCCACTTCCCATAATTCTGCCATCTGTTGCACCTCAAATTGCAGTCAACATAGCAGACCATAATCCCTCTTTCATGCCTTGGCTTACAGTGTTGACTGTAAAAATGAAAATGCAGCATCCTGCTCTTGGAGCCCCCACACAATGAATCTTTCCCATTCCCCGTGTCTCTCATAGTGGGCTTCTTAAACAAAAAGCTGTGTTGTGTCAGCTTTGGATTTTAATGTGCACCTGCAGCTTGGGGAATAGCCCAGGACTAGTGTCTCAGTGAGAGGAGAGAAGCCTTGAGGGATCTGGGGCAGCAGAGCAAATGACTGTGCTGGGGTGTAACAGGTCACTGAACCAGTTACACAGTTTTATTCATGCCTCCTATTGATTCAGATTTTTTTATTCTGAAACAACCCTGCTCCTGGGTGAAAACATACACAGTCCTCTTACTGACCAGATATAAAACACATCCTCAGATAAGTAAGTATAATGTCCAGTCTCATAATTATCAAAACTCCCACCTTGATTTTAAGGTGAGGCATCTCTTCTCTCTCCAATTTGGGATTGTTGCATATTGCAGGTGGGAACTCCCTGACTGAGGAAGGTGGTGCCTTCAGCTGCTTTTCTAAACTGGCAGTTCTAATCTTCCCCCTCCATATTCCTATGGAGTCTGGAATGTGGGAGACAGAGAGGAGGAGGAGGGAGCACTGCTTTTACCAGTGCATACTTCCGTGATGGCTGTCAGTGTGACACAGACTTGGCAGGTGTTTAAAGGGGACTCTAGTTCCTATGGTCCCGTGAAGGCACTTCAGAGACCCTTACCCCTGCCACCAGCCACTGAATATCTCTTGCCTGCAATTCTCTGAAGAAGGGTAAGGGTTAAGTGTATCTTTCCTTAGGCTGGATTCTTGCTCCTTCTCAGGCATTTAGCAGTAGATCCAAACTGTTTTCTGTTACACTCTTTTATTACCTTCTTTCATACCTTTTTTCTTGTTATTTACATATCATAAAATGGAATTCGAAAAAAAATACTCAACGTTAACTGTAGAAAAATAAGTCACGTCTTGGGCACAGTCCAGAAAGTTTCATAGAACATGTCTCGTGTTCTCACAGAAACAGATGGTGTCATTGTCCTGAAGACTCTACACTCAAATATGTGGAGAGTAAACACTGCATCAAAAGTGACTCTTCAGCACTTTTGATTCTATTACAAGTTAATATGGATCAAAGCATAGTCAGCTCAATGAGTTGTGTCCTTTAAGACAGTTGGAAAGTTTATCATAAAAAAAAAGACATAAACCAGTGTCCACGTGAACGTAGTCTTTCGTAACTCTTAATGATAATCGGCCTCTGAGTGAGGTGTCGTCAATTCTGTTTGATAGACAATGAAATCGGGTTCAGAGAGGGTAATGACTTGGGCGAGATCACTGAGCAATATAGTGGGACGGAATCAGAATTCACATTCAGATCTTTCTAACTCCAAATTCTGTAGTATCTACACGACACCTTATAATGTCCTGGAATATACCAAAATAAGAGAAACTTTTAAGTTAGTGAAATCTGGTCAATGATGTCAAATATTCAGGCAAAGATGCAGAGGGAGGGGTACTAAGAAAATGGCTTTCGGTGAGATGCCCATATGAAGGTCGCCAGTTCATTCCACCTGGCTGAGCAGGCAGGTGGCAGCTTCCTCCCTTCACCTTGTCTGATTTTCCTGGGTAGAGGAGGACCATTCTTTGGTTAAAGGGCTGGGATCCTTGTTCAAGCATCTAATTAAGCTCCCACTAACATTTTGTAGGGGAATATTGAGATTAGCATATTTGAAATGGCACTGCCACCAGGAATCTTTAAGAGCCGTTTCAGTGGTGTGCTAGGTGGAGAAGGAAAGAGGTAAGGGCTTCTTTTTAAAGACTTTCCAAAATGAAATAAAGGGGGAAAGAAATTCAAAGAGAGGTTGGTCTCAAAAATTTTTTTTTTATTTTAGATTTTTCAAGACCTAGATATGTTTATCGGCAGGGAATGAAGGCACTTAAGGAGAGGGAGACAGATTAATTTTGCAAGGAAGGAAGATCATGACATAAATGTGTCATAGCCAGGATGATCTCACATACAGATGACAGGGCTCCTCATGAAGATAGATAGGTAGAGAGAGAGAGAGAGAGAGAGAGAGAGAGAGAGAGAGAGGATGGGGGCGGGGGGAGAGATAGGGAAGTAGATAGATGTTTTAAGTCAGGGGAAGAAAAAAAAAAGGGAGAGAGATAGGGTAAGATGGAGAAGTTAAAAAATTTAAACATTTTCTGTATAATTAAGATGATCATAAAGTTTATCATGTAAACCAGATCACTTTGAGGGTGCAAGGGGCTCCTTCTGAAGAGATGCTGAGATAACAAACAGAATCTACAGCTAAAGGTGATGTACAGTTGCCTCCAGTGCCTTCCAACTTCTTTCTAAAATTAAAGCCATCCCCCTTTCTTTTTCTTATTCTATGAAGTATATACTTCATGCCTATTTGGTATTTATTCATTTAAAATTTGTTTCAAGAACTTTTTATATACCACTACACTCTGATGCATGGTGTAGCAACCAGCAAAATGTTTTTGATAATGTATCCTATTAGACTTTTTGAACATGAATCCTCAGTAAAAATAAATTTAGGGGTACCTAGGTGCCCCTGTTGGTTAAGCATCTGACATCGGCTCAGGTCATGCTCTCACAGTCTGTGAGTTCGAGCCCCGTGACAGGCTCTATGTTGATGGCCCAGGCCTGGAGCCTGTACTACTTGATCTGGACTAAAATGGTCCTACTGACAAGCACAGGTCAAAACGAAATAGAAGTAGGAATTTTAAAGTCTTCTTTCTGCACCTTGGAAGGTTGACTTGGGGGGTTCAGGCATGGACTTTGATGTCGTATAGATCTTGATTCAAAATTTTGCTTTAACATTTAGAAGCTATGTGATCCTGAACAAGTTACTTCATTTTCTGAAATTTAGCTAGCTATTTGCTATAAAGTGGTGATAATAATACTTGACTCAGGTTTTCTTTCTTTTTTCCATTTTCTTCCTTCCTTCCTGTCTTTTGTTTTTGTTTTTGTTTTTTTTTGTTTGTTTGTTTGTTTTTGTTTTTTTGTGGCAATGGCCCTGAAAGAAATCCTACCAAGAGCCTAATGCATGAATGCATAGCAGGTGCTCACTGACCCATAAATTGCCTCTTTCCCTCTCTACTTCTCTTCTCCCATCTTCCTTTCTGGCCTTCCATGATCCCTTCACCTTTCATGCTTTGCTCCTAAGTTTGAAAAATGAAGGGAAAAAGAGAAACTTCATATATTTCACCAGCTACTCTAAGACCTCAGATTTATTCTCCTAGAATGGTGGTTTGCAAACCTCTCTTCTCTAACAGAAACAGGCAAGGGGACCTCTCCCCAGATTTATATATGCCACATACTTCTCCTAGGACTCATCAACCAGAACATATGAGGTTACATTAATAGTAATAACTCAAAGTCCACTAGCGTTGCTGGCTCTCCCCACTTGTTGGCAAAGGACTTTGACCACCCCTGCCAGCCCACCCGCTGGTATTTCTGGAACTTTCTAAGGGGGGTCTTAAATATGCTTAGAGGCAGTTTCAGCCTATATAAATCCAGCAACACTGGGCAGTTTGGCCCTCCTGTTGCTCTTCTGTGCACAGTATCTCCCTGACCCAGTTCCACGTACCCTCTCATGGCCTTGGAGTCCTCCTTCTCCATGCTCCTTCCCTGGCCATTTTAGTCCCTCCTGTGGCTCTACTCAGCATAGTTAGTGCCTGGACAGACTCACCGAGGAAGACCTGAGCTCCAATCTGCCCAATCTGCCTGGAGTCTATGTCAGGGGGCTGAGGAGGAGTCAGAGGTGAGGGAGGGGACAGAGTCTCCTCCCTGTGCCTAATCTTCTGGCAGGGTAGGATCACAGCAGGTATATTATACAATTTGGTAGAAATATTTTAATTGATAATTATAGCTCTATCTCCCTCTCTTGGGGCTTGTACATGTATCTAAGAGGATAGGATAGGGACAGTTCTGGAAGGATATACCCTGCTCCATCCTGCTAACTAAGCCTTTGTCACAGGCTCAGCTCATCATCTTTGGTTCTTCCCTTAGCATAAATTCCCTATGAACACACTTCCAACCTCCATCCAAAAAACCTTTTGGCCATCAAATTATCAAGCTATACGCAGATATGCCTAAGCCTTAGAAGAAAGTATCACTTGAATTCTGGTTCCAAGGGATTTGGCATCAAGCTGAGAATATATAGTGAGTACTGTCTCTTCAGTTCACTAGAAAGGAACAGCATCAACCTCATTCTGATCTTCATCCTTGTCATAATTATAATCATCATCATCATAATAGCTACCATTTAAGTGCTTCTTATCAGCTGGATGCATTTAATTAAATAGTGCATGATGTAATTTTTTTTACGTAAGACTGGCTCAGGCATGACTGAAGTAGGGGAACATAGCCCAAGTCCAAGATGAATTTCTACTATGTCAGGATCTCTTTGTCATCCCAGATATTACCAAAATCTGCCATACTAGTGAGAGGAGGTGTGTGGTCAGGAACTAGAGGCATAGACTAAAGAGGTACAGATTGGAGAAACTATAATATAATTTGTATAGATCTGAGCTACCAAAAGTATTTAAGAAAAAAGGCTGAAAATGTTCTTTGGGCTCCAAAAGATGAAGCCTTCAGTTCCATTATAATTTTCACAAGTTTGTTCTACACAATTCATTTAAAGGGCAAAAGTAACTTATTTTTGCTTCATTGTGCATTTTAACGAAATGCCCTGGAAGCATCAGCATCTCCTTATCTTTCTCTCCCTTGGAAAGAGCAATGTATAATGAACACGCTGACATTGAAATGAGTAATTAATATGCAGCTTCTTTAGTCAGTATGAATCAGTGTTTTGATGATGTTTTCCAAGGATAGGATTATACTTGGCAGTATTTCTGCCTTAAGGTTGATAAGTCTAGATTCTAGAAGGAACAAATGCATTAAATAGTACTGTTAATTTGTCCTATAAAGCGTACAGCTTTACAAGAGACAAGTAAAGCTTATAGAAGAGACAAATTAATGAAAACTAATTAAATATGTATTAGCTTTTAAATATTCAGGTCATTAAAATTTTGTGGCAACTCTTGAATTATTTAGAACAATAATTTTAAAAACCAACTTAGGAAAAACAGATCTGTGATATGTTGTCTATAAGATTAGTAGATTCTTCAAGATTTACCAGCTATCCTTTCATTGATGTTATAATAATTATAATTCAAAGTGTTAGTTGACTTTTTCAGTTACCTGATTTGCTAGGGCTTCTATAGTGTTCCTAGAGAAAGCTCACTCAACCAAACCTAGTTTAGAATCCATGTTTCTTCCATGGGGTGCCTGGGTGGCTCAGTCGATTGAGCATCCGGCTTCGGCTCAGGTCATGATCTCACAGTTTGCCGGTTCAGGCTCCGCATCGGGCTCTGTGCTGACAGCTTAGAGCCTGGAGCCTGCTTCGAATTCTGTGTCTCCCTTTCTCTCTGCTCCTTCCCCGCTCCTTCTCTGTCTCTGTCTTTCCTTCAAAAATAAATAAAAACATTAAAAAAAATTTAAAAAAATCTATGTTCTTTCCACGAATGCGGATTGTTCTTTCCCTTGGCCAGCAAGTTCAGCCTCTGAGCCATTATTTCGGCCTTCCTATTCCTTCTCCATCAAGTTATTTACCTCTCTAGAAACTCTGCTCCAACTATCACAACATTATTCCTGATTCATCCTATGTGACCCTAATCTCTACTAGGAAGAATTAAGCAAGTGTATTTTTTGGAGCACAATTCTTCTGTGATGCTTTGGGTAAAAGGGTTTCATAAATAAAGAATGGAGTGACATGTTTCTTTTATTATATCCCTCTGAGAGACTAACATCATGTCTTGAAAGTTTTCCTGTAAGCAGCTTATCTTAATTAACTGATTTGATCACATATTTACATCCCTAAGAACTTTTCTGTGGAATGGGCTCTAGGAACCAACTACTACAGTTGTGATATTTGGATTAAGTTTGCTGATGTCATTTTTAGAGTATTTAGTCATTCTTCCTCCATTTGATAGAAAGTTCTTCAGCTTTGTTGTCCCATCTCCCCTAGCATCCACATGTCCTCTGTTCAAAGTGGGTTTTTATTCACAGCTACCAAATGAAAATGGATGGTTATTGTGGCAGACCTGAAAGTTGCCATTCCTATCTAGATTTGAAAATATTCCTCACATTTTTACAATAGGACCTATATAAGTCTGTCTTATATGACCTTGTCTGTCCCTTCTTTAAATTCTCTAGTCACCACCTTAGTCACAAATGCTGCTAATAACCACATTCAACTTCAAAGCCTTGTCATGGGCCTTGTATTTTAGTTCCTATTGCTGAAGTCTGGCCTTTCCTGGGTATACAAGTCACAGCTGGTAATGATGGAGACCAGATGATGCCCCAGCAGCACATTAAAGGTTTTCACCAGGATGTGGTTTGATGGTTTTGCTTGGGTATTTTGTTGTTGTTATTTTTGCCTTTGGAATGTGAGTTGTGGCCAAGAATTATTTCCCTGATTACATTTTTGCTATCCCTCTGCATTTGGAGAGTTGGAAAACATACAGAGACATAAGGAACATGCTTGTAAACTACTTCTCAGGCTAACTAATAAGCTTTTGTAGGGTGATTTTTAGCTGTGATCTTTTATGTATCCAATAAATATGCTTCTATTAAGTCCACAGTACCAGGCTGACATCTTGGTCTTATCACTTTTATGAAGGTATCATTATTCTAAGTTTTTAAAAAACTTAAATATTTATAGGCATCATTCTTTGAATACTGTAGGAGCAGGGTCCAACCTTACAATGTGCTTTCACATCATAATGTGGTGGAATGTGCATAGGTTTAGGATCGCTGGTTGAAATGCACTGTGTACAATATATAGGCTATTACTATTTAAAATATTTATTACATTTTTCTCATTATAGAATTGTCACATGTGCCTTGTAAAGAATTTGAACAATATGGAAAAGGACAAGGAAGAAATTTAAAATGATTATCTTGCCGCCATATACATCTCATGCTTTATTTCATGGTTGGGGGAAAAAAAACAATGGGATAAGTAAAATTGATACTCCAGCCACTAATTTCAGCATTATAACTAGACAGCTTGCCTATTAGTAATATTTCCAGATGCAGAACCTGTTAATGATCTCATATTCAGAGGCACTTAATGTTGGAGTCCTCCAGTCCTGAGATGCCTTTCTTCTCCCCTTCCCCCAGGCCATACTGATTCGTTCTTTAGGAAAGTCCCCAGACTTTGAATTGCATATCTCTCCCAAATGTGTATCTCTAACCTTGGCCACTCCCTGGAATCTTAACTCATATACACAATTGCCATCTTAACATCTCCATTTAGATGTCCAAGAGACCTCTCAACCTGAAAACTAAAGCTGAACCCCTGATGTTCCTTTCTTCAGACTTTTTCACATCTTAATAAGGAACATCACATTCATACAGGTGCTCAGGTCAAAACCTGAGAAGTTGTCCCTGATTGCTCTTTTTTTCTTCCCCTCTTCCCCTCATCTAGCATCTGTGAGGCTGGAGAGAGAAAGATTTATTTCTTCTCGGACTTTTGGCTAAGATCAAGTGTGGAGAGAGAAAAATTTGGGGTAATGCCAGATTTCCCTGGGCCAAGTCATTATTAAAGAATGTAATTTATAGGGGTCAGTTCTCCCCCTGCTAGAAGCAAATGGAATCCTGTCAACTCCCATGCTGGGGGTAGGCATGGCTTTGGCAGAACAAATGTTTTCCATATTGGAAAAAAGGAAGAACCCTTATGGATGACCCAGCAATATGTAGCCGACTTCAACAACTGCTGTTTTTGGCAGCAAAAATGAACCCCAAGGGCTAAAATATTCAAGCAGTGGCCTTGTGAGTAGCTGCCAATAAGGAGTGTTCACCAGGTTGGACGAAAAACAGACTTCCCATCAAACCAAGAAATTAGGGGAACCTGGATCAGAGAGGTCAGAACCAAGAACAGTAGGTTTTCTTTTTGGGGTAATATGCCAATCCATTTCCCCTCTTCTTCCACAAGGCACTTGCTAGAGTGAGCTGTTGGGTGGGAGTTGGGAGAGGGAATTGGGAAAGGAGCGGAAAGGAAGGAAGGTAAGGAGACTCTGGTACAGTGCTTCTCCATGGGGACTGTTGACCTCTGGGAGGGAAGATTTGTGTTGGTGCAGACTGCCCTGCATGCCGGAAGACATTTAGCATGTCTGATCCTGAATGCCAGAAGTAAATGCTAGCAAAGGCCAGAAGTACCCATCAGTCATTGGGATAAACAAAAGTGTCTACATTTTTATGAATATGAAGCAGTCCCAACTTCCTTGGAGTCTCTTGGAATCTATTAGGAAGGAAAGAACTCTTAAGAGAGATTTGAAAGAATAATGTATGTATGTATGTATGTATGTGCCTGTGTGAGGGAGAGATTGGTTAGAGAATGCTGTTTTACCTCCAGGGGTGGTCAGACTTAGGAGGATGTGGAGACTTATTAGGTCAAGAGCAACGCCTGCTTCAGGATCCTCAAGGATTCCTAAGACAGGGTAGAGTGTCCATTGCCAGGGTCCTATGGGAGAACAACTTCATCCTCAACTGACAGGGAGTTTTGAGGCCCAGCCAAGATTAGATTTGTTTTGCCATATGCATCTAAAATCCTGTTGGAGTAGGATTCTTTTACAAACCCTTAAATAACTAGAGTGTGTGACACATATGAACATCTGTGATGTCATTTTCTTTGTGGTAACATTCCACTGGCCTGAGTAATACTACCTAACAACATATGCTGTAGCTCCCTGCAGCCTGTGCTTGCGACCAAGAATCACTTTGTCGATCACACTTACATAGAAAGATGGGTACAGGAGATAATCTTAGACAGCTTAGACTCAAATCCGCCAACAGCATTTAATTTTATAAATACACCAATATGCAGCATCCCCTTTGGCTGGTTATTTTATTTCTCTGAACCTCAGTTTTCCTGTTAAACGGGGCTATTGACACTTACTTTACAATGCTGTAGCAAAGAATGGATAAAATAATTGTGTAAAGGATCTGATACACATTTCATGACTCAATTAACTCTAATGTCCTAACTGGTCAGATAGTCCAGATACTTACCTGGAGTAAGGAAACTACTTTGGACTAGATGGCCTTCTGTAGTTTTATAGAAGTCTGTGTCCTTCAGGTACTTTCCAGCCTTCCTCTTGACCTGCTCATGATTTTGCACAGCCAGCACTAGACAACGTAGAAGAATGAATCTTACCCTCATCCGGGTTGATTACACATCACACTACAATTGAAGTGGGAACATCAAGTGTATGGGGATGTAAGGAGGAGCAGAGCCAGAGAAAGGGTATGGTGTACATGTCTGTCTGGGTATCAGATGCCAGTTTTGTCCTAACAAGTTGGTGGAAACAAAGAGGAAGGGAAAAAAATTTCCACTGAACTGATTTGTGCTTCTGGCAGCACCAGCGTTCAGACTCCTCACTGCATGAGTAAACATTTGTTTGCTGTCATGTCAGATCATGTTGTTGCTGAAGACTTCCAAATATCTGTGAAAAACTCAAATAATTGGAGAGATTTCTTAAGAGGCATGCAGAAGTTACAGAAGTCAGGAATGCCGGTCGCCATATAAACATGAAGATGATTAAACTGAAGTTGGGATTCATGTAGTCAAACATGAAAATGGAACAAGCTGTTAAAGGTGTTTTTGCTGTTGCTCTTTCTTTCACACAGCCTTTATCATTTAGACAGCTCCACCTTCTTTCCCCTAACCCCCGTCTCTTCGGTTTCTTTCTCATCTTATAGCAACACAGCCTCTATACCCTCCCTATTTAGATGGCCCTTACATCACTACAAATATCGCTGTATCACAGAATAGATATTAAGACATGTCTTTATAAGTTGTGTAGAACATGAACCTAAAAAATAATAATTACAAGAGAGGAGCCTGGGTGGCTCAGTGGGTTGGACTCAGTCGGCTCAGGTAGTGATCTCACGGTTTGTGGGTTTGAGCCCTGCGTCGGACTCTGTGCTGATAGCTCAGAGCTTGGAGCTTGCTTTGGGTTCTGCGTCTCCCTCTGTCTCTGCTCCTCCTTCACTCACACTTTCTCTCTCTCTCTCTCTCTCTCTCTCTCTCAAAAATAAATAAACATTAAAAAAATTAAAAAAAATAATTACAAGAATTGTTGAAGCAAAAAATGTAGTAAAGTCCTGATGTTCTCACTTACTAATTAACCCAGACAAAGGGACACTTTCCAAAACTGCTTTCACTTCAGGTAAGAGTGCCAAAATGAATGAACTATTTAACTAATTTACCTTAGCTGGAGTCTCAAAAATGTGGTACCTAGTTCTTAGGAGAAGCACTTTTATTTTTTTAATATAAGCAGAAAAACTGGGAAATGAGCTAATGGCTTCTGACTCTCTTGCAATATCTCTCTCTTGTCCCCGAGGTTAAATATACTCATCACAGACACAGGCACAGACATAGGTGACCTCATAGGGGCTGAAAAAGAAATTAGAAACAGCAAGAAAGGCAAAAATAACACAGGATCATTGCTGAGATTTGTGTCATACTTGACCAAAGTAATAATAGCTGAGCATGAATTGGACACTTACTATATATGTGTTGAGCCCCGGTGATGAGTGCTTTATAGGTGTTATTTATCTGCTCCTCACACAGCTCTAAAAGGTACATAATGATGATAATAGCAAACATCTAAATGGCATTTATTATGTGTTAGGTGGAGGTATAAGCACTTTGTAAATGTCAACTCATTCAATCTTTGCAAAAATCATTTGAGATAAGTACTGTTAGTATTCCTGCTTTACATATAAAGAAATTGAGGCATAGAGGATTTCAGCATTTTGACAAAGATCATAGTTAATACATAGTGGACCTAGAATTTGAACCCAGAGAGAGTAGGTACCAAATAGTGCAATAAACACCAAGCAATAGTGTTATTAGCCTAAATTTCCCCTGGGTTAAAAGGATCATCGGCATTTTATACCCAAAGTTTTTGACAACTTTGTACCCAAAGTTAATGTCTTCTGGGTTGCCGGGATTAATACTGCTGTAAAGAGAGACTAGAGTGGCCCCAGCTAGGGAGGGAATGAAGAGTGATATGTGGACAAGATGGGTAAGGATGTGATCTGTGAAGGCAAAAACCATGGAAGGTGAGGGAAACCCCGTAAACAGACACCTCACTGTTGATACATGATGGCGGACTTTAGGTGGGAAAGCATTTCATGCCTTTACAGTTTCTTTAGACTTGGTCCCTCCGGGATGCATTCCAGAGTTGCTTGGTGGCAGCAACTGTGTGCAAATAGCCATCATCTTTTATCTGGACTGAATTCTAACTGCCACTCATGTCCTTCTATCAACTTTTCCCTACCTAACAGCTAAGAGGGAGCGTTTAAAAGTATAAATCAGATCATGAGGCTCCCCTGTTGGTAATCATCCAAAGCCTTTCATCTTATTTGGAATAAAATGCAGACTCCCCACCCTGCCGTTCAGGGTCCTGTGTGACCTGCCCTTTGCCTAACTAGGTGGAACATTTTAATATCCATTTTGAAAAGGATATTACTCAATGGGTATATATTACTTAGCTGAAAGTTCTTCCTTAGTATAATATTCTGCACTACCACACATGATGGGGAAATTTACATTTGCATGGTCAATATTTTTTGAAGATTTAATTGAAAAATCACTCCGTTTTTTTTTTCTCAGATAATTATTTAATTCTAATGTTTGCCCCTGTGCCCCACAACTGTAAAGCTCATAGTTATAAAATTACTGCTTGGTTTCAGGGTACTAAGCCAAAAATACATAGCACAATGCACACACTATATTTGAAATGCCTTTTAGAGTAGCCCCTGGACAAATTATATGTTGATTGGGAAGGAGATCAGAATATGCTACCCCGGGGGCGCCTGGGTGGCTCAGTCGGTTGAACGGCCGACTTCGGCTCAGGTCATGATCTCGAGGTTCGTGAGTTCGAGCCCTGCGTCGGGCTCTGTGCTGACAGCTCAGAGCCTGGAGCCTGCTTCGGTTCTGTGTCTCCTTCTCTCTCTGCCCCACCCCTGCTTGTGCTGTGTCTCTCTCTGTCTTTCAAAAATGAATAGATATTAAAAAATTAAAAAAAAAAAAAGAATATGCTACCCCAAAATATGACTTTGGCAGGAAGGTCTTGAGCTGAAGGCAATTGAGAATCAACAGATGCAGGAAGAGTTCTTGCTCTCCTCTTAGCTGGCTAAAAGCAAGGCATCAATTTCCCTTTGAGAAAGGAATTCCCCTCCACCTCCCCCCACCCCCATATCAAAAGGGAAGAGTGATGTTTTATCATTGAAGTTGAGGAGTCCATATCAAGATGAGTTTGTGCAAACAGACCTTACTAAAATAGACCCTATCTTTCTAGTTTCCTCATATATTTCCTAGTTACTTCCCCATAATTTATCATCCCTTGAAGCCCAAACCTTCTTTCCTTTGTTACAAGGGGATATAAACCCCTGATTCTAACTGCTTGAGTTTCACTTTTTCTGTGAACTTTCTGCATATGAATATTAATAAAAATTGTGTACCATTTTTCCTGTTAATCTGTCTTTTGTTCGTTTAATTTGCAGGCCACCAACCATAACCTGTAAGGGTAGAGGAAAAGTTTTTCCTCCCTGACAAATACATTTATACTTGTAACAGGGTTTTTAGATGAAACCAAGGGACATTAGATGCCATATGCCAAAGGAAGTGCTAGACTATAGTCAGAATTAACAAAGTGATGTCATCAAAACTTAACCTGCTGCCCACATGGAAGGCATAACTGGCAGGTTTTTCAGGGAGGTAGAGGTGTTGGTGAGCTTTGGGTCTTTTCCTTTTGCTAAAAGAGGAGAAGGAGTGGGGTTACAGGAATATTTCCACTTTTGCCTTCATTCAAGGGAGATTAAAAGTTGTCAAAAACAAATTCAGACTTAAGTAAGTAGAGACTTCATTTAGAAACTTGCAGTGGAGAGAACGTTCTGACCTCGGCATTTCCAAGGGTCTGAAAATTAAATAGAAAAAGGATTTTCTTTTAAATGGAAGAGTAAACAGGACTAGCAGAAACTGTGGGGAGCAGGACAAGTGGGAGGTGTAAGTGTACAGGATGATCAGGGAAGTCTAACAGGTTCTGTTTCTCTAGGGAATCAACTGATGCATAGAATGAACCATAAAGGGGGATGTTTCACACGTGAGTGCTTTAGTGCTTGCTCAGACTTGGGGACAAGACTGAGTTCAGGGATCTGTAGAGAGAAGAGAAGTCTGACTAAAGTTTGGTAAAACCAGTTATGAGCAGTTGTAATGAACAATTGTAAGCCCTTCATCAAAGGATGTTACTACAAGAGCTTAATGCATTTTTTCAAGAGACACAGTGGACAGGGATCTCCTTTCTGTGTGAGAAACACGTAGAGTGAGAGGCTGGCTTAAATTGGCCTGTGGCAGCGAAAGAAAGGGCTACTGTTTAAAGAAAATAATTATACTTACAAAGTTGGTTGAGGTAAAGAATGTGGGAGTTTCCCCTAGCCTTCTTGTGAGAGAGGTCTTAGCTAAGAGGACCATCGGGAAGAATGAATGGACTGTGGCAGAGAAGCTGCTGCTGCTGCTGGGTCTTAAGAGGCTGAGTCAGAAGGGTAAAGATATGTTTCTCTTTAGCAGAGGAATAGCAGGCAAGAGGTCCTCAGAGATTGGGGTCTACAAAGAACTCCTAACTGAACTTCATAAGAGAATGAATTAGTTTTCAATTCTTTTTTTTAAATTTACTTTAATTTTCAAAAATTTTTTTGCTTGCAAATATTCTGTTTTATTTTCTAATGTAATTTATTGTCAATTTGGCTTCCATACATCAATTCTTTTTTTTAAAGAATTAAAAAAATTTTGTTTAATGTTTGTTTATTTTTGAGAGAGAGAGAGAGAGAGAGAGAGAGAAAGACAGAGTGTGAGGGAGACACAGAATCCAAAGCAGGCTCCAGTCTGTGAGCTGTCAGCATGGAGCCTGACTCGGGGCTCAATCCCCTGAACCGTGAAATCATGACCTGAGCTGAAGTCAGATGCTTAACCAACTGAGCCACCCAAGCACCCCTTAGTTTTTGATTCTTACCAGGCTCAAAAAGCTCAGATGCTAGGTCCACACAACAGAACCAGTCAGACATGAACTTTCCTGTGCCCCTTTGCTTTCCTTGTATTCCCCTGCTCCTTCCCCAGATGTCATAAATCGATTAACAAAATGTATAAGGAAGAAAAACTTGGCTGTTGAAACCTGGCTGTTGAAAAGTTTTAAATTAAAAGCAATAACGAGGAGCACCGGGGTGGCTTAGTTGCTTGAGCATCCGACTCTTAATTTCAGCTCAGGTCATGATCCCAGGGTCATTGGATGGAGCCCCGCATCAGGCTCTGCGTTGAGTGTGGAGCCTGCTTGAGATTCTCTCTCTCTCTCTCTCTCTCTCTCTCTCTCTCTCCCTCTCTCTCTCTTTCTCTCTCTCTCTCACTCTCTGCCCATCTCCCCCACTCTCGTGTTCTCTCTCTCTCTAAAAAAAAATAATAAAAAATAAAAATAAATAAAAGCAATAATGATTCCAAATAACCAAACAAGGAAGGCAATAGCTTGGGGCAAGAAAGGTTTGTATGCCCAACTTCGGAAATACTCAAGCCACAAAGTAAAATTACCTAATCTTGTAAATTATTTATCTAAAAGTCACTATCAAAATAAAGGATAAAGTTTCAACATGTGTGTAACATTTTTATTTATTAAAGGACATTGTCAAAAATATTAAGTGTTCTTTAATCACTGGTAAGCCCTTGCCACTTAACTCATTTCTTCATGCCACAATGGGAATAATTATTTTCCTTTTCTTTGGAGAATATTTTTGTGAACATTTGGTTGATAAATTGTTCAGACTATTTAGAAAACTGTAGAGAAGTGTAGAAACCAAAGCAATCAAATGGCTGAGTCATCCATTAGGATCCTCAAACCTTTTTGAATACCTTTGGCTGAGTTCCAATTAACAGAGTATGATGACTAATCTGCCACAACATTACCCCTAGGATTGCATCTCATAGAAGCTTCCTGTAGCTCTCTTCTACAATATTTTGAAGTCTCAATAATGCTTTCTTTCAGAGGGGCTCCCTTGAGATATCTTGCTAACCTCATCCAATGCCAACACCCAGCTCACTTGAGGACAATCGATGATCTATTCTGGACCTGATCAAATTGCTTGGTGTTTCTGTGATTATGCAGCCTCCTGGACTGAGAGCAATCAGGCAGAGAATTATCAGGACATTGACAGATTAGTCTCATCAGTTACCTGCTGTGACCACAAGCTTTCTGTATATTAATAAGGAAAAAATAGCCTGCTGATTGTCATTTAAATTACATGAGGATATATTTGTCTTTTGGAACTCCAAGGCATTTAAATGTGATGTAAGATAAAAATTCATTAAAGAAGGCAAGGAGATGTTCCAGCAAACATTTCCCAGGAGGCTGAAGTATCTTCTCTACTTGCACAGTAGAGAAGATAAGTACATTTTGTGCTTAATCATTTTCAATACGAAACACAGTTTAATCCAAGAAATGTTTATTGAACTCTTGACTATGGGCAAGGTACTGTGTTGGGCCCTGCAATAAAACAGTGTCCTGTGGACACATACCTTTCAGTGAACAATGGCAGCTTCTCACAGCCAGGTCTGTAACTCTCCTGAGAGCTTTCTTTGGCCATGGGGCATGCTCAGGGAGCATGCAGAGCAGGCTGGAAAAACCCAGGGAGTTGATGCCCTTGGGAACAGCCATAGTCAGTGACAAATAGGGGCTTTTTTGCCCCTCAGGTGGGACAACTCCTGAATGTATTCTCTACTGTCTCCTAGAGATACCCAGCAGGACTGCCCTCAGTTACCCAGAGTGCTTGGTGCCCATTAACTTACCCTACATTGACTTTCTTCCCTTTCCTGCCTCACTTGTCCACTCTCCTGATGGGTGCTTCCTGGAATCACTTTCCAGATTAACTACTTGCACCCAAATCCTTGTAACAGATTGTACTTCTGAGACGTTCACCCTGAGACAGCAGACAAACACAAGGTGAGTGAAATAACCAGCAAACCATCCAGCTTGTTTAAAGAGAGCAGAATGTATAAGGTAAGTAATAGTGGAGGCAGTAAAGTTTTTGGCTTTTTACTCTGTGCTGGGAATTACGTAAAGCACTTTTACCCATTCTATTACATTTAGTAATCAGAAAACCCCTCTAAGGTAGGCACCATTGTAACTTAGAAGTACAGAGAGGTTATGTTGCTCAAGATCACACATCTATCTAGTGGGGAAAGCAGAATTCAATCGCAGCACTCAGAGATGCAAAAACTATTTTGAAACAGTGCTCCTCTGCCTCCCTGGTGTTGTGTGGTTATTGAATGACAATCTGAAGAGTTTCTACCTACCTGGAGGGGCACTGAGTAGCCAAGGAAGTTCCTGAGACAACTGAGGAAGAACAGAGGGGCTGCCTCAGGTTGGGTGGTGACTCTGACAAGAAAGAAGAGTGTTAACACTGTGAGCAAAAGCCAAGGTCTGGAAACATCAGAGGATATCCAGTCATTCAGGGCCCTACCCAGACACCTCCAGGACATCTGTAGTCCATGTGTGGCCACTATTTGGGGAGTAAAAATTGAAATCTATGTTCTGATTCCATAGACAAACCTCAATCAGAGTCCTGGCCCCATCATTATGGTTTCTGAGATTTTGAGTGAGGTGAGTTGTCTCCATTCTTTGAATTTCAGGCATATTATTGGTAACAATATAAATTATTCCATGAGGTTGTTGTGAAAATTAGCAAAATCAATGTGTTTCAAGAACTTTGCCTTTTGCTTGGCATGTTCAATTTTTGTTAGCTGTTATTGAAGCATTATTAAAGCCAGGAACTATGTCTTATGCATGTAGGCTGACCCTTTTCACATCTCACAAAATTTAGCCTCTTCACAAAATTCAAGTACACAAAACATAATATTGCTTTATTGAAGATTTGTGGGACTAACATACAGAATGAATAAATAGTTGAATTCTTGACAAGTTGTCCTAATAAGACCTGTTTCTCTGATCCCTTATTACTTAGCTGTCTGGGTCTTGTAAGACTGCCGGGTGGTGAGCAAAGAGATGCAGGTCATACTGGGAATATACCCTGGCCTGGGAGAAGGCCCACTTTCCTCCTACCCTGGAAGAAGCTCTAGTGGGAGTCCTTCTGAAGGCCACGTTAGTGGGTGCTGCTGCATATTTTTGCAGGTGCAGGAATATAAAGAAGTCAGAAAGGACATGCTTAGCCACTAAAAGGCGCACAAGTAGAGTAACCCACAAGTTTGGTGCTAACTCCAGATGGCTTGGATTTTATTTAACCTGTTATAAAACGTTCTTCTATAAAACCCTTTATATTCATATAATACCATTTTTTTTGGCCTTAAGTGGAATTTGGAACACAGTTTTTCTGCAAATTGTCGTCCATATACTTGGGGATATTTTACATTGCAGTGCAATTTAGTTAGGTGTAAAGGGTGTTTTGCACTTAATCCCAAATTTGTGCTTGGTCTTATAGAGGAATCCAGAGAAATGCAAGCCACATTTCCTTCCTACAAAGCCTATAATTTCACCAGGGGGAGGAAAAGAAGGAACTAACATGTGTTTAGTGCAAGGGAAGACGGAAATGGCTGTGAGTGGGAATGTTCTAAGGAAGAGGGAAATGGAATGTGAGTTTGGGTGTGTAATATGGTTGTGATTTAGGTGAAAGCTTCAGGTGATATTCACAAAGAAAGGAACAGCATGGGCAAAGGTAGAAGAAGGAATAGGAAAGATTTGTGTATGTGACAGTGAGCATAGTGTCCTGGCAGGGGTGGGCATCACTGAAGGTAGATTTGGGAAAGAGAAGTGGACTGTTACTGGGTGGGGCTTTAGCTGTCAAAGGGAGGCAGTGTCCTCCAAACATTGTTCCAGACTACCATCTTTTCACTTCTATTTGGTGCAACAGGATCTCAGCTGTCTTCTGGAATCCAATCTGTACTGCTTACATCCGATGAAGTGATATTTTAAAAAAATACCGGACTAACTCTGTTAACTCCCTGCTGAATCCTTTTCCTAGCTTCCCTTTGCTTTTGGGAGAAAGGCAAAACCTTTAACATGACCTACAAAGGCTCTTGTTCTTGCCAACCTCCCAGCTTCATCCACCCCTTTCACACTGTCTTTACTCTCCCTCTTTCACACTCATCCTCAGGCTCTTTGTTCAGCCATTCTGGCCTTGATTCAGTTTCCCAGTGATCCCTTCCACCCCACCGGAAGCCTTTGTCTGTGCTACTTCCTCTAACCAGAAGGCTTTCCCCCTCCACTTATCTCTTTGACCTAGTTAGCCAGCCTCTATCTTACACAGTGCAACTCACATAAAGCTTTCTAGGGGATGCTTTCCCTAACTCCCCAGAATATATCCCGTGTTGTATGTTCATAAAACACCCTGTGCCTCTGTCTCATAAGACAGAATCTCAATTTGTGCTTACCAGTTTATTTACTTACCTGTTTTTATGCCACCCTCTTCTACTGGACTGTAAACACTAAGAGGAAAGAACACTTCAGTTTGGTCTCCATTGTTTCTCCTGCATGTAGCACAGTGCTTGGCAAAGAGTTAACAATGATCTCCTGGATTAATGGATAGTTGAATGAATGGATTGGTGAGCAAATAATAAATTGACTCACGAGAGTTTGGTTCAAATTTGCTATCTATTTTCTCTTTATTATCAAGTTTATTTGAGGAATATTAGTTGCTTGTTTTAAGAGCTTCCTATGTCTGTCTTCAGCCAGTTAGTTATTTCTAGAACTGCTGTTTATGAGTTGTGAAACCAATTCTACCCCCACCCTTATCTTTCATTCCTTTGAGTCTTGTTTGTTTTAAAAATGAACAGAGAAAAGTAAACACTCCAATTTTGTGGTTCAGTTCACATTTCACTTTCTCTCTTATTCTGAACATCTATTGATGTTTGAAAAACCAAACTTTTGCATTTATATTGCTATTTTCATTGACAGATATTTAAGAGCTTTAAAAGCGTGTATTAATACTTACAATAGCATTCCAAACTAGAAAAATATATCCACATTAAAGCTCCTTTTAGATACAGAGGCTGTTAACAGGTTCCCAATACAGCAGCAACAATTTCAAATCCAGAACGATTTTTTTTTATTAAACCCACGATATTGACTGATGTTGAATTTCTCCAAGAGGCACCTGTCATTCTAAACCCAACAACAATGATGTCTGTTCAGAGAATACATGGATTTATGAAATTCTGGCTTGAAAACTAAAGGGTTTGAAACATTTACAAAGAAGAAAGCACAAGATAACATTACTTAATTACTAACTTCTTGAGAAATATAATTGGATCTTTAGCTCTATAGTTTTTTCCTAATGTATACATATAAAACTATATATTTTCCTTAAAGCACAAGCTTTTGCTGCACCCTGTGAGTTTTGATATGCCATATTTTAGTCATTTTCATTTTAAAACATTTTCTAATTTCCATTGGAATTTCTCTCTTTGACCATGTGTTCTTACAAATGTATTGCTTACTTTTCAAGCATGTGACCACTTTCTAATTATGTTTTTAAAAAATTTACTATTGATTTCGGCTTTAATTCCACTGTTGTAAAAAAACATTGTCTGTATGATTTCAGTCCTTTGCAATTTGTTAAGACTAACTGCATGATCTAAACACAGAAATTTACAATTTTTGTAAATGTTCTGTGGGCATTAAAACACGTATTCTTAAATGTGTGTAGTCTTACACATATGTCAACTAGATCAAATTTGTTGTGTTATTCAAATCTTTTACCTCCTTCCTGATTTATATTAGGCTGTTTTGTCAATTACTGAGAAATGCTTACTAAAATCCCCAACTGTACTTGTGGATTTGTCAACCTCTTCTATTAATTCTGCCAGTTTTTACTTACTATATTTTGATGTTATGCCATTAGTGTGTACATGTTAAGAATTCTTACATCTTCTGGGAAGGTTGGTACTTTCATCAGGAAATGTCTCTATCACCTTTCTCTAACCTCTTTTTTTGTGATTTTAACATAGCTATATTAGGGTTTCTTATTTGGTGGGAAGGTCATTCTGTGTGGTTTTCTACTTCCATCCTTTTATTTTCAACTTGTCTCCTTATGTTAACTGTGTGATTTCTAGACAGCATATAGTTTTTTTTATCTGTTATTACAGTGTTTGTCTTTTTATTAGAATTTTTGGATTGTTTACGTTTAATGTATTTGTTGATGTACAACAAATTTGTGGAATTTTCTCATTGTCCCACCTGATATTCATTCCCAGTGTCTCCTTTCTAGTCATCTTTTGGGTTAATGTAGCATTTTCTTTTATTTTCCTTCTCTCTATTGGCTTGTTAACACATATTGTTTCATTATTCATTTAGTGGTTACACTATAGATAATAATATCCATCTTATTCTGTTGGTGTCAACTGTAATTTAGTACTTCTAAATTTACTGACAGTGCAAGGATGTTAAAACACTTGAACTCTATTTAACTTCTTTTTATCATCTTTTTATGCTATTCTTGATGTGCCTTTCAATTCTATCTGTATTTTAAATCTAACATGTCATTTTTATTGTATTATAAAGTCAATAGCAACTTAGATTGTCCATTGTATTATAAAGTCAATAGCAACTTAGATTGTCCATATATATATATATATATATATACACACCCTTTTCAGTGTTCTTCATTTCCTACAAGTGCATATCTCTGACTGAAATAATTTTTCTTCTACTTGAAGAAACATCCTTGGTATTTCTTTTAGTGTAGGTCTTCTGGCAGTGGAGATTATTTTTTGATATAAAATATATTTATATTGCCTTTATTTTTTATTCTGTGCATTTTACAAGCTTTTTATTTTGCCATAATTACAAATATGCAAGAAGTTTCAAAACTGTCATAGAGAGTTCCCATGTAACCTCTATCCAGTTTCCTCTAATGGTTGCATTATGCATAATTGTGATAGAATTTTAAAGCTATCTCCCCAAGATTCCCATCCTGTAATTATTAAAACACTAATTGAGATAGTGCTGTGAAAGAATTGTGCAGATGTCACAAAATTTATGGATCTTAAAATAGCAACATTATCCTGGATTGTCTAACTGGACATAATCTAATCACTTGAGCCTTTGAAAGCATCTTGAAGTTTCTCCAACTGGAGTCAAGAGAGGTGTGGTGGAAGAAGAACATGGGAGAAATGAAGTAAGAGCAGAGGTCAGAAGATTCAGAATGAGAAGGACGTGGTCTGCCACTGCTTCTTTGAAGATGAAGGAAGGAGTCCATTAGCCAGGAAATCCAGGCAGCTTCTGGAAGCTAACAATGACTGCAGCCAATAGCCAGCAGGAAAACAGATTTCCATCCTACCAACACAGAACCAAATTCTGTCAATAACCTGAAGGAGCTTGACAGTGGGTTTAACCCAGAACCTCTAGAAAGGGGTTCAACTTTGCCAACATCTTCATTTTGGCTCCGTGAAACCAAGAGCAGAGAATCAACTAAGTCATGCTGTGCCCTGACTTCTGACCTACAGAAAAACTGTGAGATAATAAATTTACATTATTTAAGGTCACTAAATTTATGGGATTTGTTACTGAAACGATAAAGAAATGAAAACAGTATCCATCATACAATATCAAATCTAGGAAATTGATATTGGTACAGTATGTGTGTAGAGTTCTATGTCATTTTAACATATGGAAATTTATGGAACCACCAACGCAATAAAGATACAGAACTGTCATCATTACAAAGATCTCCCTCACGTTACCCTTTTATAGTCACACTTCCTTTCCCCCCTCCATTCCTAGTCCCTGGAAACTACTAATCTCTTCTTCAGCTCTATAATTTTAAAATTTTGAAAATGTTATATAAATGGAATTACAGGGTATGTGACTGAGGATAGTTTTGTTTTGTTTTTTCCCACTCAGCATTATGCCCTTGAGATCCATGTGAGTTGCTGCATGTGTCAGTATTTTGCTTTTCTTTTTCTTTTTTTTTCTTGTGGTATAAAACACACAACATAAACATAACCATCATAACTGTTTTTAAGTGTACAGTTCAGTATGTTAAATATATTCTCATTGTTGTGAGACAGATTCATTAGACTTTTTCATCTTGTGATTCCCATTAAGCCTCAATTCCCTTTTCTTCCTCCTCATAGCCCCTGGTAACTACCATTCGACTTTCTGTTTCTATGAATTTGACTACTTTAGGTATCTCATATAAGTGGAATCATGCAGTACTTGCCCTTTTGTGACTGGCTTAGCTCAGCATCATGTCTTCAAGGCCCCTCCATGTTGTAAGTTTTCTTTTTATTGCTGAGCAGTATTCCATGGTATGGATATACCAGTTTGTTTAGCCATTCACCATCAAAGGCCATTTTGGATGTTGCCAGCTTTTGGCTATCACAAATATAACTGATACAAACATTTGTGTACAGGTTTTTGTGTAGACATACGTTTTTATTTCTCTGGGATAAATGCCCAACTGTGTAATTGCTAGGTCAGATGGTAAATTAATGTTTAGTTTTAAAGAAACGATTAAGCTTTTTCCAGAGTCGTTTACATCTTACATTCCAATTAGCAATGTGTGAGAGTTCCAGTATCTCCACATAATTTAGTATTGTCACTTAAAAAAAAATCAGCTATTCTCAGATGTGTAGTGATGGTTCATTGTGCTCTTATTTGCACTCCCCTAAAGGCTAGTGATATTGGAAATATTTTCATGCGCTTATTTGCCATTTGTACTTCCTCTTTGGTAAAATACTTTATCATATCTTTTCCCATTTTCTAATTTGATTTTGCTTTTTTGTTGTTGTCTGCCATCAAGTTTTTAATAGTTCTTTAAATGTTCTAGATACAGTTCTTTGTGAGATATGTGGTTTGCACAAATTTTTTCCTAGTCTTTAGTTTGCCATTTCATACACTTTTTAAATTAAAAAAAAATTTTGTATTAGTTTATTTTTGAGAGGCAGAGAGAGAGTGCGTATGGAGTAGGGGCAGAGAGAGGGGGAGACACAGAATCAGAAGTAGGCCCCAGTCTCTGAGCTGTCAGCACAGAGCCCAATGCGGGCCTGAACTCACGAACCTCATGATCACAACCTGAGCTGAAGTTGGACACTCAACTGACTGAGTCACCCAGGCGCCCCTTTTTAAAAATTTTTAATGTTTATTTTTGAGAGAGAGAGAGGGAGAGAGAGAAAGAGTATGAGTGGGGGAGGATACCTCATTACTGATTGTGGGGGCGGGGGGGGCGGACAGAATTACAGGATCTTCCCTTCCCCCATGACTTCTACTAACACCACAGCTTAAGAAGACTTGTTATCAGTTGGTGGAAATGAAAGTTACGTTTACCACTTGGTCTCCTCAGACACCACCCTGCTGGAAGTTGATGGCACACCTAGTTACAGCTACTGAGGTGAAAGTCCTATCTCCCAATTGGCCTGTATTGGTAGAGATAGGGCTGGGATCAGTTTTCTGTGATGTTTGCTTTGAGTAGGGTGATTCTTTTATAAGGTTTTCTGTATTGATAGGCTGTCCTTTTTCTGGTCATTTGGTTAGAAAGCAGTTTCCTTGAGACTTTGTTGCCTATACCCACTGGTGTTCTGTGATGCTTCTTTAGGTTGTTTGATTTTTTCCCCCTGATTCACATCTTAAATGTTTGCAACATAGATTGCCAGAAATTGAAAATAAAAAGCTTTATACCAGTGTCATTATGTAAGGCTAGGGTGAATTTTTTTAAAACTGTGAATCCTTAGCTACCTCAAAGCCAAAATTTTACTAGAATCAGATGTTTCTATCTTATGTTCATAATGGATAAATATCTTTTCTTTTAAATCCATGAATAATTAGGATGTATTCAAATAAAATATTTGTTTGCTTAACGGTTTTTATCATTAGTGTATAATACTATATAAAGTATAATATCAATTTTCTTGATGTGTATTAGAAATCACAAGGGAATTGAAGACAAAAAGCTTCTTGGATTCAGTATTTAGAGCTGAATAAAATATATTCTTTCTTTCATTTAATATTTACAAAGCAGTCTAGTATCCTGTGGGTGATAGTGGAGAACATATGAGGGTAGAAATATAATGGCATTCACTCCACGTCATCTGCATGAATATCCTTTTGGCAAAATATTCTCAAGTATGGATTGCACATTTTTCAGGCATTTGTTTGTACTTGATTTTCAGATAGGAAAGTTTTTGGAATAAAGTACCTAATCTTAACATTTTCCAAATAACCACCATCCAGAATTTGTTCAAACAAGAGACAGTGCATAATTACCTCAGAGGTTGTTGCTCTTTGAAGTAGGAAGAAAAGGCAGTAGATGCCAGATTCAGCAATCAAGTACCCTTCTCTCTCCCAAGAATCTCCTAGATATCTCCTCCTATAGGGTCATAGTTGGCTGTAAAGTGAATGACCTTATGTTGTTAAATCTTTACAGATTAGTGATTAGAAGTGTGGGCTTTGGAATCAGACAGAACTTGTTTTAAGTCTGAGTTCTGCCACTTACGAGATGCTTGACTTCAACAACCTATTTAGCATTTCAAAACCTATTTGTTTATCTAAAATGGGCAGTAGATGTTCTAATAATAATTTAATTGGATGTAATAATTAGAGTATGAAAGTGTGACTCTTAGCATACTATGTGATCTATACACTTTATCTTTTGGTTTATGATTATAAAGAAAGAAAGAGAAACAGCTATATAATTTAGAACATATCTCTTTTTCTGGAACTTCTTAAATATCAGATAAAAGAAAAATGGACCCTTCAGGGTTGTGTCGGGATTTTCACTGATACTGGGCCCTCTATCTTAGGAAACTCCTATGTTAGCACTATGCCTCTGGTTAGCACTATGCACATGGGCTTTGAGTTGGGTTAGCACATGACTCTGCAAAGACAAAAAAATAGATAGCAGGAATGTAGACCTTGAATGTCAGGTCAAAGCCTTGCCCATTTGACAAATGATAATGCCGTATATTGTGATGGTTAAAAATGTGGAAACTGGAGACAGATTACCTAAGTTTGAATCCCTCTACCAATAGCCAGCTATAAACTCCAGTTATTTTACTTCACCTCTTTGTTTGCCACTTTATCATATGTAAAATAGTGATAGTAACAAAATCTATTTTCTATGGTTGTTGTGCATATAAAAATATTAGCGGATGTGAAGCACACAGAACGTTGCCTGGTATAGAGTAAGCATTTCATTAATATTAATTACTATTTAACTCTGATCCACACAGACTAGCACAATATAGCAAGGCCTAGTCTGTTCCATTCCTACTGGATAATTTATTTAAGTTTTAACTAGGAAAGAGATGTAAGAATGAGGTTTTCTAGTGTTTATATTTTGTACTATGTGAAGATCATTTTTGTATGCTTACTACTTTGTAATATTTTTTAGAGAACTTGAGAAACTTGTTTCCCAGTGTCCCAATTGATAAATAAAAAATTTATAACTAAACATAATTATTAGTAATTATTTTGTTTTTGTTAACAAAAGAAGCAATGATTTTATGGGGAGAGTGAGGATGAGTGTCCAGAGTTGACTAGGGATGCATGGGGGTGGTTCACCTTTCTACAATAGGAAGTGGGGCTGGTATTTAGTGCTGCCCAATATTTTCAATAGTTTGAGGAAAGAGGACTCCCCAGCAGAAGACTGAGAAACTAATGTGTGTAATATCTGATTATCATTTAATAATATCTTTAGTAGAAAATGAAGACCAGTCTCTGACTGATAACTGGGTCTTTCATTCCTTGTTTTACAAAAGAACTATTCATCTATGTAGAGCCTAGCAAAGAGAAAGGAGTTTTTCCTTTACTTTTGGATTAAAAAAACCCACTTAACACAACATTCCACTAGTTTTACACAACTCATAGTTTGAGTACACCTGTATTTTTTACTTATTTTTACTGGTATGTGAATAGACTCTAAAGAGAATACTCAAGTTTTAGGCTTGATTTTTTTTTTTTTTCTGAGTCAAACACATTGCATTAAAACAAAACAAAACAAAACACTTTATGGAGATATAATTTTCCTACAAATAAATATATATTTTTGAAATGTGAAATCTTCAATGGGTTTTGACAAATATATATACTTTTATAACTACCACTACAATCAATATAAATTACATTTCTATCAGCCCCCCAGATTCCCTCAAGTCCCTTTATAACTAATGACAACCCCATCCCCCTAAACCTTAGTCCCAGGAAGCCACTGATATCTTTCTCTCATTATAAATTTAGTCTTTTTCTTTTTTTTTTAAATTTCATGTAAATGATATCTCATTTGTACTCTTTTGTGTTTGGCTCTTTTCCCTCAGTATATTGATTTTGAGATTCATCCCTATCATTGCATATATCAGTTAACAGTAGTTGGATCTCTCTCTTTTTTGCCATGTAGTATTCCATTACTTGAACGTACTATAATGTGTTTATCTATTTACCCGTTGAAGGACATATGGGTTAGTTTCAGTTTGGGCATATTATGAATAAAGCTGCTATGAACATTTGTTTATAAGTCCTTTTGCTATTGCATTTCCCCCCACTGATTTTATATAAATTTTATATATATATGAAATACTCCATAGAAATATGAGAGGATATATGCAGGATATAGTTACATATATAGCCTGCCTTGCTCTTGTTATTAAAAATTTTTGTTCTCCGTTTCCAAAGATGATGTGACGTTAGCCTTTGGGTATCAGGAATGTGGCAGTGTGCAATTTGTTTGGTGGTTACTATGTTGTTAGTTACCCAGAACACATGGGAGTGACTATTTTTGGTGGTTGTTTCTGCTTTAGTTTTACACTTCTCTTGTGACACCTGTGACACCACTTGTGACATGGTTGGTAATGTCACACCTGAGAGGAGGTAGTGTGGAGTGTATTGAATACTTCCCTGAAGACCAGACTGTAGTATTTCTTGCTGGGAGATTTTCTCTTCTTCCTCTGTTTTGTATTCAGCTTTAGTTTTTTTTTTTTTTTTACAAGCTCTTATTCACTGACCCCCTCGTGTTTCCCTAGCCATTAGCCTCAGCACTGAAGCTATTGGGAAAAGAGCCAGGAAGAACCAGCTGGAACGGTAGAGTCACATATTTCAAACCTTCCTTGCTTTTAGCTTAACCCATGCAATATGTGAGATAAGCCTATAGTCCACATGAGAAATGGCTTAATTCCAAGAATCAGGGTCAATGATGTACTTGTTCTCTAGATTACAGGGAAATTTCAACTTCTCAGATTTGGTGTTTCCTTTCATTTAGTTGCTGCATGTTTTTACACTCACTCAAATTCATATATTTGGGTTCTATCACGAATATCATCTTGAAATGCCTTCATACTCAGGAATCAAACCTCAAATACATCAGCATTCTTGGAAGCTAGTCAAACCCTCAAACCTTCAATAATATAAACCCTGAGAATCAAAGACAAGTAGATATAGCAGCATCATGACCTTCAGCTCTATTTGGGAAAGATTCGGAGCATTCAAAGGAGAAGCATATCACTCAAGGTAGTAATTACTGAGCTCAACAGCCTATTGTTAGGATATTAAATTAAGGCCAAATAAGATACCTAACCAAACTGCTTCTTAAATATAGTGACTCATAGCCTAATTGATGTGAGAATCAAATAAATATTATAGAACTCCTTTAGGGTGAAGGAATTCCTTTGAATTTAAGTTTCATTTAATGGAATTCATTGAACCTCTTCAAAATTTTCTATAAATTGTCCAATAAAAAGCTTGAAGTCTTGAAAGAGTTTAAATCATCTTTTAAAAAAGGATGGTGAAACTCTTTCCCTTTTCCTCCCACCACATGAGAGGAGGAATGTAGTGCTGTAAATTCCCCTGTAATTTTAACCATGAGACCTAGACCTGGAGAAGAATGTCTAGTTAAAGAGTGCAAGCTGGCACTAAGGTGCCCAAAGCATATAAGAAGGTGGGCTTTAAAGAGTTCTTCCTGGGGTGTAGTTGAATGGAGGGACTTTACACGTTAAAAAACTCAGTCCCAGAGTAAATGTTCATTTAGTCAGCATGTGGTTTGCTTCCCTTATGACAGAGTGTTGGCTTGGTAAGTTCTTTCTTCTAATTTGCTCTTCAGGTTTTATTTTACTTACAGGTTGCTTTTTGTTACATATTGGCAGTTTACAAGGATTTTTACCCATTAGGCAATCCTGATGACTTTTGCCACTACAACTAGATCCCTTCCAGTTATGTTGAGAGAGGATTACAGGAGGTCTGAATGGGAAGCAGAACATACAGAGTATTTGGCATCACAGAACAGAATTTTAATTCCATCTCTGCTGTGTCTAGAGGTGTGTTTTTCACAGAATTGTTAGCATTTTGATTCTCTGTTTTCTTACTTTGAAAGAGAGGGTAAGAATAATTCACTTAGAGGGATGTTGTATAATTAAAAGAAATAATGTATGCAAAGAACCAAAGTTCTCAAAAAAGTTTACTTTGATATTTTATATTTGAGAGAACTATTTTTTAGCCTTCTCTTTGAAAATTATTGCTTTCAGATTGAATGTGCCTCTAGGCACCCGTTACAGGCAAGTTTTTGTTTGTTTGTTTGAAAAGGTAAATTTATTATAGGTCTATTATGTTTACAACTTTTTATCTGTAATGCATAGCCCTCAATTAAAACTACAAGTCATATGAAGTAATAAGACAATAAGAAAGAAAATTTTTTAAAAATATCAGACAACAGAAAGAGACCCATTTGGCCTCCAAAAAATGGAGCAATCAGACATAACATTTAAAATAAGTATTCTTAATGTATTTAAGGAGTTAGAAGACGAGACTGGGGATTTTAGGAGAGCCTAGTAACTCTTTAAATTCCAAAAGAGATTATAAAATTGAGAAATAGAATATCTGATATTGAGAAAACATGTGGAGGGTAATAGTAGATTAGATAAAGCTAAAGAAAAAAAAAAAAAAACAGTAATAGGAGGACAGACCAGAATAAAATATCTGGAATGAAACCCAGAGAACCAAAAGAGTGTGGAAAATAGAGGAGAGGGAAAATACCTAAAGTATATAGCAACAAGGTCTTACATGGTAATTGGAATCCTAGAAAATTAATGTAGAGAAGCAATATTTGAAGTAATTCCTGAGATTTTTCCAAAACTAATTAGGACACCAACCCTTAGTTTCAAGCTGTACACATTGTAACCCTAGGCATTATCTGTTTTCCTGAATGCCCATCATGGGGCCAAATAATACAATTTGCTGGAGCTGGAGAATCACTGCTCATGAATGGAACTGAGAACAGTTAGAAATGGGAAATATCTGGGAAGATAAATTACCCCTTTATTTTTTCTTCTATTGAATACTCTGGTGTGGTTCATTCTTGCAACCCTTATAAAGAAGTTATAATGCCAGAAAGTAAATTCAGCTACTGAGTAGCCTGTCAGGTCTCTTGGCAGCTTGGTACGATGGCCAGTATCATAACACATTTCATTACAGTCTTTGTATATGTTTTTGCCTTATTTTTCTTTTTGCGTATCCATATCACCCTGGATTTGCACTTCTTAAGGTAATGGGACTTTATTTTTTTATTTTATTTTATTTTTTTTAACAAATTTTTTTAACGTTTTTATTTATTTTTGAGACAGGGAGAGACAGAGCATGAACAGGGGAGGGTCAGAGAGAGGGAGACACAGAATCTGAAACAGGCTCCAGGCTCTGAGCTGTCAGCACAGAGCCCGACGCGGGGCTCGAACTCATGGAGTGTAAGATCATGACCTGAGCCGAAGTCGGCCGCTTAACCAACTGAGCCACCCAGGCGCCCCAAGGTAATGACACTTTAATCCATGTCACAGCATCGATGTCTGCTTTCTCGAACCAGGCAGAGGAACTCTATAAATCACAAGAAGTATAAATGAAAAGAAAGGTACACCTAAGTACATCGTAGTATAACTTCCGGAAACCAGGAAAAGATCTTAAAGAAATGAAGATAGATGACCTTCAGAAGACCCACATTTTCACTGACAACAGACTACCCAACAAAAAGCAATGGAAGCCAGAAATACAGTAGAATATCTTTACATTGAAGAGAGGAAATATAGAACAACTTAGACTTTTATGCATAGTAAAAAAGATATATATATTCTTTATGGAAAAAGGTGATATAAATAAATTTCTGAAAACAACAGTAAGAGAATTCATCAATGGAAGATGCACACTGAAAGAAATATTAAAGTTTATTTTTTCAGGTAGGAGAAAAATGATCCCAGAAAGAAGTTTGGGGGGTGGGCAAAAATTCTATATGAAATTAAAATAGATTCTTGAGAGGTGGGTAAATGATAGTAGAGTGTTCTAATTTTTCATTGTCCAGGAATAGGGCAGAAGTACCAGGCAATATTATACTATATTAAGTAATGAATGTATATTATAATCTCTTGAGTTAACTACTAAAATAATATTAAAATTAAGCCATTTTTTTTGTTGGGGAGAGGGAAAGAATAATAAAAAATTCAGTCTAAATGGAGGGGCATTCACTTTTGAATGTACCCTCTCTGTAAAGACAGCTTTCCTACTATTCTTCCTTTCTAATCTTACATTCTAATAAACTTTTGCCTGCTGCTCAAAAAAATAAAGGAAGGAAGGAAGGAAGGAAGGAAGGAAGGAAGGAAAGGAGAAGAAAATATTACAAAACCTGGTAGAAAACATCTCTGTAAATTACATTAGATTTAAATTATTATTTTTGTGATTATACTATGTGTAAATGGGCTCAATCCTCCAATTAAAACACAAAGATTGTTAGTTGGATAAAACAAAAGCACCTCCAACTATAGCTGTTTGTAAGGAATGCCTCTCAAATACAAACATACAGATAAATTAAAACTATTGAAAAATAGCTACCAAAAAACATTAAACAAACAAAAAATAGTATCATTACATCATCAGACCATATGGATTAAGAATATTTTCACAGAGAAAGAATGTCATGATAAATGGTGATAAAAGATTGACCTCATCAAAAGATGTAACAATTATAGTATACAGTTAATCCTTGAACCATAAGGGGGTTGGTGCATTGACCCCCACCCACCCACCAATCAAAAATCCACGTATATGGGGGCACCTTGGCAACTCAGCCAGTTGAGCATCTGATTCTTGATTTCAGTTCAGGTCATGATCCCAGGGTTGTGGGATCAAGCCCCACATCGGGCTCCACATTGAGGATGGAGTCTGCTTAAGATTCTCTCTTTTTATCTTTCCCTCTGCCCCACTCCCCTACTTGCACACATGATCTCTCTCTCTCTCTCTCTCTCTCTCTCTCTCTCTCTCTCTCTCAAATTTAAAAATAAATTCATGGGGCGCCTGGGTGGCTCGGTCGGTTAAGCGTCTGACTTCGGCTCAGGTCATGATCTCACGGTCTGTGAGTTCGAGCCCCGCGTCGGGCTCTGTGCTGACAGCTCAGAGCCTGGAGCCTGTTTCAGATTCTGTGTCTCCCTCTCTCTCTGCTCCTCCCCTGTTCATGCTCTGTCTCTCTCTGTCTCAAAAATAAATAAACGTTAAAAAAAAATTTAAAAAATAAAAAAATAAAAATAAAAATAAATTCATGTATAATTTTTGACTTCCCCAAAACTTAACTACTAATAGCTTCCTGTGACCCAAAGCCTACCGACAACATAAACAGTCAATTAATACATATTCTGTATGCTATATGTATGTATTATATACTATATTCTTTAAGTAAGCTAGGGAAAAGAAAATGTTATTAAGAATATCATAAGAAAGAGAAAATACCTTTACAGTACTATATTGGAAAAAATTCTTACATCAGTGGATGTGTACAGTTCAAACTTGTGTTGTTCAGAGGTCAGCTGTACATTTAAAAATCTATTCTCAAATATATAAGATAAATGCTGACAGAATTAAAGAGAGGTTTGTCCAAATGTATAATAATAGTGGTATATTTTAAGATACTGCTCTCAACAATTAACAAATCAAGCAGATAAAAATTAGTATGTTGTTTATAAGTATTTTTTAAAATTTTTTTAATGTTTATTTTTGACAGAGAGAGAGAGAGAGAGAGACAGAGCATGAGCGGGGGAGGGGCAGAGAGAGAGGGAGACACAGAATCCCAAGCAGGCTCTAGGCTCTGAGCTGTCAGCACAGAGCCCGACGCGGGGCTCGAACTCACAGACTGCGAGATCATGACCTGAGCCGAAGTCGGACGCTCAACTGACTGAGCCACCCAGGCGCTCCTAGTATGTTGTTTAAATAACTCATGGATCAAGAAAATATTCCAAATGGGAATTATGAATCTTTTGAATTGTGAACATAAAAGAACTAATCTAAATATTGTGAGATGCAGATATAGCATATTTAAAGAGAAATCTATAGCCTCAAGTGGGTATAAAAAATCCTGCAAATCAATGAGCTAAGCATCTATTTCTAAAAGTAAATGACTAACAAATTAAATCTAAAGAAATGTGAAGGAAAAAATAATAAAGGGCAGAAATTAGTTAACAGAAACAAACATACATTAGAGAGAATTTACAATGAAAAAAATTAGCTCTTTGAGAAGATTAATAAAATTAATACCCTGATTAAAATAATGTGTATAGAAAAAAGCATAGAAAAAGGAGAGAAAAGGTACACAAAATTATAGACAAATAATAGGCACAAATAACCAATACCAGGAATGAAAAATGGACATTGCCATATATTCCATATGTATTAAAAATGAAATGAGAAACTTAAGAACAATTAGATGCCAACCCATTGAGAAATAAAGATGCAATGCACATATTCCTGGAAAGTCATAACTTACTGAAACTGACACAAAAGAAAGAGAAAATATGTGTAAATGTGTGTAAATGCTATAAATATTAAATACATTGGCTCTTTAAATAAAAATCTTTCCACACGTAAAATGCTAGACCAAGAAGTCTGCACTACTTAATTCTACCAAATATTTTAAATAAGAAATTAAGATAGCTAATACAAACATCTTCAAGAATAATGAAAAAGAAACATTATGAAGCCAGCTTAACTCTGGCAACAAGTCTGGCAATGGTACAATGACGAAGAAAATTACAGATCATTCTCACTTCTGAACATAGATAAAAAATCCTGACTAAAACAATAGCAAACCATATATATACAGCAAACTATGAAAAGAGAGAATTTACCAACTTGAGTTTTTTCTTAATGTTTATTTTTGAGAGAGAGAGAGAAAGAGGCGAGAGCTGGGGAGGGACAGAGCGAAGCGAGGACAGAGGATCTGAAGTGGGCTCTGAGCTGACAGCAGACAGCCTGATGTGGGGCTCAGATTCAAAAACCGCGAGATCATGACCTGAGCCAAAGTTGGGAGCTTAACTGAACCACCCAGGGGCCCCATCAAGCTGGATTTTTTAACTTTTCAAAATTAACCAATATAAATCACCACATTAATAAGAAAGAAAAATAATGTGAGCACATAAATCATGCAAAAATTTTCTGATAAAACTCATGATAAAAAGTTTAGCAAGTTGGGATCAGAAGAACTCATCTTTAATTTAGTAAATGATGTCTACATAAAACCTGCAAATATATTTAACGGTGTAGTTAAAACTTTCCCTCTGTTATCAGGAGTTACAGAAAAATGACTCCTATCACCCTTGATGTTCAAGCATGTTGGAATCCTATTCAATGAATAAGTGAACAAAATGAGTAAAATACATAAGTATTAGAAAATTAGAAATAAAGCTGTTATTATTTTGAGATCACATGCTTGCATATATAGAAATTAAAAATTCTACAAACAAGTTACTATAATGAGCTTAGTTACATGCCAAATGTAAGTTAAATATGAAAATTTAATTGTATTTCTCAATATCATTAATGGACAATTAGAAAATACATTTTGGGCACCTGGATGGCTCAGTCGGTTAAGTGTCCGACTTCGGCTCAGGTCATGATCTCGCAGTTCGTGAGTTTCAGTCCCGCGTCGGGCTTCCTACTGACAACTCAGAGGCTGGAGCCTGTTTCAGATTCTGTTTCCCTCTGTCTCTGCCGCTCCCCCCGCCCTCTCTCTCTCTCTCTCTCAAAAAGAAAGATTAAAAAAAATTAAAAAAAGAAAATACATTTTAAGAAGGATACCATTTATGATAAAAATACTATCTCCTTAGACATAAATTGAATTAAAGATGTGCAGTATCACTTCAAAGAAAACCATAAAACATCATTTATAGAAATGAAAGAAGACCTAAATAAACCTAGTGATATACCATTGTAAGGACTTGGTATTGTAAAAATGCCATTTCTTCTCAAAATTATCTATAGTTTCTATGCATTATTATGAAATACCTTAAGAAATTGTATATGTTTATATGTAGGTGTGTGTATGACCCCTGACATGCTGATTCTAAATTTTTTTGGAAACACGTAGAACTAAGATTAGCCTACACACTTATAAAGAATAACAGGATGGAAGTTATTTTCTTGATAGGATATCAAAAATTAGTAAACAGGTTTACAAATTAGGTTAATGCGTTATTAATTCAAATTGAGTAATAGAAGAAAATGGAGAGCTTGGAAATGGACTGACCACAACACATAAGGATACTTAATCCATAATAAATTCTCCAGCGCAGTGCACTGCAGGGAAGTTTTTCTATCAGTGGTGCTGAGTAAAGTGAATATGATATAGAAAAGATAAATTTGACCTCTACCATACACCATACACCAACATCAATTCCACAGGGTTAGTAAATTTAAATGTACAAAACAAAATAAATAAGCTTCTAGAAGAGAGTAGAGGAGAAAGTATTTATTCTCTTTGACAGAAAAAGATAACCACAAAGGAAGGATTTATGCATTTCAAATATTAAAAGTGTTTATCAAAATATAGAATGTAAAGGCAAACTACAGAAGACATTTGCTGCACGTATAACTGATAAGGGGCTTTTGTACCTGACTATATAAATAGTACAAATTGGTAAGCAATGTATGGATAATGATGAAAACACTGGAAAGACTTGCACAGGTATTTTACAAAACAAGATGAACAAATGACCAGTAATCCTAAGAAGTGTTCATTAAGTCTAAAAAATACATGGAGCGCCTGGGTGGGTCAGTCAGTTAAGTGTTGACTTCAGCTCGGGTCATGATCTCGTAAATTCAAGCTCCGCATAGGGCTCTATGCTGTCAACTCAGAGCCTGGAGCCTGCTTCAGGTTCTGTGTCTCCCTTTGTCTGCCCCTTGCCTGCTCACACTCTGTTTCTTTCTCTCTCTCTCTCTCTCTCTCTCTCTCTCTCTCTCTCAAAAGTAAATAAGCATTAAAATTTTTTTTCTCTTAAAAATGTAAATTAACACCAAATGATATACCACTGTATATCTGTTAGAGTAAATAAAAATCAGGTTCTCAACAATACCAAATGTTGGCAAGGATGTGGAGCTACTGGAACTCTTTGTGAGTGGGAGTTTAAATCGGTACAACCACTTGGATGACTACTGTTTGATATTATCTACTGTGCCCTATGGCCCATTGGTTTGATTATTAGATCAATACACAACAATAACAAGAGTGCAAGAGGGTTTATAGTAGCATACTCTTAAAACCTCCAAATAACTGGAAATAACTCAAATATCAATCAACAGTTGACTAGATCAATAAACTATCAAATCTTAATACAAGAGAATATTATGCAGCAATGAAAATAAGTGAAATATAGCTACATACAGTAACATGCATAAATTTCCTGAACGCAATGTTGATGGAAAAATATCAGTTATAAAGGAATATATACTGGATGGTTCCATTTATACTCAAATACAAGCAAAATTGAATTATAATGTTAGAATTCAGGATATTGATTACTTTTGAGGAAGAAGAAAGAATAAAGATTGATGTGAGGCCATGAAGAAAACTTTTTTGTGGTGCTTATAATTTCCTGTTTCTTTGGCCAGGTTGGTGTTGACATTAATATGTATTTTATGAAAATTTACTGAGTGGTACATTTATTTTTGTGTAATTTTCTATATATGTTTTATAATTCACAATAAAATATTTAAAGTATCACACTGAAAAGAGTTTCAGGTGTATTTCATAACATGCAAAGGATAATTTTCATTTCCTTATGGTTTTCATGGGTTTTTTTATTTGTTTTGTTTGTTGCTTGTAATTTTAATGGAAAGCAAAGGTGGCCATAGACATCTTTGTTAGGACTACTGATCCACAACTTACAGACTATTTCTAATTCTCACAATGTGCCTTTGGGCCAGTGTTACCACCATTTCCTACGTGAAGAAAGTGAGGCTCAGAAAAAGTTAAGTGATTTTCTCAGAGCATTCTACAATACAAGGTGGGATCTGAGAAGGTTATGGAAAATTGAAGAGACAAATGTATACTCAACATGAAGCAGAAAGCAATAATACTTTTCCTTCAGTTCACTATTTATGCCCTGTTGCCCAAATGTACAATATTTTTAAAATATGTATATTATTTTATCTCTAGAAGTTCAATTTAGGTCTGTTTTTAAAAATACCTCACAAGTCTGTAATCTCAAGCTTTACTCTGCTTTCTTGAACTTATGGGATACAGTTATAATAAATGTTTTAATGTCCTTAACTACTGGTTTCATCGTCTGTGTGGGTGCTTCGCCAGTTTCAATTGCTTGGTCTTTCTCCTCATTATGGGTGCTGTTTCTCTGCTTCTTTGCATGCCTGGTCACTTTTTTACTGAACATCAGACATTGTTAATGTTTCCTTTTGGGGAACTAGATATTTTTATACTCTTAAGCTTTGTTCTAGGACACAGATCAGTTGCTGGGAGGCGTTTGGTCCTTTCAAGACTTTCTTTTAAGCTTTGTTAGACAGGACCAAAGTAGCCTGCAACTACTGAGGCCGAATCCTTTGGAGGACTCTTCTTCCATGGATTGTGAGGTTTCCCTACTCTGACTGAGGGGAATACAAACCAGGATACAAATAAGTCCCATCACTGGGAGAGCTTCAGTGATTTCCTCCCTTCTCCTTTTGGGTGGCTCCTTCCCTGGCTGTGATAGGATTTGCTTACATGTATACACTGATCAACACTCAGTTCAAGACTCACGGGGGGGCCCTCTCCAGATATCTGGAACTTTCTCTCTATATAGCTTTTCCGTTTCCAATATTCTTCTCTGTACTGTAAGTTATAGTTTCTAGGTCTCTGTCGACTCGCAGCCCTGTCATCTCAACGAAGGGAGACTATGTGGGTCTCCCCTGTCTCCACTGCGGCCTGGAAAGTCTTTCCAGGCAATAAGTGAGGGTAATTGTGGGGCTCACTTCTTACGTCTCCCCTCTCAAGGATACTGATTTTGTGCAGCTTGAGGTCCAGTGTCTGAAAACCATTCTTTATATATTTTGATGTTTCTTTTGTTGTTTGCTTTTTAAAATTTGTTTATTTCAGGCTGGCACATAAAGCCAGTCCTTGTTATTCCATTTTGGCTGGAAAAAGACATCAAATGTGTTTAATTTGATTGCACCCTGTCTTGTTTTCCACAAGTGAAATGTATCTACCATATGTGTCACATTACACTAATTGGAAATCATCTGTCCACCTATTAATGGCAAGTATTCTAAATGAATTCGTAGTACTTTGTGGGTACCAAGGTCTTCATATAATTGAGCTGTAACACATTTTTTATATTAAGAGCAGATATTCCCCTTCCTTTCTCCTCAAAGCTCCTCCGAAATATTCACCTTTTACTGTTTGGTTTCGACACAAAACTTGAGCTTTATTTGATTCTTAGTGAACCACATGATCCATCTAAACTATAACATGGGTCCAAACTCCAGCCATAAAACAAGCAAAACTAACAAAATATGTTTTAGAAAGAAAACTAATGTTTATTCACTACCTACCGTCTGGTAGGGACTGTACTGGGAGCTCTTACGTTCATCATCTGTGGGAATTTCATGGCACCCCCATTGATGGGCAGCATTATCCTTATTTTATTTTCATCGATATTCATGCCAAATTTCCAAATAAATCATAAGTGTTCCAAATGCAGCAGTTATTACTTCAATTCTTCGTATCTAACTATTGCTAGATAAACAGGTTAGACTGTCTTCCCATACCTTGATTTTCAATATCAGAAAAGTGAATGTGATGGTATCATCATTACCTCAAGGAGAATCTGAAGTGACAAATCATATGGTTAAAATTTAGCATGCATTCATGATGCACTATTTGGGTCCCAACGAACTATTCCCTGCTGCTGCCTTGCAGGAAAGCTAGTCCTAGGAAAGAGTTCCTCTTTCTTCTAACACATAGCTTATTCCATTCTCAACATTCTTTTTCTTTTCACTTTAGAAACAGGCCTATTAATCATCATTTTGAATCATGGTTATGCAAGGCTAAACAATTCCAACTTACAAACTGATGGAGTTGGGCAAACCTACTCCAGGACAGGATCTAAGCACAGTGCACCTGCCTACAACTTCACCTGAACTCCTACTTTGCCAAGTGCACTTTCTCAAACTTTGCAGGGCTGAGAGCCAGGACCGGGATGCCATCAAACCCAAAACAGACCTCATTGCTTATAGAATTCCCTACATGCAAACTTATGGGCATTACAATATAGACGTTACAATTACATTATGGGTCCTTGAGTGAGACTGATAAGTGAATCCATATTTTTTTCTTTGTTTCTCCCCCCAGCTTTAGCATGCGTTCTATCCCCTCCTTCAGTGTCCAGTGCTTTCTCCTGCCACTTGACTACCACAGTTTTTAGTTCAGTTAGGTTGTAGAAAGTGGGGGTGGATTCATTATGAAGAAAAACCTAGCCCCTATTTGTATATTACCTAATTAATAGATCACCTTTATCAGGGGACACAGTGACTGAACCAAACTAAAGGGAACATTTCTTAAGGAGGCCAGGAGGCAAGATAAAATCTTTCTCACATCCCACTTTACCAAAATAGCTGCTAACTTTACTCTTTCTACATGGAAGACCTGTCAGTCTTCTTTGCAGTCTCTAGAGTATGATTTGTCTCATATGCATTCTTTTTTTTGTAGATCATATTTTAAAATTAATTAGCACTTATTGTGGGCTTATTATTGGTTTGGCACTGAGTAAGAAGTTTCACAATTTCTTTATACCTCACCAAGCCTCAAAGACAACTTGTGAAGTAAATATTTTAATCCTTACTTTATAGATAAGAAAACTGACACTCAAAGAGGTTAAGTGACTGTTGAAGTTCTCCCAGTAAGCAGCAAAGCTAAGACTGTAATCTCCATCCAGTTATTTCCACTACACACAGTTTGGGAGCAAAAGTAATTAATATCAAGATTCATAGGCTGTGTGCATTAAGCTGCCCACTTATGCCCAGCGGGTCTATTATAAGATCATTATATTTATAAAGCACAGGATTATATACACAGTTTGCAGTCAGATACATATAAAGATAAAACTACTTAGTTCATAGTGCTTTGATCTATCAAGGGAAAGATCTTTCCTGAATTTACAGAGCAGATTGTGAGGCATGCTCCCTGGAGGTAAATAAAGAAAGAGAAGTGATATTAGTAAACTTTTTAAAACTAGCTGTGTAAAGAGAATATCTGGTGATGATGCACAAAGCTTTATTACATTAAAAGTATAGTCTGACTTATGTAAAAATATTACAACAGGATTACTTCCTGGTTGTTCATGAATGCATTCAGCTTCCTTATTGAGCATATACTATTTTTTACTGTATGAAGAAATTTTGGTGCTATTTTAACCAGCTGAAGTTCCACCTGCCTTTTTATATCCATTATTTCAGGAGTTGATGTTTGCTGAAGATAAAATCAGAGGGAAAAATTGTATTTATTTTTAGGGTTTTAGTTGTTTAATCTGTATAGAAGTGTATAGCTCAAGAAAGGTCCTGTAGCATATATAAGTAAAATGTTGTAGGAAAATGTTAGCTTTATTGAGAAGGCCATGTTATATTTTTCTTAAGTTGAAATAGGAAGGTAGGAAGACTTACAAGTGTTTTCCTCTTCATTATTCTTCCCAAAAATTTACAAAAGAAATATGTTATAAAATAATTCAAATAAATCAGAGGTGTATCTCAGAAAGAAGATGCCACCTTATCTTCCTATCCCTTCCTCTTCTGTCAGCTTTACTCCCTTTCCCAGAGGCCACCATAATTAACAGTGTGGAGTATAACATTTTAGGAATAATTTTTCCTAGGAACTCATAAACCACACACACACACACACACACACACACACACACACACACACACACACACACCTGGACAACATATTTAATCTGACCTCATTATTCATTAATAAGGCATCAGCACAGTGTTGATACATTCCTATCTTTTACTATCAAATCTAATTAACCATCTGTCTCATGGAGAAAACTGGTGAGTTCTGATGACAAAATCTCCTGAGAGATTGTCAGACAGTTCAGGCTGGGATTATTTGGTCCATTTGCTTTTGTGACTCAACAGATGAGTTAATAGGTCACAGTATCTTATTCAATTTTGGCATTTGTTTTGTCCTTATATCTTGGTTTGAGTGATTTTCAGACCTTCTTGTTGCTGATGCCTTTGTTGTAGATTTGGGGAATTAGAAAATATAATTGTATATGTCATATCTTATTGTGTTTATTTTTCTAGAGAGATAGATCCAAAAGATAAATCTGTCTTTTGGGTATTTTCCAACAGTATGGACCCTTTCTAGAGAGTGGCTGTGATGAAACAGTTACCACCTCAGCCTCTGTTGTCAGAGTCTTTAGCCCCTCTACCTTCTGGCTGCAGGATCCAATTCTTTCCCTTGCTTATGCCCAAAACCTTTGATTCATCCCTGACCTCTCTCTTCTCTCACTCCACACCCTATATATCTGGCTATCCCTTTGTCTTTACTTTTCATATATAAACCTACCATTTGACCACTTATCACTACCACCATTCTCACCATTCTATTCTGAAGCACCATCATCTCTTGGCTGAATTTCTACGCCAGCTGTCTAACTAGTCTCCCTGCTTCTCCCTTAACTCCCAGACTGTCTATTCGTAACCTGGTTCTGGAGGGATCCTTTTTTTTTAAGTTTATTTAATTTATGTTGAGAGAGAGAGAATGTGAGCAGGGGAGGGGCAGAGAGAGAAGGAGACATAGAATCCCAACCAGGGTCCACACTATCAGCGCAGAGCCTGACACGGGTCTCAATCTCGTGAACCATGAGATCATGACCTGAGAGTCTGACACTTAACTGAATGAGCCACTCAGGCACCCCTAGACAGAAGACACTATTATTAAAGTAAACAAAAGCAGTTACTAAAGAAAGGACCACTAGGCATGTTAGAAGAATAAGGAATGATCCACATTCATTGAAGTACAGAGTTCATGTGGGGAAATGGTGCTGGAAAAGCCAACAGCAGGCTGGAGCTGGGTTATGGAGGACCTTAAAGATTTATTTAAATGGGAAGCCACAGATTGTTTTTAAATAGGTGAGTGACTTCAAAATGGAGCTTTAAAATGTTAACCTGGAAAAATTTCTTTTTATGTATCTTGAGATCATGACCTGAGCCAAAATCAAGAGTAAGATGCTTAACCACCTGAGCCACCCAGGTACTGGAGTGCTTCTTAAACCTGCTACTCCCTGCATCATTAAAAGCATCAGCAGAACCTGAGAGTTCATTAAGACCCTACCCTAGACCAATCTGCATTTAAAATTTTTTTTGAGTGTTTATTTCTTTTTGAGAGACACAGAGTGTGAGCTGGGGAAGGGACAGAGAGAGAGGGAGAGAGACACAGAATCTGAGGCAGGATCCAGGGTCTGAGCTGTGACCACAGAGCCTGACATGGGGCTCGAACTTACGAACCGCGAGACCGTGACCTGAGCCGAAGTTGGACACTCAACCCACTGAGCCACCCAGGCACCCCCGACCAATCTGCATTTTAACAGGATCTCCATGTACTATAAGACTATCTGTGGTAAAAGGTCATTAGTCTGTTCTCTGTATTTATGGGTCTGTTTCTACTTTTTGTTTGTTCAGTTTGTTTTGTTTTTTAGGTTCTATATATAAGGGAAATTGTATGGTATTTTTCTTTCTCTGTATGACTTATTTCACTCAGCATAATACTCTCTGGGTATATCCATATTGTTGCAAATGGCAAGATCTCATTGTTTATAGTTGAGTAATATTCCATTGTGTTTGTGTGTGTGTGTGTGTGTGTGTGTGTGTGTGTATGTATACCACATCTTCTTTATCTATTCATCTATGGATGGACACATGGGTTGCTTCTATATTTTGGCTTTTGTAAATAATGCTTCAGTGAACATAGGGGCACTATGTCTTTTTGAATTAGTGTTTTCATTTTCTTTGAATGAAATACCCAGAAGTGGAATTAATGGATCATACTTAATTCTATTTTTAATTTTTTTGAGCAAACTCCATCCTGTTTTCCACAACAGCTGGACCAATTTACATTCCCACCAACAATGTGCAAGAATTCCTTTCTTTCCACATCCTCACCAACATTTGTTGTTTCTTGTCTTTATGATTCTAGCCATTCTTATAGGTGTAAGGTGATATCTCATTTTGGTTTCAATTTGTACTTCCCCAATGATTAGTGATAGTGAGCATCTTTTCAGGTGTCTGTTGGTCATCTGTATGTCTTCTTTGGAAAAAATGTCTATTCAGGTGATCTGCCCATTTTTAATTGGCTTTGGTTTTCATGGTGTTGAGTTGTAAAAGTTCTTTATATATTTTGGGTATTAAGCCCTTACTGGATATACCATTTGCTAATATCTTCTCCCATTTAGTAGGTTGTCTTTTTGATTTGTTGATAATTTCTTTTGCTGTGAAAAAGCTTTTTATTTTGATGTAGTCCCAATAGTTTATTTTTGTTTTTGTTTCCCAATTGCCTTTAGGAGACATGTAGAAAAATGTTGCCATGGCCGATGTCAGAGAAATTACTGCCTACATTTTCTGAAAAAACACCTAACCAACCAACCAACCAACCAACCATCCATCCAGCAAAACAAAAACAACAAACCTTTGCATCCATCATGGACCAAAACTTTTGTAAAATGCAAAAAAAGTAAAAAATTATTTTACCAAACATATAATTAAAAACATGAAAAACAGATATAAAAATGTAAGCCCTACCTCTGTATTATTTGATTTAGCAGACCTAAAGTTCCCCTCTCAAACCGTTATAGATGTTTCTAGCTAGATACTTCCTCCCAGTGTCTGCACTAAGGTTTTTGCAGACGAGTTTATGGACTGGCATCTACCCAAGGGCCACTCTCTCTGCTCTCAGCTCTAGCTGCGCTCCCCAGACGTCACAGGTGTACTCTCTACTTGGGCCTGTGTTCTCACTGTTCCCTCTGCCTGCAGCACTCTTTCCTAATTACCCACCTGGCCAAACCCATCACTTTCTCAGTTCTTTGCTCAGTTGCCACCTTCTCATGGCCTTTGTACCTGCTCTTCCTACTGTTTCAAATGTTCTTGTATTTCTCTTTCCTCTTGTCCCTGGGTCTTTCTTTAAATGTTGATGTCTCAGTTTCTTTATCTATTAGGTGAGGATAATAATAAAACCAAAAATATAGGGTTGTTGTGAGGATTAAATAAAATTCTATTTGTAAGGAACTTAGAGCAGTGCCTAATAACATATTGGTATTATAAAATATGTAATATTATTAATAATTAATATAACTTAAATACAGAGATGAAGGCCTGCTAGCTGTGGTTACTTCTGGGAAGGGGACTGGGATTAATGGTGTGAAAGAAAAGATTTCATGTGATTCACTGAATACATTTCTACCTAATTTCAAATTTTGACGATGGGTATTGTGACCTTAACAATTAATGAAGCAAAATAAAGAAGGTGAAAGAAAAGCTTTTTTCTGTTTGTCTACCTTTTCTATCCTATTCCCCAAAAGGGACATGTATCTGAAATTAAATTGTCATAATTATAACCATCACGACAGCAATAACAGTTTATGCAGTATTTACAATATGCTTGGTCTTGTGCCAAGTGCTTTACATGCATTATCTCATTTACTTTTTTATTCTAGATTTCATTAATTTTTATTATTTTTATGATAAATACTGTGTCAGTTAATTAATTTATTGCCTCTCTACTTCCAATTGATTCTTCGATACCTGTCCTGTGATATTGGATGGAGCTTCTTCAACCAATTCTGCTTTAAAGGGAGCATGATGTTAAGTATTCTTAGCAGAGGTCACTAGAGGGACATTATAGGAGGGAAGGTATCTCCGTGTTTCCAGCTGTGGAATGGTGGGTTGGTGGTGTGGGTGTGAGGGCTTCTGGTGGCCTTTTGCCCAGCCATATGCTCAGAATATATACAGTCCCTTGATAGGTCTCACAGCACCAGTGTTGCTGGTAATCTTCTTCATGTGGTCTTTTCAATATGATCATTCTGCTCCTCAGTCTTCTTGCCTACCCTGGTGCCCTGATCCTCTCTTTCCACTTACCACCCTCCAATGTGTTTCTTGCAGTCTCCCCAGCAGGGATACTTTATGCATTTAAGCCACCTCCCCACTGGTGGTCCATTCGTGCCTCATGCCACATGCTGGCCACCATCTGTGGCTCACATACCTGCCTGGGCTCCAGAAGGTTGTTTTCGGCTTGTTCATGACTGTAGACCAGCTTAACCTGGCAAATCAGTCAACTTCTTTGCCATCCAGTGGGCTCAACTATACTCTCTCCAATTATGTCATCAAAACCCAGGCTTGGAGACAGTGTCCCCTTCCAAGGTTGTCCGTCTTTGGGTAATGTCCCTCAGACCTAGTGTATCATATAGTTTTCTTATATCCTATAGCTACTCTTTGATCATACTATAACAGTTCTTCATATTAAACTGCCTTGTTTAGATTACTGAGGGTTTTCTATCTCTTGATTAGATATAAACTATGGTAAGTATTTCATTTTAATTTTTAATTTTTTAATCTTTTTACTATAACCTACATGAAGCATACATATCTGAAGTGTATAACGTAATGAATTTAAACACACACACACACACACACACACACACGTGACTGTGCCCAGGTCAATATATAGAATATTCTATTTACCCAAGAAAGGTTCCTCTTAGCCCTTTCTAATCCATAAAATGCTCTTCTCACAAAGGTAAGAAATATTATGATTTCTATTACCATAGCTTAATTTTTCTTATTCTTGAGTTTCATATAAATTCAATAATAGAATATGTATATTTTTATGTCTAACTTCTTTCTCTCAACATGTCTTCAAGATTCATTCACATTTGTATGTATCAGTAGTTGTTTTTTTTCCGTTAGTTGTCTTGGGTATTCTAGTATATGAATAAGTCATATTTATTTATCCATTCTTCTTTTGATTGATATTGGGTTGTTTCCCATCTGGGGTTACTATGAATAAAGCTACTTTAAACAGTACAGTAAAAGTTCTTGGTTAACATATACAATCCCTTCTCTTGGGAATATAGGTAGGAATGACACTTCACAGTCATAAATAGGCTTATGTTTAGGTCTAGTAGTTACTGCCAGAGAGTTTTCCAAACTGAGTGAACCAATTTACACTCTAATCACTATGTTTGATAATTCCAACATCCCTGTCATGTTTGGTTCTGATGCTTGCTCTGTCCCTTCAAATTGTCTTTTTGCCTGTTGGTATGCCTTGTCATTTTTTCTTGATAGCCAGACATGATCTACTGGTACAAGGAATAGCTGTAAACAGGCCTGTAATAATGTGGGGGTGAGATGTTAGGTGAGGTGAAGCACTCGGTAGCTTTATGAGTAGGTTCCAGTCTTTGGTGAGCCTTTGCCTCTGGGCTGGTAACTTCACAAGTGTTCCTCAGTTGTTGTTTTCTTTTCCCCTTTTAGGTGGAAGAGGGTGGCTAGAGTGGGTCAGAGTTGGCTATTTTCTTTCCTCCAAGTTCAGTTAGGCTTTAATAATACCCCAGCAGATTGGGCTCTGCTTGGCCAGTTGCCCCTGAGGGCATACCTTGTTTAGAGCAGCAGCATGCCCTGGTGTATTTCAGAATGATTCCTTTTCCTGTCCTCTGCCAGAAGCACAAGGGCATTCCACCTCCCCGCCTCCCCTCAACCCAATATTTACTCCTGGAAATGAAACTCACAAAAGTGTGATGGCCTTTGATGACTGGATTCTCTTGAAGTTTTTAATTCTCAGATTTGTCCACTCTGAGCCTCCAGCAATTTACAATCACAGTTCAGATTACTAGAGTGGTTTCTTTTGAGTCTCTGCTTTAGTAAGACACTGTCCCCCACATTTGCCTGTCTCTCCTGTCATGGGAACAGTGCTTTGCCAGATGTCTTCACCTCACTTACAGTCCTTTAAGAATTGCTAATTTTTCAGTCTGTTCAGCTTTTTACTTGTTAGGACAGTGTGTCAGTTTCCAAAGTCCTTACTTATGGAACCAGAATCTCCATTAATATTTGACAGTTCCAGTTGCTTCATGTTCTTGCTAACACTTGGCGCTGTCAGTTCATTTTTTTGTTAACAAAAGGTATTTTTAGAGTGGTTTTGATTTATATAAAAATTGCGAATTTGTTACAATTAATAAACCAATATTGATACATTATTATTAACTGAAGTCTATATTTATTCACACTCCATTAGTTTTTACCCAGTGCCCTTTTTCTGTTCCAGGATTTCATTCTGGATTTCACATTACATTTAACTGTCAAACTCCTCTTGGCAGTAACAGTTTCTTAGATCTATCTTGTTTTCAAGAATCTTGTCAGTTTTGAAGAATACTGCTTATTTTGCTAAATACCCTTCTATTGGGGTTCAACTGCTCGTTTTCTCATGATTAAAGTGAGATTATAGATTTGGGGGTGGAAGACAACAGAGGTAAAAATGTCATTTTTTTACATTATATCTAGGGCAGCATGACTGGTTGTTGTCAGCATGACTGATCACTATTGATGTTAACCTCCATCTCCTGAGACCGTATTTGTCACATTCTTCTACTGTGAAGTGACGCTTCACCCCTTTTCCATATTGTACTCTTTGAAAGGAAGTCATTATTTGTGACCATACTTAAGGGGTAAGTTGTGCTTCACCTCTTTGAGAATGAAGTATCTACATAAATTATTTGGAAATTCTTACACATGGGAGATTTGTCTCTTCGCCCCATTTATTTGTTTATTCAGTCATTTGTTTATATCAGTATTGACTCATAGATATCTTATACTTTGAAGTATAATCTATTACTACTTTATTTTGTTGCTCAAATTTTTCTAGCTCTTGGCCATTGGGAGCTCATTCAATCAGTATGTGTCGTCCCTTTGACATTACCATAATTATGGGGTTTTTGTTTTTGGCTTTTGGTGTTATTTTTGTTGTGAGCAGTTCCTTATTTTCAGACACTGCAAGATGCTTCAGTCTCATTTTGTGTATTTCCTACTCAAACCCTAAAATCAGCCATTGCTCTAAGGAGACCTGGTTTCTTTTAATGGAGAATAGTATTAGAAAGCAAGATCTGGGTGCTAGGTGTGCTTGTTGCTACTGGGTGCTGTCAGTCTTTTTAATTTAGGCATTATTTGGGGTTTGTTGTTATTGGGATTTCAGATTTCTTTTCTTTGATGAGTAGTAGAGTTAAGTGCCTTTTTATATGCTTTTTAACTATTGTATATCTTTATTTATGAAGTGTCTATTCAAATCTTTTGCCCATTTTAATGCATTTCATATTGCTTTCCATTGCTTTTTATTGTAGGTATCCTTTCTACAGTCTAAACGTGATCAATATGAATCTTTTTAAATATATACAAATCAGTATGCTTCAGATATCTTCTCTAAGTCTGGCTTGCCTGTTCACTTTTTAATCAATTTATGTAAAATTTACATATAGTGAAATTGACTTAATGTATATATAATTATAGATACGTTAGGACTTAAATGCATAATTATATTATTTGTTTTCTGTTTATTTCTTCTGTCTTTTGTTCTCTGTTTCTTTCTTATTGCCTTTCTGGGAGTTCCATGAACATTTATTGGATTCTTGCTTCATTTGTCGTGTTTTTAAGTTTTTCTTCCTTTTTGAAGTTCCAAGTCTTCTTTTATCATTCGGTTTGTGTTTATAGAAACTCCATTAGCCATTCTTCAAGGATAGATTTACTAGCCTCAAATTCTCTTAGTTTTCCTTTACATAAGAATGTCTTTAGTTCTCTTTCGTCCTGGAAGAATGTATTTGCCAGATATGAAATTCATGATTAACAGTTCTTGAAAAAATATTGTGCCACTTTGTTCTGGCCTGTTGGTTTCAGATGAGAAATCATTCAAATTGGCATTCCTTTATAAGTAATGTGTCATTTTTTAAAGATCTTTTTCTTTGTCTTTAATTTTCAGAAGTTTAATTGTGATATGTCTTAGAATTAATTTCTTTGGGTTTATCCTACATGAGATGTTTCTCAGCCTCTTGAATATGTGATTTTATATCTTTTCTCAATTGGGGCCGTTTTCAGTCATTATTTTACCTGAATACTTTTTCTGAGTTCCATTCTTTCTTTTTTCCCTTTCTGGGGCTCTGATGATATGAATGGTAGCTTCTTTGTCATTATCACTGAGACTTTGTTAATTTTTCTCAGTTTATTTTCTCACTGTTGTTCACGTTGGGTAAATTCTGTGGATCTGTCCTCAAGGTCACTGCTTCTATCCTTTGTCATCTGCCCTCTGCTATTGAGCCCATTTAACAAGTTAAAATGTTTTTTTTCAGTTATTATATTTTATAATTCTATAATTTTCATTTGGTTCTTTTTTATAACTTGTTGTTGAGATCTTCTAGTTCTTCATTTGTTTCAGAAGAACCTGTAAATGCTTTCTGAGGTATTTTTATGATGGGGCTTTAAAATTCTTGTCACATGATTCCAATGTCTGATTCGTCTCATCTTGGCATCTGTTGGTTGTCTTTTCTCATTCTGGTTGTGATTTTTATGCTTCTTGATACGACGAGTGACACTTGGGTATCCTAGGCGCTTTGGATATTATGTAACGAACCTCTAGGTTCTATTTAATACTTTTTAGCATACTTCCCTGTGTTGAGGTGTAGCATGAAGGCTGGGTGGATATGTATATTCCACTTCCCACTGTGCAAATGTGGGCCACTGATTCATACTGCTTTGTGGCTAATCGGTGGCACTGCAGTTCAGTCCCTCTCTTGGTTCCCCTGATACCTTGCTAGTGCAAGTGGGGCATTGGCTGAGGCTGACTTTTGCTCTGAGTGAGCCCAGCTGATGCCAGGGGAGGGAAGGAGGGAAGCCAAATGCCAGCTAGTGCCACCTTCTTCTCATCCCCTCCTTTTATCTCTTGATGCCAGCTCTCTGTTGGGCCCCATTGACACTGCAGTGGGGGTGTGAAGCAGAGTGGTGATGAGCCCCACTTCTCATTGGCTTATTAAATCTCTGCTGCCAGGTGGGAGTGGAGGCTTAGCATATTTCTGGACCCACTACCACCAGCTGGGCAGGGCAATCGAAACACCCCCTGCTTTCACTGGGCAGGAAATGGAAGATCAATATTCCACTCAGCCATGCTGATACTGCCGTGGCAGGGAAATCAGAATCTTGTCTGCTCTAGGCAGGAGGTGGAGAGACAGGTAGAAGAATCCCTCTCTGCTTGGCCCTGATGGCACCATTGGGTGGGGAGACTGAAGCACCACTGTTTGATGTCCCTGTGCAGGGGGTGTGGGAGCTAAAGTGGTGGGGGGGATGGAGGGTTAAGGACCAGCTCTCTTCTTGGCCCAAATGACTCAGTGGGAGTGTTTGTATGGGGGTGGATTTTCCATTGGTGCTTGGTTTGAATAGGTAGATGTTGCCAAAAATGTTTTCTTTTAGGCCACCCTTTTCCTGGTATTTTGGCTGGGAGGAATAAGCTTTCCTTGGAGACTTTTTGGGGGGTCTACACCTGTTAGAAGTTCTGAGTTGGAGGCTTCCGCAGGGCCCTGTCTGAGATCTACAGGAGGCAATAAAGAAACACAGAATTCACCTCAAGTCTCAGGGTCCCTAGACAGTAAGACCTCTTCTTTCTACCTTTCAGAGACCATCTGTGATTGTTTTGTGTTATATGAATGGTGAGAGGGAAGTTCTGGGAGGAAAGGGCTAATTTATCTTGGTCAGAACTGGAAGTCACCAACAATATGCTTTTTCCTTTCCTTTTTTTTTAAATTTTTTTTTATTTTTATTTTACCAACAGTATCTTTTGAAGAGCCTAAGTTTTTTCATTTTATGAGATCCAAGTTATCATTTTTTTTTTCATGGATCAGATGCCCCCATTAAATAAAATGTTGGCTGTTGTTTTTTCATAAATGCCCTGTTATCAGGTTAAGGAAGTTCCTTTCTACTCCTAATTTGTTGGGAGTTTTTGTTTGTTTGTTTTGTTTTGTTTTAATCAGCCGTGTATGTTGAATTTTGTCACATGTTTTTCTATATCTGTTGTGATGATTATGTTTTTTCTTAGTTTGTTAATCTGCTGAAGTACTTTGATTAAATTTTGAATGTTCAACTAACTTTGTATTTCTGGCACAAACCCCCCTTAGTTATGATGTGTTACACTTTTTAATTTGTGGGATTTAATTTGCTAACATTTTGTTTACAAAATTTTTCATGCATCTTCATTAGGGATTTGGCTTGTGGTTTGTTTTTTATTATTATTTCTTTGTTACATTTTGGTATCAGGGTTTTCCTTAGATATTACTTGGTTATACTTTTTAGACCTCCTTAGTGCCCATAAACCTCATTTCTATTTCTTGTTACAGCAGGTCTTCTTTTGATATATTCCCACCTTGCCAACAATAATTAAAGCCTCTGATGGTTAGTAATTAACTTCAAGGTCAAGAATAAATTAGTATACATTTGAATTACAATCTTTTGATTTATAGTGGCCCCAAAATGAAGGTAATTAAATGTTACAGCATTAAACTATGATCAAATCTTTAAGGATGAATATTCAAGTAGTTCATTTAAATAAAAAGCCTAAAATAAAAAACTAAAATTTTTGCAGGAATTCTTCTAACTACCGTTTCCTGTATCAGTGTTTTTTAGTTGTTTTTCCTAGTGAAATACTTTAGTGGCCATAAAAAAATACAAATACAGAACATACAAACTTGTTTTTATTTTTTCCCCATTGGTTGAACTTTACTAAACTATTGTGAACCAATTATGCAAATTGGTGATAATTAATTTGCATCTTTAGGCAAGTGAAAGCTTTTTACAAAGGATGGTTATTAAATGTTTTGTATCTCTAAGGAGAATGGAAGAAAAAATATACTTATTACTGGAAGAAATATGGGGTTTGCAGAACAAAAGATTGCGAATAGGGATTCTTTGACCCTAGCTCTGGTACCACGAGGAGAGTCTGCTGGTTCTCTTCCTTGTACTAGTTCTACATGGTGAAATTCCCTCCATCTTTAAGGACAATAATGCCTTAAATTTGATATTTAAATTGGGTGATCATTAGACACTCAATTCTTATGAAAAAAATTAAACTGGGTATAAGATTATCTGATAAATAGAACATGAATCTTCAATATGTTTTAAATTGTTTTCCTTTGCTTATCAAAAGCTTAATGCAAAATTTCAGATTTTCAGGTAGTTTTAATAGCATTAACGCTTTCAGGACTATTCTTTTCTGATATAACCTTATTTGAAATGTTTCCATCTCTCAATAACTGTGTTTTCCATTTCCATTCTGTGCTTGAAATGTGTCAGAAATAATGGGATCTAAAATGCTCTTGTGCAAGTTTATGTGACTATACAGTATAACTTGAATGAAAGCATTATCCAAAGTAAGCTGCTACTGAAACTTGGCACTTTATCAACCTTCTCAAGTATTTCACAGTGCAGCAGGGGAGAGGGACTTTTCTTCAGGACTTTCTTTATCCCTTCTATCTATTAACTCTGAATGAGGGAACTCTTGGTATTCCCTCAGTCTAGATTTTCAAGATAATTGACCCCTGAAAGCTTTTGGTTTTTCAAGAGTTATTCAAAATTTTGAACTTACCAATTAAACTCTGTTTCTAAATTATTTTTGGATTTTTACAGTATGTATTTTCTGCCTTTTTATGATATTATATGAGATGAGGTATTATATATGCTATCTTTATCAGGTACATGCTTTATTTAATATTGACAATAACTGGATGGTAAGTAATGTTTTATGTACCTTTTTATTTATGGTAAGCAGAGGATGAGGCTCCAGGTTGAAGAGACTAAGTGACATATTCAAGATCACACGGCTAATCGATAGTAGAGCACATACGAAGTCCTAGGCATACTTGAACCTACAATGTGTGATTTTGTCTTGAACTACAGTCAAGTACCATTTTAGAAGAATATCCAGGAAAGGTGGAGATTCATAAAAATATTTAAGATACCGTGAAGGCTTATTCTAAAACTCTTTGCAACATTATCTAAAATCATAAATGTTCAAATATGGCAGATACACAAGTGACTATAAAACGAATGAGCATTGTTTTGCTATTTCCATGAGTTAGCTGATCTGCTTATCAAAACTTGAGAGAGGTAAGTAATATCCCATCTTTCTTCTTCCACCCAATTAAAATTCCATAAATTGCATAAATCCCAAAATTTCATAAAAGCCAATATTTTGATTTGTAAAATTTGTAAAATAAAAGACAGTAATGGAATTACAATATCCTGAAATCTTTGGGAAAGATTAAGAGCTTCCCCAAATATCATCTACTACTTAAAAATCATTTTCTTGGCCAAAAGTATGGCTGTATGGCTATTATTGATGGATAGAATTTTGTATTTCTTTTACTAAAGAAGATTTTATTTTATATTCTTTACCAAAAGAAGTCCTCTATTGTTTGACCAGTTGAAAGACTGATTTTGTTATCCATTGTCTTGTAGGAAAATGGGATTGTAGACAGGATGGGGAGAATAGTTAAGAAAATTACAATTTATTTTTTATCTCTATGCATGCCTTCATTGCCTAAAGGATCTCATTAGCCTTTAAGTTTGCTAGGCAGTCACAAAACTTTGATATTTGATTGAACATTGGCTGATTCTCAACAAATGCCACAAAAGTATCACATAGTATGGCAGATTCTGTGGACATTTCTCTTAGAACCTGGGAGAGGGGCACCTGGGTGGCTCAGTTGGTTAAGTGTCCGACTTCGGCTCAGGTCATGATCTCGTGGTCTGTGAGTTAGAGCCTCGCGTCAGGCTCTGTGCTGACAGCTCAGAGTCTGGAGCTTGTTTCAGATTCTGTGTCTCCCTCTCTCTCTGACCCTCCCCTGTTCATATTCTGTCTCTCTCTGTCTCACAAATAAATAAACGTTAAAAAAAAAAAAAAGAACCTGGGAGAGCCCTTTGGAGGGCTATAGTTGCTGCTGATAATGACTCACACTTGAAACCTATTGGGCAGATGTCATCCAGAGACATCTGAGAGTCCCAAGGTCATTTCTTGACTGGCAGAAGTACCAAGTACTCACTGCCTTGCCTCCATATGGGAGATAGCAGCCTGGTAAAATCCTAGAGTCAGACTTAGGCTAGGTGTACCAGAAATCAATTCCTCGCTTACCTTCTTTGACTTTTTATCTTGCTTTCTTCCCTTCTGCTCTCTCCTGAGAGCACTCTCTTAAAAAATAACTTGCAGAATTCTGGTGTCAGAATCTGCTGTTAAAGAGCTAGACTTAAGACATGTGGCAATTTAACTATCAGAAATTATCTTCCTTGCCTATATTTCAAGAGTGTGTGCCTGGGTTCACTTTTGAACTACATAGATGGCTATATAGCCATGAAGATTGCTGGCTGTGTTACTTGATTGTATTTTGCCTTTTCTCTATGCCCTTCTCCCATTGATGGAAGAATACAAAGATTATGTATTATCAACGTTAGAAAGAATTTCATAAGCTGTTGAATATGGGAAGAAAATGCTTATACTTTTGGTATTTTTGAGGAAATTACTAAGAGTATGACACATAACAAAGTCACAATCAGTGGTAATCACCTCCTTTCTTCCTGTATGCTTTTAGAAATAATTTTATAATTGCCCTTCTGTCTGTTCCAGATTTTATTGTGTCCCACGCATTTCTCCTGCTGGAAGCTTCTCTCTGTGTTTTATGTATTTATCAGTTTTACATGATTGGAAATATAACAGATTTGAAACAGAAGCTGATTTTTACCCCCATCTGATGTGGACACCATTAATTTATAACAAAGCTGTTTTGCTTTTACTGAGAAAAGAAAAAAAAAAGCAAACAGCTGGCTTGATGGAAAATCTGCCCTAATCCCTGGAGAATAAGGAGTTCAGACGTGATATAAGCTGACAGAGGGTGAAAAAATAATCTTCAGACAGATGAGTTAGTGCAACTAGAATAGGCAGGGAAGGGTGGCATACTGAAGAAGAGAACACAGGGGATCCTGGGGCCACACAGCTCACTGAGAAAAGGTGATATCAGGGAATGAAAAAATAATCAGCTTACCAGTGTTAACAGTAATGAAAGAGTTCTAAAAATATAGAAATGAAGTTTTGTATAAATCATATATAAAGGAGGTTCATCTGCTTAAAATCCTTTTACCATTATTGTTCTATCTCAGTTGATATTTTCCTAAACACCAGTAGAGGCCTCCAGACACTTCATTAAGTAAACAACCACATCATCCACACATGGGGAAAGGATGATACCTATTGTGTCCTCTGACATGGAGAGGAATCAAATGGAATCTTTGATGAAGGTGATTTCAGTGAGAGTCAACAATGATTAGAAGAGGTGCTAAACTTCGTTGTATAACCTGCTCAAATGCCCCTTAAAAAACATACGGTCTAGAATAGAAAGTCATGATACATGTAATTACTGTTATTTTAGATCACGTTTAACTAATTATCACAATGTGGGCGTTTCTCTGTCAACAATTTATCATGTCAGTATGACCATTCTCTCAAGCCACCTAACTTGCCCAGGATTCTTGGAATCAAAACACTGTAGTTGGAGACGATGGAAGCAAGGTAATTGGTGGCCCCCAACCTGAGTTATTGGTGAGTCCTATTTTTCTGTCTCAAGTTTTGAACTGAGCATATTTTTAAAGGAAAAGCTTGTGAAATAGTAGCCATGAACACTTTACAGAAAATACAACTAACTCACTACAGAGCCTACTAATGAGCAGTGTAAAGTTCCTCTTTTATTCTCAAGTGTATGTGCATTTGTATATGAGATTGCAAATAAGCAAGATCTACTTGCCCATTATTGATTAACCGCATATCTCTCCCCCTCAGTTTTAATGAATAATCCCAGTTAGACATCACCTAGGTCCTGTAACACCCTAGGACGTCTGCTGCTTCAGAGGTAAAGCAATCAGATTCTGCATATCACTGGTAAACTCCCCTCAGCCCCAAACCCTTATTAACTGCTTTAAGAAGTTCCAGCAGCTTTGTTATATATTAGACACTTCTCCGACTGTACCTTTAGCTGACAGTATAAATACATTCATTTTGCTGTCACATTAATTGATTTTAGCTAATTAGGAGCATTTTTTTTGGCCTTAATTTGATAAAGAAGTGTGAATGCATTTTTCCCCCACAGCAGGCTTGTTATTTGCTGGGGTATTAGGAGAGTGTTAATTAGGCACAGTTCTTCTGTCAGGTTGATGGTTCTAAACAGCATTCACCACACAGACTAAAATGGGCAGAGCAGAATCTGGGTTTTGGCCACCAGTGTGATTTGTCAGAGTAGGTTAGTTACCTCTGGAATGGAACTATGATGTAGGTGAGCCTGTGTATGCCAAGGAAGCACCAAATCTGTTCTTTCCTTTCACAAATATTCCTCATAGCTGAGCCTCCTTTTCCTCCATTTCAAAACCTCTCAGGAAGCCATCTCTCCTCAGTCACTGTCATTCTCTCCCAAACCCTCAAGCCATCAGTTTTGTGTTCATCCTGGCCCTTCTTCATTTTAAGTCAAAATCACAGGTTTTGAAAATTCACTGGCCCTGAAGTATTTGCAGAAGATCTGTTGAATGGTTTGGGCCCAAGGATTTCTTTGTTCGGTTTCTTCTGCTGAAGGCATAACTGGACTGACTGTCTGCTGTCCCCGAAGCAGTGAAGCAAAGGGAAACAGACAACAGAGCAGTTGAGACTCTTGCTAGGAGCTTGTTTGTAGATGGAGCCCATTCAAGGTCTTTTGTTTATTTGTGAGGCTTTTCTTAGGGAATGCATAAAAAAAATGTGAAACAAGTAGCTGTTTAGGGAAGGAGGAGAAGGGATGTTTGACAACTGCATTTTCAATTTTTTGAGAAATGCTCATTTATATAATGTGAATTTTCTGTGAAGATACAGTTGTTCTCTAAGGCATGTGCTTTGTATTTCCTTTGTTTTCCTTTGCAGCTCTATACTAATCCTTTACACATTTGTACCCCATCCTGCTTCTGATCAATCTATAAATAATAGGAACAAATAAAATCATCTCTGAGGGGGTACCTGGGTGGCTCAGTCGGTGAAGCGTCTGACTTTGGCTCAGGTCATGATCTCACATTTCGTGGGTTTGAGCCCCGCATCAGGCTCTGTGCTGACAGCTCAGAGCCTGGAGCCTGCTTCAGATTCTGTGTCCCCCTCTCTCTCTGTCCCTCCCTGGCTCACACTCTGTCTCTCTGTCTCTCTCTCAAAAATAAATAAAGACTAAAAAAAAAAATTAAAAAAAGTCATCTCTGAACATCCTCCAGTTATTACATTCAAGCATTTTGATTCTGCAAATCAAACCTCAAATGTTAATCTCACTACCAGAATTTTCAAAACCTTCACTGGAAATGTCTGCTCTTGTCTGCTGTTTATACCTGCCTTTGAGTCATAGAATATATGTGTGTGTAAAAGAGGATGGAAGGAGGAATCCCTGCACAGAATGCCTAGTTCTCTGACAGAAGTATTGATAGAGTGGAAAGAATATGATATTTGGAGATTCCATCCATCCATTAGTTATAAACTTGTTTACTTGGTCTTTGTGAGTCTTACTTGTCTTCTTTGTAAAATGCAAATAATAATGCCTATTCTAGCATAGTTATCAATATTAAATATGTATTTTCTTTTGTCATCCTGGTGGTCATCCTGGTCCTTCTTAACTTTAAAACAAAAGTCACAATCTTTTAACAATGGTTAGCAAGTAAAAGGTGTTGTTTATGTGATTGCTACCTGTAGTCCTCCATTAATATGAGCTCCATGAAGATGGCGTATACGTCTCATTTCAACACTGTCGCCAGCTTCTGGCATGTGGCAGACATTCAATAAACATCTGTTGTATAGCTCAGTGAAGTGTCAGCTATTAGGGCACCTGATATTGATATGATTGTTATTTTTTGTAGTTAAAATTTACTAGCTAAAATTCAACATAAAAACAAAAGCAGTATTTATATTTGTATTTGAAAGTAAGTTTGAAAATGAATTATGTAGACTTTCAACTCAAGAATACAGGAAAAAAGCAAATCAAAGCCAAAGAAAGTAGAAAGAAGGAAATCCTAAAAATAAGATCAGAAATGAGTGAAATAAGAAATAAATATGAAATTGAGAAAATCAGCAAACCAAATGTGCTATTACTAATAAAATTCATAAATCTTTAATAAGAGAAAAGAGAGAAAATAAAACATTACCAATGTGATAGATTTAGAAAGTGGTTATTAACATGGATATTAAAAACGTTTAAAAAGCAATATTGAAAAAATGTTAGACATCTACATGTAGGTGAATTTTAAAATTTTATGAAGCATAATTGACCAAAAGTGATAGTTTAATCATCTGTTTTTTGGGGAAATTGAAAATATTATTACAAACTTCCCACAAGACAACTTCAAGACCAAATGGCTTCCTCATGAATGCTTCTTAATATTTATAATGAGTGATCTTATAAAAACCATTCCAGATTATAGAAAAAGAGGAGCACCTCTTAACACATTTTATGAGGTCCATGTAACCTTGATACCAAAATCTGACCAAGACACTACCAACAAAGGAAAATTAATAACCAAATATCGATGTGAATAATCTTTAAAAATTTGCAAATATATTCTATAACAATATATAAATCCCCATGACTTATATATATAAACATCATTTTTAACAGGGCGAGCTAATAAGGAGATCAGTCAAAGTCACAATTATGTTTATAGCAGCACTATGTTTTAAAAGTCATATACTGGAAACAACCCAAATGTCCTTTAACAGAATAGGTATATAAATTGTGGTATGTTTAGAAAATAAAATACGCTACAGCTATGAGAATAAATGAACTATAACTAAATGCAAACAAGTGAATATCACAAAGATAGTATTGAGCAAAAGAAGCCAGGCAAAGTATTATAAATCAGATGTTGGTTCGGCTTGGATGGCGGTGGTAGTGACTGGGAGGATGCAGGGATAAGGTTGGAAATTGTTTTTTCTTACATAGGTGAGTGTTACTTAGATGTGTTCAACAGTGAAAAATCATTAACATATTCAGTTATGATTAGTGCACCGAGATGAATGTTTATAGTACTTCCAAAAGAAGTTCAGGTGCAGCACACACACACACACTCACACAAATGTAACAATGTAGCCTAATATTTGGCCTGCAAAGCTAAGTTAGCATTTGTGTCCATGGTCTGTAGCTTCAGATTCCCATTGTGACCATTATAGTGTCTAACGAATAATATTTGCTATAAAGTAAGGGGAAAAATTAAGTAAATGAAGTAAGAACTAAGTTGCTTCGTCTGGACAGCAGGTGCTCTTATAAATGTATAAATAGATGTGTCCATAATATGCATATTGCTTTTTTTACTTATTTTTTTAAAAATAGTAAATAAAAATATATATTATCATTTTTTAATGTCCAAAGAGCATTTTATTACATAGATATATTAAAATCCATTTAAAAATCACCTTCCTCTGAATATTTTAGATGGTTTTCAAATTACTGCCATTCTAACTAGTGCCTAAATAGGCTCCCTCTACAATGACTAGAGGGCTCTGCTTCTGGCAATCTGTCATATACATTCCATTTCATCATTGTTCACTGCCAGGTGCTCACAATTCACATGGCAGAGAGAACGGCCATCTCAGTACATCCAAGAATCTTAATCATCCCTGAATTCTTCTTTCCCAAAATGGGAAACTTATTTTAACATAATGTTCCTTGAGACACTCCTGTTTAGAGATCTCAGATGGTCTAGGTAAAGGAACAATTCAAAACTTACTACTTTAAACTCTGCTGTATTTGCTGAGAAGGCTGGGATGTTATAGAGCAAGCGTTCTGAAACTTTGCAGTAATTTACATTTTGCGCATTTTTAACCTGAAAGTGAAATGCTCATTTTGTGAACATATTTTAAATTCCTACTAATGCCTCAGCTTTTCAGCTTTTCTTATTCCAGTAGAACCAAATTCTGGTTAAAAGAAAATTAAAGAAAGAAAGAGAAATAGAAGAATAGCTCTGAAAACATACTGGTTCCTCACTTTTCTTGACACCATATTTCCATCTAAAAGAATGCACATTACACTTTCAAAGTGGTAAATAGATGTTCATGACTCATTAATTTGTAGTTCAAAAGTGAGGACAAATGTACTTCTGTGTCACCATATATTTAAAGAAGAGTAAGAGAATGTGATTCTGACCTCATTGCAGTGAGATTATTCACAAAAGGAAAACAAAATGACCCTTCTTTGCATGACATACACCATCTACACTACTGAACACAACTGACTCTTTGCCATAGCTCTCTAGGACAGAGAGAATAAAGGAGATAAGTTCATTGAGAGAGTTGCACAAAGCAGACCTGGCCAGACACTCAAATTCTGTAAAACTTGATTCGAGTCGAGTCAGGAGGGAAGTTTCCTTTTCGAAACACATAGTAGATGGCATCTCCTTCCTTTAAAATGTTTAGATAAGATAAGCGAGTTCATAGCAATATATAGTGTCACTTTCCCAGGAAAATATGTCTTGGAGAATGACTGATTCAGTTGTTTTTTGATAAATAAAACTTTAAGCCATCTTGCATCAATTCTTTTCCCTTCAATCTGTCACTTTACTCTGGTTTATAATGAACCCAATCTGTTTGGATGTGTAAGTAAAAGTTCATAAAAACAAAACTAGAAGAATAGGGAAATGTGCTATCATGTATTTTTAGTTTTTTATGCCTTTGAAAAAAGTTCTTACTGATTTTGTACTCTAATACTAAGGTAGCTTTGAGTAGCCGTCATTCAGGGGTAATTTGCTCTGAAATCCTTGTGAACTGACCTATTTGCTAAAGAGTGTTTTTTTCCTCCCTTTAGAATTGTTGACCATATTAGGCTTTCCACAAGATAGAGATAGAGCTGCTTCGAAATCCATAGAAAGGTGGCAACATAGTAGGATAAATGAACTAATTGTTCCTCAAATAAAATCTCTGAAAAGATTTAAATGAACATCTGTTTGAAGAATAGAGCTATTAAAGGGAATGTTCTGCACAAACAATATGTCACGCAAAATAGTTGTACAATAATGCTGTGAAATTGTTTAATTAACTCATAAAAGAGGGAATCTAGTAAAGGAAATGTATGCAGTGCACTCTGGAGATATTTGACAGTCTTTAAGAGCAGATGTGATTATGATTATAATTATATTAGTAAATTGGACCATAATTTCTCTTTCTGTTGTAAAATAAGATACAGTATATTATGAATCCTAAGTACAAAAAAACCCTTTAAACATAAGTAATTCATGCAAATCCTGACTTTTGTTGAAGCTACAGTATTGCTATCATTACCTGTTTTTCCTTGAGGTGTACCTTTGTAAATACAACAGAGAAGAGTAAGTTTTCAACAGGTAACAGGTTGGATTTTTTTGCGTACTTTGTGGAAATTGGTTTCAATATTTTGCAGATATGACTTTCACCATAGATTTGGATCGTAAAACATATTTTTATCTCTAGGAAGTTCTAATTATTTATAAGATCATGGTGTGTAGTGAATATGGAGTAATTTTATTTTGTTATCAGAGAAACTCCATCAGAGACCCTATAGTACTGAACATGACAGCTACAATGTTTTGTGGGTTTTTGTTTTTTTTTTCAAATGTGCGAGGTCAACCAGTTTGTCTTGAAGTGGATTCGTTGACTACCATGATATATATTAAGTTTGTTTGATATTAGTATGCAAATTTATCATATCTGTGCCCTTCTATTATTTTTCAACCTTATTCATTTTGGAAATTGCATATTTTTATATTCATAACTTTAGTAAGTAATTATGGGAATGTTACATTTTCTGTGTATTGCCTTTATCACTCTTATTAACTAAAATTACTGCTAGAAGGAAATTAATCAGACAAATTAGTATTCTTATTCATGAAACGTAGATTATAGTAAACCCCAAGATTAAGACTAATGAAACAATTACTTATTTAATCATTATTAAAAATGGGAACATTGCTCAGATATCTCATAGTAACTGCAGCAAGCTTTGGAAGTAGACAAATGAATGTGTTTTTCTTGACTGCTCTTTCATGAAAGCAAGATTGTTATCACTTGCTTGGAGTTTTTCTTTCATATTTGATATTTTCCCTAGGGAAAAAAGTCTCTCTTACTAGAAAAAGATAAAATTTAATTTCTTCAGTAGAAGAAACTTAAGCTATTCTCACTATGACTTTTCCAAATTTAAGATGTATGTGAAAGTGTTCTAAAGTCAAGGCCATAGACACTTATAGGCAGGCTATTTTTGCTACTTTATAATAATAGACACCATATTAGAAGCATAAATATTTACTTAAGGTATTTCTTAAAACAATTGAAAAAAATTAATTTAAGGTAAACATATATTAAAAAGCAAAAAGTATTATAGGAGTAATAGTAAAATTCCATAATTCTCTGCAAGTTATGTCAGTGGCTTCCTGTTGCCCATTGACAACCATATTTAATCATTCCTCTATTTAGGTCTTCTGGTGAATGCCTTAATATTATACTGCTTTTCTTATTTCTCAATTTAGACATTAGCAGAAAGTTAGTGATTTTTTGCTATGATAGTAAAGATTTTATTCACACTACTTACCATATTTTTTTCCCTCTTTGTCTAAAAAAGTTCTGGATTAGTAACTTTATTGGGAACTTTTGCTAATCTAAATATTATATTAAAAATATATTTCTTTTTGTATCAAATCCAGACATTCTTTGATTCCTGAAAATTTCAGCATTCTTAACACTTCCTTACTCTACTTTCTACTATACTTGGGTAGTTGGACAAAATAGTGGATGAAATTGGAATTTTAAATTTGAATTTTAGATAAACAACTGATTTTTTAGTGTAAGTATGTCCCAACTTTGTATAAATTCATTTGTCGGTAGATAAAGTAACATTTAATTAATTAGACATGAGAAAGATGAATATATTGGGGGATTCAAAAATAAGATAACCAATTTACCTGTATAACCCCCAAAGTCTTAGGAGTTTGGGGTGCCAGATACTTCTATATTGGGTTTAGGAGATAAAGCTAAAATCAGAAAGATTGGTGGAAATTATGTTTAATCTAAGGAGTAGCTAGACTCCCAGATCACCTCCCTAAGTCATCATGGCCAGACTAACTCCCAAGTCAGAATAATTTCTCAGCAGAAGAAATGAAGTTTCCATTTCTGGCACAGTTGATCTAAAAACAGTTAATTTAGGGATAGCAAGCAAAACTAAGCATAGGGTGTGGCCCTGAATTCGATACAAGAAGATTGAATGAAAATCTATGTTCTGTAGTGGGAGTCTAACAGCAGCTTTTTCCCTTTTGACTCAGAACGCTGATGGCAGCACCACTAAGAAGTAGCCTAGAGAGTTCCTATCCTGTGCTCAAAAGACTGGCTCAAAACAGAAGGTTTACAAAACTATCACATGTCAAGTGAAAGGGCATGGTCCCCTCTTTATTGCTCATGGTAAGAGCTATCAATCCACAATTTTTTTTCCTCCCCCAAACAGAGTTGTAGAACATCACTTGTCAATATAAATTGTTGGCCAGGGAAAATCAAACATTAGAATTTCCTAATGCAGAAGGCAAAGACCAAAATGAACAAGTAGAAAAGGGGGACTCAGAGGAAACAAAGTTGATAAGGAAAGAGAATAAAACTTAAAAAGCAAAAAACCTTTCTGCACTACCTGGGGTGGGGTTCATATGACATTGTTTTGCATTCCCGTTGTAACTTAAAGGGAAACTTTCAGATGTTTTCACAATGTTCAGAGCCCCTGATGCCCTGAAAATGAAGCACAAGGATGTCCTCAAATTCCTTGCAGCAGGAACCCACTTAGGTGGCAATGACCTTGACTTCAAAATGGTATCGTACATCTACAGGAAAAAAAAAAGTGATAATATCTACATCATAAATGTGAAGAGAACCTGGGAGAAGCTTCTGCTGGCAGCTTGTGCCATTGTTGCATTGAAAATCTGGCTGATGTCAGTGTCATTTCATCCAGGAATATTGGCCAGTGAGTTGTGCTGAAGTTTGCTTCTACTACTGGAGCCACTTCTATTGCTGGCCATTTCACTCCTGCAAACTTCACTAATCAAATCCAGGCAGCCTGCTGGGAGCCAAGACTCCTGGTGGTTACTGATCCCAGAGCTGACTACCAGCCTCTCACAGAGGCATCTTATGCTAACGGGCCTGCCATTGTTCTGTGTAACACAGACTCTCCTCTGCGCTATGTGTACCTTGCTATCCCTTGCAACAACAAGGGATCTCACTCAGTGGCTTTGATGTAGATGCTGGCCTGAGAAGTTCTGCATATGTGTGGCACCATTTCCCATGAACAACCATGGGATGTCATGCTTGGTCTCTACTTCTTCAGAGGTCCTGAGGAGATTGAAAAGGAAGAGCAGGCTGTTACTAAAAAGGCTGTGACCAAGGAGGAATTTCTGGGTGAATGGACCACTCCAGCTCCTGAGTTTACTGCTACTCAGTCTGAAGTTGCAGACTGGTCTGAAGGCATACAGGTGCCCTCTGTGCCTAGTCAGCAGTTCCCTTCTGAAGACTGAAGTGCTCAGCCTGCCACTGAAGACTGGTCTGCAGCTCCCACTGCTCAGGCCACTGAATGGGTATAGAACAACCACTGAGTGGTCTTAAGCTGCTCTTCAACAAAGGCAAATAAGGTGGAAATAAGGTTAACAAAAAATAAACAGTTTCTAAATGAGAAGAAGAAGAGGAAGAAGAAGGAGAAGAAGAAAGAAGGAGAAGAGGAAAAGTAAGGAGAAGAAGAAGAGGAAGAGGAAGAAGCTACAAGTAAAATTTTCAGTAAGATAAGACATTGCATTTGAAACAAGAACAAGATATTTTTCAAGGGAGCATCTCTTGAACAAGAAAGAACTCTTTCAAAATACAAACAGGATAAGGATAAACCTTAAAATCAGTAAAATGTTTGGAATATGTACTTGAGGCAGTCTTCCCAGAGGTAACATCAAAAGACAAAAGTATGAAAACTTGGAAGAAAAGTTAGGAAAATAAAAGGTACAACTAATGAATAATATGAATCTGTTCCAAAAGGTAAAGCTAATGAATAATCTGAATTCCAAAAAAGAGAATAGAACAAAGTGTAAAAAATTACGAGGTAATAAATTTCCTAAATCTAATGGGCATGTTTTCAGATTGAAAGAGCTCACAAGGAACCTAGAAAAAAAATCCACAAAAAAAACCCAAAAAACAAAAAACAAAAAAACCCACACTAACACTGGAGAAATGGGTCATGAAATTTCAGAACATCAGTGATGAAGAAAATTAAGGTCTGGGGCATCTGGGTGGCTCAGTTGGTTGAGTGCCTGACTCTTGATTTCGGCTCAGGTCATAGTCTTGCTGTTCATGGGTTCAAGCCCCATGTTGGGCTCTGCACTGACAGTGAAGAGCCTGCTTGGGATTCTCTCTCTCTCTCCCTCTCTCTGCCTCTCCCTCTTTCTACCTACCCCTCTTCCTCTCTCTCTGCTCCCCCCCCAAATTAAATAAACTTAAAAAAAATAAAATAAAATCTCTTAAAAAAAGAAAGAAAAAGTAAAGAAAGGTCTGAAAAAGTGAGAGAGTAAAAGAAAGAAAGGAAGAAAACAGAGGAAAAAGAGGGAAGAGAAAATCACACCATTATAGTTCAAATATCAACCTCTTTTCAGCTTTTCAACAGAAACATCAAAACGTAGAAAACAGTAGAGTACTGAATTAGAATCCTAAGCAAAAATAATTTCCAACCTAGAATACTATACTCAGCTAAACTATCAATCAAATGTGAAGGCAGAAAGAAAATGAAAATATTTTCAGACATGCAATGTCTCAAAAACTTACTTCCCATGAAGCTTTTCTCAGGAAGTCACTAAAAAATGTGCTAGTAACAAAGGGGGGTAAACTAAGGAAGAGTAAAACATGGGATCTGAGTCACAGGGAATAAACAGAAGGATGATGAAGAGAATTTCAAGATAATGGTGAAGAAAAGTCAAGAAAACAGTTTCTCAGCAAGTCCAAATTGGAGAGGAGACAATCTCCCAGAAAAACCAAATGTTTACAATGAAGGGAACATAATTATAATATCTGGGTGAGCTCTAATGTAGTTATAATGATATATGTATTAAATATTAATTTGATAAAAATTATAACATAATTAGACTGAGAAGATGGCAATAAGTTAAGAGAGGGAAAGAGAAAAGTGGAGGCTTGTAGAAAGACTCAAATTCTCTTCTTGTATCATTGGAATGCATTAGATAATACAAAAAATGGAAAAGTCAAGACATAGATATGTAATATTTTGTTTATAAGTAAGAAGTGAGTAGCAGAAAAAACAAAAAGAGATGAAAATGATTACTTGTGATGATCAGGACTTTGGCATAGGGAAAAATGCGGCAAAAAAACAGCTTTTTTTTTTTCTTTTGTTACCTATAAAGGTATTTGTCTTTAAAATTATGTGTATGTATTACTTTAATAAATGAATATAATATATAATAAATGAACAAATAACAATGTAGTGAATAAACAGATAAGAGTGTTAATATTCATTTTCTTACAGACAGGAAGAAAAGAAAGAATGAAATAAAGCCAAATGAATACAGTAAAAGAAAGCATCAGATTACCTGCAAGTATGGGAACATGGACATTTGACAGCTTAGTGGAAAGGTGATAATATTTTTCTGGAACACGTCACATAGTGCAATTTGTAAACTAATGAGAAACAGAAAGTAAACTGAATGTGTCAGCGTTCCTTTTTTAGTGCTCACAGTACTAAGGCCTTTGTGGAGAATACTAATAGTCTTGTGTATTGGATTCTTGTTGGAAGTGGAAAGGCAGAGACACCACCAGGATACCTCTCTGCTTGTAGGAGCCATAGACACAGATACTCAGACTTGCTGCATTGTATCCTTCTCTAACATGGTTTTTAAAAGCCTAGAAAATAGGTCACCACTGAAATGAAATCTTCATCAATGCCCTTTGCAAACTAACACAATTCTTCAGGACTCTACAATTTGGAGTGATCATGAAGCATCACAAAAAGACTTGGCTTTGTTTGCTGAAGTCTTGAGATAAATGAAAATAATCAGAAGGAAGAGGGGAAAAAAGCTGTGTGTATATATATATATATATATATATATATATATATATATGCACACACATATATATACACACACACATATATACATATATATGTTTTTATTTATTTATTTTTATTTATTTATTTTGAGAGAGAGAGAGAGCATCCACAGGAGGGGCAGAGAGAGAGAGAGAGAGAGGGAGAACTCCAAGCAGGCTGCTCACTATCAGCACAGAGTCCTACACGGGGCTTGATCTCACAAATAACAATATCATGACCCGAGATGAAATCAAGTTGGACACTTAACGGATTGAGCCACCCAGGTGCCCAAAACCTATATATTTTTTTTATGTCTGTTATGGGATAGGCCTTAAGACACTTCCATGTACCTTATATCATACAATCTTCCCCAAGGCAATGGGAATTAAATATAGTACTGATACACATATGGCAAAGAAAAGTAACTCTTAGATTTCCAGGAGATATCACAGCTTTATTAAACAGGTGCTGGGGTGCCTGGGTGGCTCAGTCAGTTAAGCGGCCAACTTCAGCTCAGGTCATGATCTCACGGTCTGGAGTTGGAGCCCCGCGTCGGGCTCTGTGCTGACAGCTCAGAGCCTGGAGCCTGTTTCAGATTCTGTGTCTCCCTCTCTCTGTGACCCTCCCCCGTTCATGCTCTGTCTCTCTGTCTCAAAAATAAGTAAACGTTAAAAAAAAAAAAATTAAAAAAAAAAAAAAAGCAGGTGCTGAGCTCAGTAGAATTCAATATTTCATAGGGTTAGTAAGATACTACTAGCAATGTAAAGTTAAGCTACACTAATAAAATTATGGAATACAGATCAAGGAAGATACTGGTTTCACTTTACTTTGTCAGGGTCATACCACATTTGGAGTGTTATGGGGTTTAACACAAACCCCAACTTGTTAAGTTGGGACACAAGCTGAATAAAGAAACAATGACTGTGAGGAGAATCAAAACCAAATTGTGAGGATAAATCAGCATTCACATGTTACATATGTTATATTCAGATGAGAAACATTTAGAAGAACCAAGGAGTTAATCCTGGAAGAAGGAAGACTTATTGGAGCACATTATGACTACCTTTTAAGTATTCTTATTTAGAAGGAATATATTTTATTCTGAATTGCTTCTAAGACTGGATAGATAGACACACAGAAGTTATAGGAAGAGCCTGATGGAGTAATTTCTAATAAATGGTGAGTGAGAGACAAATTACAAATTCTCACAAATTACTTACTGACCCTTTGTTGGAAATGTTTAAGTAATAATCAGATGATCATCAGTTAAACACTTTGAGAGAGGATCCCCACACTGGAATAGAGATTGTGCCAATTGCGATGTAAAATCAGATCTAGGTCTAATATTCTAGGTACTTAGATATGTCAGTTTTAATATTCGGTTTCCAAATACTGATTGTTCAATAAATAAACATTGGCCATATCCTGTATGTCAGAAAACAAAATGGACATTGTCTTACCTACTGCAATGTTAAATCCAGCAGAAGGGCTAATAATTAAGCAGATAATTATAGAAATAATTAATTTTAATTGTAATGAACATTATGAAGAAGTAAAGAATATTATGGCAATATATAACGCACACTCTAATTTAGTTAGGAGGGACAGGGAAGATTTCATTAAGGAAGTGATGTTTAAGCAGAGACCCAAAGGTTAAGTTAGACTACTTAGGAAACGACTCCAGATTCAGGGTTGAGGTTCATTAAAGTGTCGTGGATTAGGAAACTATATATACTGAAACAAAAGATTCTAACTTAACACTCAACCAATCTTACAAATGTCCTTTAGCATCTCCCTTGTTTATTGGTGTGTGATTGATATTGTCTGAAGGTTGCTTTTCTGCTTTATGGGAAGTCCTCTGCTCAGAACCTAGTTGTTTTGCTTTGCGTTCATACTTTGGGAACTTTTAGTTTGATTGATTTTGTTGTTGTTGTTGACTCTGACTAACACTAGGACCTACTACTCTATATTTGTAGGAACTCAGATAAGTCAGATTCTGGATTATATGCCACAGAGGCAAGTGGGTTTGCATTCCTGCCCTTGATTTTAGAGCTAAAAATACTGTGGTTTAAATGCCACCTGCAAAACAAAGAAGTGAGTGAAAAATGGCTCTAGGAATAAATGAACTCATCCTTCTCTGGAGTGTATTTCAGAAACCTACAGAGTAAAATCTTTCATCTAAATTAAAGATGGACCCTCACAAAACTTCAAAGAGTTTGATGGTATGAAAGGAGTAGCCAGGGCCTATGAAGTGCTGGTGAATAATTACAATCTGAGATTTATTGGTGACTACTCTTGTGTCCTTAAAAGGTTGGCTGACCAGATAAAACCAGGCATTGGCTAGAGGGAGGACTCTTGAGCCTCTCTATCTTTTGAAGTTTCTAAGGAGTCTTCCAAGGGGAAAATCAGCATTCACATGCTATATAGGAAGATCTTTACATAGACCTAATGGATTCAACTGCCTCAGGATTCTTCATTTGACAGTGTCCGATTCAGTGGCTGAGAAATGTCATTATGCTTTAGATCTTAGGGTTATCCATCATGCCTGCTAAGAGTTGAATGGAACATTCTTATGTTTGTGAGATATGTTATTGAATCTACAGTGTTGGTTAATTTTAGATCAGTTCAACAAAAAAATCATTTTACAATGGCATTTGACACAGACCTTATCAGGGATTGTGTAATCAAAGAGTGTCACCTATAACATGAATATGTGGAAATTCTTGAGTGAGTTTTCATAGCTTTGAGCAGTTCTCATAGTGTGACTCAAGGTAAGACACTCAGGTAGTGGCTTTTATTTAATAACTAGGATGGTGAGGTTTCTAAATGCTATGAGCATAGAGTAATCACCAGGTCCTTTCAATAATAGAGCTTACAAATGTGGTCTTCAAGTTATATAACTAAGTATCAAATTGTCACACTAAAATTGAAAGCTGAGCATTTTGTCAGTGACACCTTTTGTCTTCACTCCAAAATCTTGACTTTAGTTTTTGAAAGAATTGCTTGTTTGCATAATACTACCCTAGAAAAGATAGTTTATGAATGAAACAAACTAGTCACTTCAATTTATCTTGAATAATATTGATAAACAAGATAAAACAGGAAATGTGGAGAAGAAAATTTTGAAGACTTATTTATCTCAGTCAGTTATTCCAGGTCAATTATTGGGTTTTGAGCAATTCAAGCATAATCTATAAAGACCACAAGACATATGGAATAAAAGATCCCAAGATGGCAGAATAAAACACCTTTAAATTAAGAGAAACAAAATTTAGAGAAAACAATAATAAATTCTCAAAGAATTTATTATAGAAAATATGTAACATCCGTGCATAAGGTACAGTTTATAGACTGTCTAAAGATTATTCCCACTTCTAATCACTTATTGTACATTATAGACATGTATTTTTCAATATATACTAAATATATTCTCAATATATTATTGAAAAATAATAGCTCATATTTATTGAGAGTTTACTATGCTCTTGGCACAGCTAAACTGTTTACATATATCATCTCACTTACATTCACAACACCTTTATGAGGTAGGCACTATTGTGATTTCCATTATGTATGAAGAAAGTGCTTCTTAGAGGGGGAGGAAATAATCCAAGGTTTCTACAGCTAGCAAGTGTTAAAGACAGAATTTGGAATAAGGCTTTCTGAGTTCAGAGGCTGGCTCTTAATCTCAGAATGTACTGCTGGCTATATAGCAACACAGCTGACTGAAAAACAATGAATTCGAACAACTTGTCTCCTTTGCACACCCTTAAACAGCTAGTTTGCTTTTAAAGTGATTTCTCATTTTTTTGAATTGTCTCTGAACTGAGTATTTTGAAATTTTGCAGACATTGGTACAAATCATACCCCGATCTACGTGAAGTAAGATCACAGGTGGTGTTCCTGTATGAGTCAGGGGATGTTGAGAATTCTGGAGGTAATATCTGGACTTTAATGTGACATTGGTAGGTTAATTGTGACTGGAGGCTATGATTCCTTTTATTAATTGCTTTATCGTCTGGTTTACATTAGACCTGAAGACCAGGTGGATGGTGACTTGTAACAGGTAAATGAAGAATTTAGGGGGAGAAATCATGAGCATACTTTTAGGAACAATTGGGTAATCAAGTTAGAGTTTTTAGCATGGAGACTTTCCTTTTTCAACAGTCTCTTCCCTGAAATGTACCATTCCTCTGGCACCTTATAGCTTTCAGAAACATGGTATAATTTATTTTCAAAGACCTGCTTGCTAGGTTAGAGGAGGTCAAGAGCCTTGAGAGTGAAGAGGACATCCAGGTAGAGAGAGAGAAGAAAATCTGGCAGGCAGAGTTAGCCCCAGCAATACAAAGGAGAAATCAGAGCAATAATGTGATGTTTGAACAAGTTACATAAATTATTCAAGTTCCTCGTTTTCTGGATATGTTTTTCTTTTCCACTGCATGATTTTAACTTTTTTAATATATTTTTACCCAAGTGGTTTTGATTGGAAGTTTATTTACACAGACAGGTCTAATGTCGAGTACTTGCATTCTTCTGCAGTTTTCAAGTTTGATTACCCATTGACAGAATCTTGACACCTAAATGAATGTTGAAGGAATAAGGTAAAGTTGTTGGTTTTCCCCTCAGATACTCTTTTCATTGTGGTAATATGTAGTATGATGTCCTTGGGCAAGGAAACAATTTGCCTTGATATTCCACGGAAGTAAAATTATTTTTGATTGGGCATTGTTAATTTCTCAAATCTATAAGAAATTTAAACCTCAGTCTTGAATTAAGTGGTGAATGACAAAAATATTTTGACACATATGAATGAGGTTTTTGATTCAAAGACTAGGTTCATGCAAGGGTCATTATTTTCTTAATTTTTCATTAGAGTGTCCAACTTAATGGTTATGTATCAATGTAACACAGGATCCAAAGGCAAAAATAACAGTCCATATGCCCAATTCTAGTATAACACACACCAGTAGTACAATGTCTGCTGTGTGGAAAGATTGAGAAAGTTTCTTAATCAAATTTCTTACAAATCTTTGATGTCTGCTTATTTATTTTCTGAGAGCAGCAGCCTCTTCATGTTTGATGTCCCAATAGCAAGAGCCTGTTTCTGTTGAGTTGGATTATAGAAAGAGAGGTATGCTTACAGGGAAGCCCAGCTGGATGTATCCAGCTTTGCTGCCTTCGTTTCTTTCATCCTAGAAGAGAAAAGAAGACGAAGAGCAGTCATAGAATTGGTAATTGTATATTGGCAGAGTCTCAAATGATATATATTCTATTATACTCACTTGCAACCAGAGGATTCATTTTTGCAGCAGAAGGAAGGTGGATAGCATGCAAATGCTTGGATTAAACATGCTGTAATGCTTCGAAACCCTGACCATCGGTCTCTGTGTTGTTTGTAGACATATTTTGCAGCTGTTACATTGGTGCTTATTTAGAACAATTAGTAAGAAAAACTAAAGTGATTTGCTTGATTGTAGTTTCCTACCAAATATTTGAATAGGTATCAGGTGACTATTAGGATGGAAGGAAAAAGTGCAAAAGTTTAGAATTTGGCCATGTTCCCACAACTGTTAAGTTTAAACAATCTTGGTACTGTGTTCAGTCTCTTAAATCTTATGGGTCTGATATTTCTTCACTTTTTATGAGAAGAGAATTAGATTAATTGTTAGGGGATGTCACTGGAGGACCTTAGGTTAAGAGTTTTTTTTTTGAATTTTTTCTTGGAAAGGAATGGAACTGGCAGGGACAAGGTCAGTTTTATATTATGTCTGATGACAATTTCCAGGAAATTTGGTTAGTCAAACCATATGGATTCTTGGTCTCTATTGTAATTTGCCAAAAGGGATGCCCCCCCATGGAAATTGTTACATTTGTTTTTATAATATTGGCATCTGTAAGTTCTTCATGGTACAAGGAATAAAATCTTGAGAAGGAGGCTGAAAAGATCTAAATCCTGAGATCCAGCAAATGGGAAACATTCTTTTCCACAATTGGAAAGTCTAATTGCCCTTATTATATATACTGGATGGTGAGAAAAATCATTCCAGTAGTGAGAGAGGATTTATGAATTCAACCTACTTAATGGACTCTGATGAGACTGGACTTGATTTTCATTCACATATTGTAATTTAAAATGATATTCTTAGGAAATCAGCAATTTATCATAAACTTCAAAAACCTGAGACATTCAAATTAGAATAAGGAGGGTATTCATTCATGCAGCAAATATTTACTGAGCACCTTATAAAGGCCAGACACAAAGTATTTGTAAGACAAATTGAGCACGATAAACATACTCTCATTTTATTTTATTTTTTTTAATTTTTAACGTTTATTTATTTTTGAGACAGAGAGAGACAGAGCATGAATGGGGGAGGGTCAGAGAGAGGGAGACACAGAATCCGAAACAGGCTCCGGGCTCTGAGCTGTCAGCACAAGGGCCCGATGCGGGGCTCGAACTCACGGACCGCGAGATCGTGACCTGAGCCGAAGTCGGCGCTCAACCGACTGAGCCACCCAGGCGCCCCAAACATACTCTCATTTTCATGGAACTTTCACCTTAGTGCAAAATAATGGGAAACTATTTTGGAAAACTTATGGATAACTCTCAGCTGGCCATGCAATCAAGATATTTTCCTGTTGTTTGGTATGTGCTCATTTAGATCCATGAAAATTCTGTGTTTCTGATTTACTTGTGCTAACATTAGCTTTTTAGTCAGACGTTGTTTGATGTTGGGTCTTGAACTAAGATTACTTATGAAAGAATAAATTTATAATAGTGACTTTATTTGTTCTAACACCTAGGCTAATTAATTGCAAGTATTAATTAAATTTCTTTCCTGTCTTCATAGAATTTAGCATATCCTAGATATTCATGATTATACAAAGGTATATCAGTCTGCCCTTTTTAAATTTACTTTGCTCCTTTTAAGGACATACAATCTGCTTTGAGCCCATTAATTGTGCAAGATCTTGCTAATAAATTTGGAACTGACTAGTCATACATAATGTTTAGCAAACATACAGATTATGCCTATGTGTTCAAAGTGAGGTAACAACTCTGACAGTTATATTGTTCCTGCAATTAGTGCAAACCATAAGTTTTCCATGGAGTGATGAGTCATTAGTTAGTTGTTAGCTCTGCTACAACTAATTATTTTACAAAAATAAAATATCAAAAGTTGTGAATGTTTTAATTTCTAAGATAAATTAGAAGAGTCAAGATTAGCCTTATAGCAATTCCATTAATTATTATGCATTATGATATACTTTCTTGAGAGGAAGAGAAAGATATAGAATTACATATAAATCCAGATCTGCCCATTGGGAGGGGTTTGTATATGTGACTTGAATTTGTCCCATGTTTCTGATAGAAGCATGTGTGATAGACTTTGGCTCAGGCAGGACTAGAATACTAGTACTAGAAAATCTGCTTTTCTGACTGCCGTATAGCCCCTACCTCCACCAATATGCTCTCTTTCACATTGTTCTGAAAAATTTCTCTCAATAGTTTTCAGAGAATATTCACCATTCAGACTCAGCAGGTAAAATGGCTGATAGAAAAATTCCCATTGCAAACAGAAAATGTTTTTTTCTTTTCCTTTTTTTTAAATTGAAGTATAATGATCATGCAATGTTATATTAGTTTTAGGTGCATAATATAATAATTCAACAATTCTATACACTAATTGGTGCTCATAATGGTAAGTATACTTTTAATCCCCTTCAGTTACTTCACCCATTCCCCCACCTGCCTCCCCTCTGGTAACTATCAGTTTATTCTTTATAGTTAAGAGTCTGTTTTTTTTTTGTTTTTTGTTCTTTATTTGTTCATTTGTTTTGTTTCTTAAATTGCACATGAGTGAAATCATATATTATTTGACTTTCTCTGACTGATCTCACTTAGCATTATACTTTCTAGATCCATCCATGTTGTTGCAAATGGCAAATTCTCATTCTTCTTTTATTACTAATATTCCATTGTGTGTATGTATTTAGTTATAAATTTTATTAATTTATATTATATATTTATATTTATATTATATTTACAAATTTATATATAATACATATATATTACTAATATTCCATTGTGTATGTATATATGTGTGTATATATCTCACATCTCTATCCATTCATCTATGGAAGGGCACTCAGGTTTCTTCCATACCTTGGCTGTTATAAATAATGCTGCAATAAATGTAGGGGTGCATTTATCTTTTCAAATTAGTATGTTTGTTTATTTTAGGTAAATAACCCAGTAGTGGAATTACTGGATCATATGGTAATTCTATTTTTAACTTTTTTGAGGAACCTCTGTGCTGTTTTCTTCTATAGTGGCTACAACAATTTACGTTCCCACCAACAGTGCAAGGGTTCCTTTTTCTCCACATCCTTTCCATCACTTGTTATTTGTCTTTATTATTCTAGTCATTCTTACAGGTGTAAGGTGATATCTCATTTTGGTTTCAATTTGTATTTCCCCAATGATTAGTGATATTGAGCATCTTTTCATGTGTCGGTTGGCCATCTGTATGTCTTCTTTGGAAAAATGTCTATTCAGGTCCTCTGCCCATTTTTTAATCAGATTATTTTTTTGATGTTGAGTTATATTTCTTTTATATTTTGCACCCCTTAATGGGTATATCATTTGCAAATATTTTTTTCCTTTTTGGTAGGTTGCCTTTTTGTTTTGTTGATGGTTTTGTTTGTTCATGATGATGAAAATGGCTGACAGAAGAATCCCATTGCACACAGTAGACGTTTTAATTAATACATTTCAAAACTTCTATTTAACTACCATATTTACCTCTTGATTTAGATAGATTTCAATTTTTTTTTTCTTTTTTTGGTCTGGTGGTCCTTTGTCTGTATTGTAAGCTGTCTCAAATCCTTTTTGGGAACAGGTTACTGGTTGTTGTAACAGTCAGAATTTAGTCAGCAAGACAGAAACTACTCTAAGTTTCAAATAGAGGGCATTTACTGCAGATAATTAATAACATAGGTGACAGAAGAACTAAAAACCCAACAGAGAAAGGAGGAAACAGCAAAATCAGCAGCAGCAGGAAACAGCTACCATACCTGGGTTTAAAAGAATAGGATGAATGGAGGGGAGGTAGCTCACCAGACCTTAGATGCCAAGGGCATCTAACGTTAACTATCTAGTAGAAGCTGCAGCAATTCATGCCACTGGAATTACTACTTTGGAAAAAAGAGCGCAAAATATCCTATTTCTCCTATTTCTCCCACCATGCCCTCACCCCTCATCTCCTGACAGTATCTCCTTTGTCAAGACCAGAAGCCTGCACACCCAGGACTTGGAAACACAGTCTGCAGGGTCAATATCCTAGTGACATAGGACAAAAGAAGGATGAAAACTGGATTTGTAAGCAAACAAAGCCAAAGAAGTTTTGAGTCAATCAATCCCAACAATCTTTTATTTATATGTGAATTTTCCTCCAGAGAAAATAAAGTGATTGGTGCTAATTTAAAAATTAGCATGATAGGGGCGCCTGGGTGGCTCAGTGGTTGAGGGTCAGACTTTGGCTCAGGTCATGATCTCCTGGTTCATGAGTTCAAGCCCCACATTGGGCTTGCTGCTGTCAGTGCAGAGCCCGCTTCAGATCCTCTGTCTCCCTCTCTGCCCCTCCCCTGCTCTCTCTCTATATATCAAAAATAAACATTTAAAAAAATTAGCATTGTATACTTTGATTAGCTTTCAAAACTCTTGAAGTATCAAAAAAGAAATATCTTCAAAGTATCCAGTTATCAAGAGGTAAACTGCAAGTTTTATTCACCTACTCTTTACCATAGCATTTTGTTAGCTGAATGTAAAACCCAGAGAAGGGGTTACTGGGAGAACTTGTGTTAACTTCTTTTTCCCCTGAGAATGGTTAGAGAAAAGTTAGAGGTATCAGGTTAAGTTATTCTAAATGCAATTCTTCTTGGAATCTGATGTTTCTTTACAGATGACCATTCTAGCACTATAAATTCATAAGTGATATCTATTAAATTTATAATTCTTTCATTATTAGATATTTATTTCCAGATAGAAATCAATCAGTTGGACTTAAAGGACTTAGGAGGTGCTCTGGAAAATAGAGAAGTATATACAAAACCTGACTGGATTTGCAACCTTCTTAGTACGATGTAACAAAGCAATAAGTAGGTATTCATGTCTAGAGATTTCCAGAATGCAAAGCAGGTTAGAATGATCCTCAGAGCTTATTTATATGGAGAAAAAATACTTCTTATTACTGTAACAAGAAAAGACATACCCTACAAAGCAAAATATCATCAAATTCAATGTGATGCTTTGGACACCCATACAACTCCAATTGTTCTCTGTTCAGATAATTACCTTGCTTAGGAATTTGGTTATATTCAGAAAAAAATCCTCAGATCTTCTTCATTTACTGAGAAAAGACTTTGGTCACATGTCTTCAAAAATGGAATAAAGCATGAATACATTTTCCTGCAAGAATGACCTTATTTTATTAGAATCAACTTATTTTACTAGAATTTTATTTAAAACAAAATTCTAACCACAGTTGATATATAAAATGGTTTTATTCTCTCTCCTTACCTTTTTATCATCTTCCTTTTTGCAACCTATGTATACTCTAGAAAACTTGATTTACTTAATCATCATCATTATATTTATATATAAGAATATATAATTTTCTTATTATTGTCTAGTTTCCAGGTAGTGGGCAGTGACTTTGGTATTTCTCTATAGGTTTCTTTGTAAAGAAGAATTATTCTAGACATTTAGCATTTTTCTGTCAAATATTGATCCCATAGTCATTCGCTAGAGAGTATAGGAATTTTTCCACTCTGGTCAGCTTGAAGTGAGAATGATATCAGTGCCTATCTCATAGTGATGCTATGATAGTTAACATTTGTAAAGAACTCAGACTAGTGCTTGACACATGGTCAATGCTGAAGTTCTTGGTGAATAAATAAATCCATAAATAAGTAAATCTCTATTCTATCCATGCATATTAATTTCCATCTTTATTGTAGAGCTATGATATTCTCTCTGTTTGAATCCCCACCCCTCTTTCTATTTATCTAAGTCCTGTGGTTCTTTAAGAACTTGTTCAGATTCTACCTATTAACACTTTTGTAACAACTCCTGCATCTGCTGACTTCATCTTTCTCTTACACCTTACTGCACTTACACACAAATACAGTATGTGTTTTTATTTAGCCCTTACCTTTGGTTGTTATCCAGGAGAGAGCATTGGAGTTCCTGGACAGCTTTTCTAAAATATATATCCCTGGGACAAATCTCCAGAGTTTTTAGATTCAGTAAGTACTGGCTGGCACTAAAAACATATACATTTTGATTAAAGCTCTCCAGTAAAACTGAAAGAGGCCCCTAGTTAAATACAATGATAAAAAAAATTATCTCTTGGAGTATGTGCATTTCTTTTCTCAATGAGACTATAAATTTCTTGAGGACACGGACCATGCTTTGTTTTTCTTGTGTGTCTTCCCACAGTGCTGGAAACATGACCACTACTGAATAACACTCTTCTTTCTTGTTTGACAGAAAGATGTCTGAGTGCGGGACCTAGGATATGAATTGTCAAGGGATGTGGAGGAACAAAGAGATCCACAGATGGATCATTCAACTCCTGCCACAATTATGCTGTGTAATGAGGAGCCATAAAACCTCGGTGACATACAGTAAGTGTTTGTTTATATTTCTGGAATCAACAGGAATAGACTAGGGTCTCTGCTGAGCTTACCTGGGCTTACTCACACGCTTGGGTGTTTGGGAGGTCAGCTTGCTGCTGACTGGGCCCACTTTATTGTCTGCAGTTCAATAGCTGACCTATGCATCTGTGAATTGGCTCTTTCCACATAACTTTGATGCTCCTTCTGGGACCATTAGGCTAGTCAAGGCAAATTTATCATGGAAAAGAGGACAAGAGAGCAAGCCCAGATGTGTAAGCCCATTTAAAGCCTCTATTCACAATGCATTGGCCAAAGCAAGTCACATGCTAAAAAGCCCATTCATGGAAGGAGGGTACAGCAGTTATATGGCAAAAATTATAGACGGCATGAAGTGGGAAGAACTGATGGCATTTTTCCCCAACCACCACAATGGGGCTTTTGTTAATGTGTCTTCTGAGCAAAACCTACTCTAATGCCTTACTGAAGGTCAATTTTTGTTGTATATAATCACAGTCAGGATGTTTTTAAAGCAATCTTACCACCCCTGAGTAAGCAGGCAAGTAATCTTATTCAGAGAAAAAAAAATTGCAAATAAAGGATCATGCTAATGCCACATCATTTGCCATTATATAGAGAAATATCACCTTGTATTTCACAGACTTGACACCACCTGGGTAATATGTCACACTTCATTAAACAAGAACATCAAATGCAGAAAACAAAATATTTGTTGTTCAATAGGATTATTTACTACTTGAACAAGGTTTGAGAGATTGTCAACACGATGTGTTTGAATTCAGGAAATTAAACCAAGAACTGTGACTGGAAAAATCTTAAAAATACCACAAATTTATTTTTAAATGATTCAGCATCTTTTTGTCACTTGTGATTTGAACACTGGTTCCATCTTTATCACCTACGGTGCTGTTTAGTGCACTGTTGCAAAACAACCAGGCAGTCTATCATGGAAGTTCAATTTAGTGTTGCCAGTGAGTCATCTGGGGTCTGAGAGTTTGTGCTAAGTTCCTCAGCTTTCAGTAAGGCCACACCATCTCTTTGTGTGAAGGGCCTCCTCTCTCAAAGAGCCAGAAAATTATAACATTGCAAAGCAATTACGTATAATTCATCACCCAAATAATAGCTAAATTACTATGACCATTTTCTAAATTAATGTGCTGATTTTCCATTTTTGATTCTTGCTCTCAAGGTAGGTACTTCAATAACTCTTAGAAGCAGGATTGGTCAGCAATACAAACATTATATAACTGTAGTAAGGGAAATTGTTTTCCATTCCTGCTTTGTTCTTACTCTGTCATGGGATTTTAGGTAAATCACTTAACTGATCAATGTTCTTATCTATAAAAGCAGACAATTTGGGTAAATGAATAGCAAGGATCTTTGCCTATGTAGCCAAATAATAGAGAGTCTGAAGTAAACTCTGAGTCAGATAAACATCTTTGTTCATATAAGAGAACACTGTGTAGCAGCATCCTGCTTATATTAAAGGTGTTAGGCTAAGTTTTGCTCGGTTTTCCTTTCTAGAAAGGAAAGACATTATCTTGTATAATAAAGAAAATAAAAGAGCACACAGACACATACTAAGATGTGGGCTTATGCAGTATACCTAGTAGAGTTCATTGTTATCACCTTGTACTGATGGAGATTTTGTGATGGCTACAGAAATAAATGAGACAAATTGGGATTTTGATATAACCAAAAGGTTTCTTCTGAACCTTTCTGATTGCTAGAGAAGAAAAAACCAGAGAGGCCTAATAAGCTCTTTCTCTGCCAAGTGGAGATATTTTAGAATCTTACGTGAGTGTGATTGTAATGGAGCTAGAGAACAGGCCCCTTTTCCTGGAAAGTCAAGAGGGACAGCATTCCACAGCACTGAGGACCTCCTCTCTCTTGCACACATACAAATATAATCACCCAGTCTAACTCTGAGTAACACAGCAGCAGTGGGAGCAGGCTGGTTGTAAAGGGAGGCCTTCAAGAAAGTGGAGGTTAAAGGCTCAGTTTTACTTTCTTAAATAGTTCTAACATTGTAGCCTCCCTTTTAGTCACAAAAAGGGAGTAGTTGCTTTGGAATTTGGAGAAAAGCTTAAGTTCCTCTACATACTTTTTGATAGACCTTTGTAGCTGCTGCTACTTGTAGCAAAGAAAACTTAGCAAGCACTTGGTCAAGCTAAGCTGGGCCTAGATACCATATGATTAAGTGAAGTTGTCAGGATGGTTCTACAAGAGCATGAGGAACACCACCAGGCCCTGAACTTGGGACCAGCCTGTATTAACCTTGGGGGAAGTGAAGGTTGTAATGGGAATGAAGCCAGTGGCAGATAATTAATTATTTCAAAATGTTTATTTTCAACAGACTTTGAATCTTGGTGTCTTGTATATGGATAAACAGGCAATACTTGGAAAAGCACAGTGCCATGAATGTTTAATAGCCAAATGATATCTTGATGTCAAAGCTTCTTATATGTACATGCATTTTTAACTTGATTTGACTGCCACAGTGAGACAAGCTAAAATTGAAGCACAGTTATTTTCAGGACTTAGGAATCTAAAAATTCAAACTGCATGGTATCGTCTTAGGATGGGACAAAGTCGTTCCTGTAACAGTAAAATGGAGAAAGCATGTAAAAAATGGATAATTGATGCCTAGATTTATAATTTGGTGTTTATGTATTACAAAGATCATCAAGATATTCAAAAAGAAAAGGGAATAACGTACTTTTTACAAGATATCCTGTCTATGAAGATTAGTGTTCTAATTTGCATAGAAAAATTGGGGTCCTGTTTTCATAAAAAGAAAATTGTGACCAAACACAGCAAGAACATTTGATTGTGTGACTAATGCTTTGGACTACAGTTTCCCTATCAGAAAACTAGCCTGAGACCCATCTATTGCTGGGAATATATTTAATTACATGACAGGTTTTAATTAGATAGGACCATTCAGCCTTCTTAGTCTCCATCTTTATCTCTCCATGAGCCGTTTCTCCATTAGAAGGATGCAATAGCCATAATTATTCCAGTTATCCTAAAGAGAATGTTTTAAAATACAGTAGTTAGCTGTCAAAAAGAGAAGGCTAATTTCCAGTTATGAGGGCATTTTCCCAATGGAAATCTTCCTTTCATTCTGGGGAGACATTTTTGTGTCTGTTTCTGGCTTTATTTGGCTCAGTTTTCTCCTTCTTCAAGAGCTAAGTTCTCCCTTGTAATTGTTTAGAATTAAACAAATTCCTCAATTCCAGAAAATTTTCTGGCTTTTTTTAGCTGTAGCCAAACTCTCTATATTACCTAAATAAGTACCTAAAATATGACACATGTAATAAAAATGCTGAGCCAGAGACATAATGGAACCAAATAATTTGAAAGTATTTCCCATAATGTGGGGAATTTTAATAAGTGTAAAGTTTAAAAAAATCAGTGTTCAAATATTTGGGCAATTATGGGCTAAATGAATAGATTTCTTTAGGAATTATCAGATTGTTTACTCTACTGATAGAATAAGCTCATTGGCAGCAGACTTCCAGATCTTTCTACTTCTATTGTACTTTCATGACAGGGGGAAGCATAGGGGAGAGTCTTTACATTTGGATAATTAGTAATATCACACTTTTGTTTTCTCTGAAGCCAGCACATGACAATATATTCCCTCTATGTCCATGACTAAAAAGTTTAAAAATGTTCCTGAGGTTCCCATTGTAAAGGAGAAAGGAGACCCTATTTTGTATGAATGCCAGCATATGTTGGGTTTTAAGCTTGTGAAAATGAGCCAGATACATGCAGATGCACAATGTCTAAGTTTTGGCTTCTCAGCCTTTACTTTTTAGATAGAAATGTCATAGCCCAGTAGGCAAAGAACTGTTGATAAAATTTTAGCATTAAAAAATTATATTTGAGGGGCACCTGGGTAGCTCAGTCGGTGAAGTGTCTGACTTCAGCTCAGGTCACGATCGTGGGGTCTGTGAGTCCGAGCCCCGCATTGGCCTCTGTGCTGACAGCTCAGAACCTGGAGCTTGCTTCAGATTCTGTGTCTCCCTCTCTCTGCACCCCCCCCTTTCCCTCTCTCTCTCTCTCTCTCTCAAAAATAAATGAAAACATTAGAAAAAATTTTTAAAAATTAAAAAAAATTTATACTTGAAAATTAGTTGCTTATTTGACATCGTGCTAAGATTAGAGCATATATTATTGAACTGATTATTTGGTAGGTATATCCTAGAAATGGTAATCTATATAATATTTGGTTTTAATTCATGTTATTATCTTACTTGTTAACCCTTAACTCAAGATACCATCATCTCTTTCCTGGGCAATTGCAATCACCTTCTGCTGGTCTCCCTGCTTCTATCCATGTCCCACCGCAGACTATTCCTTACCCAGTAGCCAGTGTGATTCATTTAACAACATAAGACAGATAGTATCCCTCTGCTGCTCTAAATCATCAGATGGCTCCCTGTGGTAGACAGAATTGTAAGATGGCCCCAGAGTTTCCCACCCCTTCGTGTACATACTCTGTGTGATTATTTGCAATAATATTTCCTTGAATATGAAAGACAGGATTTCACTCTCAAAATGTTATACGGCAAAATGGATTTTTTTAGATGCAATTAAGGTACCAAATTGGTTGACCTGAGTTAAAAGGGAGATTTTCCTAGGTAGGCTTGACCTAATGGTGTGAGACCTTTAGAGGAGTCTAGGTCTTCCCAGAGGTCAAAGAGATTTGATGTCAGTGCAACATCTTCCTGCTGTGCTGAAAGAAAGCAACCATGTTGTGAGTTGGAGGGGCAGCGGGGGAGAGGGTGTGCATTTGGCCAAGATCTGTGGGTAGCTTCCAATTGCTCTGACTGATGTTTGACTGACATGCAGCAAGAAAATAGGGACCTCAGTACAACAACTACAGGGAGATGAATTTTGCCAACATCCTGAATGAGATGGGAAGAGGATCACAATTCTCAGATGAGATCATAGCCCCTGCCAATATCTTCCTTTCAGCCTAAGAAGGCTGTGAGCAGGGAACCCAGCTATGGCATGCCCAGACTCCCGACCCACAGAAATTGTTAAGATATTGAATTTGTGTTGTTTTAAGATTATAGCAATTTGTTATGTAGGAAACGAATATACTTTCCAGCTGTCACTGAAGAAAAAATAAAATGAGTAAGGATTGAGTAAAGATTTCGCTTTCTGCTGCCACACTGGGCTCTTAACTGTTCCTGGAACACTCCAGCATGCTCCTGCCTTAGGGCCTCTGTTCTTATCCCCCTTCCTGGAGGTTCCTGCCCCAGCATATCCACGGATCTGTCACTCATCATTCAGGTGCCTATCAGAGAGCTCCTTCCTGGTTACCTAGATTAGTCAGGATAGGCTAGGTTTTGCTATGCCAAAAAACAATCCTCATATTCAATGACTTAAAATGAAAAAAAAGTTTGCTTTTCATTTCCCTCTATGTCTAATTTGGATCAGGAAGAGTTTTGCTCATCATGGGCATGAGGGACCCAGACAGATGGAGATTCCAACGTTTTGTAATGACATTATTTCATCTTTTTTTTTGATGAGTATTAGCATAATATGTATTTCTCTATTCCTTTACTCCCCCCATCCCTTTACTTTTAATATGTTTGTGTCTTTATATTTAAAGTGGCTTTCTTGTAGATAATATATAGTTGGGTCTTGTGGGATTTTTTATCTGATATGTGAGTCTCTGTTTTTTAATTGGTATATTTAGATCATTGATAGCTGAAGTGATTATGGATATAGTTGGATCAATACATCCCATATTTGTTACTATTTTCTATTTTCTATGCACTGTCCTTGTTCCTCATTTTATTCTTTTATTCTGTTTTGTTTTGGTTTTGGTCTTCCTTCTTTTTCTGCCTTCTCTGGTTTTACTATGTATTCCTCTTTTAACATATCAATTGAATTATTTTTAACATGTTTTTAGTACTCAAGTTTGCAATATACATTTACAACTAATACAAATCCACTTTCAAATAACTGTATATCATTTCAAGTACAAGTACCTTATAATAGAATATTTTCAGTTCCTTCCCTATCTTATGAAATTGCTGTCATTCACTTCACTTATCCATAAGCTATATGACCAAACACATTGTTGCTATTATTATTTTGAAAAAACTGTTATCTGTTAGATAAATTAAGAATAAGAAAAATAAAAGATACTGTTTTGCCTTCATTTATTCCTTCTCCAATACTATTTCTTTCTTTATGTAGATCTGAGTTTCTGACATCTCATTTTCCTCCTTTCTGAAGAATTTCTGTTTTACATGTGTTGGAAAGCAGGTTTACTGGTGACAAATGTCCTCAATTTTTGTTTGTCTAAGGAAGTCTTACTTCTCCTTCACTTTTGAAGGGAAATTTCGCTAGATATAGGTTGGATCTAGGTTGATGGTTGGGTTTTTTGTTTTTTAACATTTTAAATATTTCACTTCACTGTCTTCTTGTGTGCCTGGTTTCTGAAGAAGTCTGATGTAATTTTTATTCTTGCTCCCCTATAGGTAAGGTGTTTTATTCTTTGGCTTCTTTCAATATTTTTTTTCTTTGTCTTTGATTTTCTGCAATTTGAATATGATATGCTTAGGTATTTATTTTTTTATCACATATTTATTCTGCTTAGTATTCTCTGAGATTTCTTGACCTTTGGTTTAGTGTCTATTATTAATTTTGGAAAATTCTCAGTCATTATTGCTTGAAGTGTTTCTTCTGTTTCTTTCTTCTCCTTCCAGTATTCCTATCATTAATATGTTACACCTTTTGTAATTGTCCCACAGTTTTTGGGTAGTCTGTTCTATCTTTTTATTACTTTTTCTCATTGCATTTCTCATTGCATTTTGGAAGTTTCTACTGACATTTATTCATGTTTACTGATCCTTTCCTTGGAAATATCCAGTCATTGATGAGCATATCAAAGGCATTTTTCATTTCTGTTAGTTTGGATTTCTAGCATTTCCTTTTGATTCTTTCTTAAGGTTTTTATCTCTGCTTACATTACCCATGTTTTCTTGCATGATGTACATTTTCCCCAGTATAATTCTTAGCGTATTAATCATAGTTGCTTTAAATTCTAGTCTAATATTCCCACATTTCTGCTATGTCTGTATCTGTTCTGATGCTTACTCTGTCTCTTCAAACTGTGTTTCTTTTTCTTTTAGTATGCCTGTAATAGACCTTTATTTAGTGTGAGGTTTTGTATTTATTTGGCTACAAGTTAGGTGGTGATTATTGTTTGCTGTAGCTGTAGGTATCAGAGGCTAAAATTTCCTCCTTGGTGTCCTTGTTTTTGTCTCCCCTTTTGTCTTCAGTTTTCCCTAAAGAGTTCCTAAATGTAGTCTGAGGCATGCACTTCTTTCCATAGTATCCACTTATATTATACAGGAGCCGTCCTGATGCTATGATAGGATGTGGGAGGAAGGAAAGCATTCCATAATTCTGTACTTTGGTTTAGGTCATTAATGAGCCTGTGCTGTGCCCCTGGGATGCGATCTTTACAAGTGCTTCTCAGTCCTTCAACCTGCTAGTTAGTTGAAGTGGGAAAGCTAAAGGGGGATGGAGTTGGGTATTCTCCTTCTTCCAGGTCAGTTAAGTCCTGGTAAAACTCAAGTCAATTAGGCTCTGGTAAAATAGTTCCTCTTGAGGGCATGCCTTGTGAATAAAAACAGGTTGCTCTGGGTATATTTCAAAATGGCTCATTTTCCTTCTCCCGTTTAGAAAATATCAGGGAAGTTTTCCCTGATCATCACTGTGAGAACCTGGTAGAGTTCCTATCGGTAAAACTCACTGAAGTGCAGTAGTTCTCTAAAAACTGAGCATCCTGGGTTTTTGTTTTTGTTGTTGTTTTTTTTAAACTCTCTCACTTGTCCGTATTGATGCTCCAGCAATTCTATCAATTACCATTTAGGTTTCCTACCTTGATATCGGTTCTGATGGAGGTTCCTACTTGGAGGTTTCTGCTCCGGTAAGTGGCAATTCTCTATATCCACCTGTCTCTTCCATTTTGGGGACAGTTCTTTGCCCTGTGACCTCAATTCTCTGTAGAATCTAAGAAGAGTTTTTGATTTTTGGTTCAGTTTTTTTTCTTATTGTGTGGACGAAAGTGATGGCTTCTAAGATTTTTACTTGCCAGACTAGAAACTAGAAGTTGCTACTTTTTCAACATGAGACTTAAAGCTCTGCCACAGCAGAAGGAAACATCTTAGAGAATTGCGTGGTGGCTCCTAAATTCTCCAGCTTGACAGTGACATGTCATTTCTATTCATATTTCATTGGCTAAAGCAAGTCAATGATTTTAAAATGTGAGTAAATATAACACTCCAGTGTTCCTAAAAGATGAGCATTAGGAATACTGGAGAAACATTATTAATGGTGAACAGAGCATTCTATAGAAGATAGTATTTCCAACTCCATTTACCACTTTATGTCTTCTTTCTAGCACTTTATAATACTATATTATGTCATACATAAGATATTATAAAGAAACCTATTATGGTAAATACTCTGTTTATTATTTGTCTCTCCTCTCTTACCCCCACCAAAGTGAGGATCACGGGAACAGGAACTTTGTCTGTTCTAGTCACTTTTTATCCCCTAAACCCAGAATATCTAGTACTCAATAGATATTTGGTAAATGAATTAATGAGTGCATATTGTTTTAACCTTGGGAGCCCAGAAAAATGAACCCTTCCTTGAACTCTTTATCTCGGCCAAATCTGGCCCAGAGGCTATCTTTCCAATAGGAATGTAGCTACAAAAACCTTGTGCAGAGTGCTTGTCAGGCTAACTGGGCATGGCCTTTGCTATTAGGCAACAAAGAAAGAATGAAAGAGGCTCAGAAGTTCCCAGGAACATGGTGATTGCTATTTGAAGGTGAGAGTATACACAATCTGAGGGAAAATGAGGTTTGAAAATAAATTTAGGCTTTTAAACAATGCAGGCAAAAAGTGTTGATAACTTGAAAAACAGGTAAATTCTCAATTGAAAAATCTTCTTATCTCAGGTTTATGTTCATAATCAGGGATATGCAGCTCTCATTCCTCACTGGAAACCAAAAAGCTAAATCACCTTTTAAATATGAAATTTAGATACAATGCTTGGAACATCCTCCTCAAAGAGCGGACCTGCCAGATCCTGTGCTGGTTGAAATGTGGGCTTCTTGCTGGTTCAGGCACACTGTCTTTGTGCTTTTTTAGGCTTATTGTTCACTCTGAGCTTAATGAGTTCATTCAGGCATGTAATGAAGAACAACACTATCACACAAACAATTCACTGAAGTCCAAAGATATGGTGATTTTATCAATTATATTATTCAGTTAGAGTAAATTTGCAATTTATTAAAAATACATAGATTGAGTGGCATCTGGAGTACTGTTGTGTTGACACCCATGGTTTTCACAGCTATGCTATAAAACAAAATCTGGAATTGATGGCGTTTGATACAGTCAGTGTAAAGCTTTTGTCTCTCTACTTGCTAGAGGAAATAGATGAGAGCAATGCAGTTGTGGATCACAGGCCCTCTGGTGTGAAATTCATCCTAACTAAGCTGAGAACATTTGATGGCCAAAGGCATGGACTCCCATGGCAAATGATTTTCATTTTCACCTCCACTAGCTTTGGCTAATGGGAAGAACACAAGGCTAGAAGGCAGGTGAACTCCACTGGTTATTCAAGAGTTACTTGATCTAAGCAAATCACTTGCTTTTTTTTTCTCTTTTCTTCTGTTTTATACTAAAGTCTTTTATGGAATTTTCAGAGTGTGTGTATATATATATATATATATATATATATATATATATATATATATATATAAAATCTTATTTAATCTTACAGCAGCTCAGTGAGGTTAGCTGGTCAAGTATTCTCACTTGCATTTCTACATAAGAGACACTGTTACTTGGAGATTTGAGTGGGAAAGAGTTCAGAGATTTTGACCCTAAGGCCAATGTTATTTGTTTTTGTTTTTACCATTATACAGCAATGATGCTCTGGACCTCAGTTTCTTCATTTCAAACCAAGGATAAATACACTTAGTTTGTTAACTTAAGTTGTGATGATGACAAGAGATAGTTGAATTTTTAAATGTTGTGACTATGCAAAGCTTTATGTAGTTGGAAAATTATCATCTTGCTTGTGTTAAGTCCAAGGGCTCTTCCTTAGACCATAAAACCTTCTTCTCCACATTCTTCTACAAAAAATGTTCAACAGTGATAACATGTGTATAGACCCCTGGAATTTACCATTGAAAACATTTAAATTGTTTTAATGTTTATTTATTTTTAGAGACAGAGCACAAGCAGGGGAGGGGAAGGGAGAGAGGGAGACACAGAATCTGAAGCAGGTTCCCGGGCTCTGAGCTGTCAGCACAGAGCCCAATGTGGGACTCAAACTCAGAACCGTGAGATCATGACCTGAGCTGAAGTCGGACGCTTAACCTACTGAGCTTGAGCTACCCAGGTGCCCTGATCTGGGGCTCTCTTAAAGGAAGAGTGGAAGGTCATTAAAAAGCAGCCAAATAAGGGTGCCTGGGTGGCTCAGTCCGTTAAGTGTCCGACTTTAGCTCAGGTCACGATCTGGCAGTCCGTGAGTTCGAGCCCCGCGTCAGGCTCTGGGCTGATGGGTCAGAGCCTGGAGCCTGCTTCCGATTCTGTGTCTCCTTCTCTCTCTGCCCCTCCCCTGTTCATGCTCTGTCTCTCTCTGTCTCAAAAATAAATAAAACGTTTAAAAAAATTTTAAAAAAGCAGCCAAATAGAACTCAGATTTGGCTCTCTATAGCGACAGATATCAATTTTTAAAAATTATGTTAACTTGTTGATTTGCTTCAATGCTATTCTGTTTATTTTCTAGCTCATTGATAAACATCATCCTCTTACTTTTGACTAAGCTTTGCTACATGTAGCCATGATTTTCAAGGACAGAAGTACAAAAATAAATAACTTTTATATTTCAAAATATGTTATCACTGATTCATTTTTCTTTTTTTAACTTTATTTATTTTTGAGAAAGAGAGAGCGCAAGCAAGGGAGGAACAGAGATGGGGGGAACAGAGGATCTGAAGTAGGCTCCATGCTGAGAGCAGAGAACCTGATGCAGGGCTCAAACTCATGAACCGTGGATCATGACCTGAGCTAAAGTCGGACACTTAACTGACTGAGCCACCCAGGTGCCCATGACTGATTATTTTTTCAAGTATATAGAGCAGGATTTGGAAAACTTTTTCTGCAAAGGACCAGCATTTGCAGGACATGTGTTTTTGTCACTAATACTGTTTTTTTTTTCACTAATACTGTTTTAATGTACAAAAATAACCATAAATAGTATGTAAGTGGATGAGCATGTCCCAATAAAACTTTATTTATGGACACTGAAATATGAGTTTCATATAATTTTTTCATGTTATGAAAATTATTCTTCTCTTGATTTTTTTTCCAACCATTCAAAAATGGAAAAACCATTCTTAGCTCATCAGCTGTACAAAAACAGGTGATTTGGTCCATGAGTCATGTTGACTGAAAACTGATATAAAGCACAGGACATTCACTTCTACTATAGACACTACTCTATTCAAATGATTCTTTGAGTTGGAAAAGCATTTCTAGAGAGTCTGTTCTCACAATGCAAACTCCTAGCTCTGACAACAAAAATAATACCAGCAGGGTTCTAGAAGTTAGGTGGTCATCTCTGCATAGGAAAAGTAGAAGGACTTCCTCATCAAAGAAGGGAAATTAATTAGCACAATTTGGTATATAACTTACAAAATCTTGGGGCAAAGGCAATTTCACAGGGCTAAGTACATCACCACTCTCAATTTGGTGCTCAATAAATATCTGTTGAATTAATTGAAACTCTTATGAAGTCCCTAAGTTCTTTCTCGTGTAGGAAGAAATGAACATAGAATATAATTGTCTGTCTAGCAGACAAAGGGTTAATGAAATGAACCTTTTAGTAGCACTCTTTGCTGCTACTTATGAAGGGTGATTATGAAAGACGTAAATGACAGTGAGATTTTACAAAAGTGCTAGGCATTAGGGCAAGGTGTGAACAATATCTAAATGATTAGCCATTATGAGCTTGATAATACCCGTGACTAAGCTAATCTATGGCTATAAATTGGATATCTATGGAAACTGCTAAATTTTTCCAGCTCTCCAGTGTGTAATTTAATCATAATGAAGCAGCTAATTACTGCTGTGACCTATTATCTTGGAAGTTCACACATATTCTAAACACCTTTGCCTCATAGTCAATGCCAAGATATGTTAGTACTGAACCGTTAGTTGGTTGAGAGCAAGACTGTGAATTTAGACGGCTGAGGTTCAAATTCTGCTTTGACATTTACTCAGTATGAAACTTGGGATACATTATATAGTCTCTCTTTGCTCTTGGTTTACTCCTTTGTAAAAAATGATGGTGGTGATGATGATGATGTTGATGATGATGATGATGATAGTAGTAGTGTTAGCAGTAGTAGTATTTACCAGGTTGGACTGGATTGCTGTGTGAGCTAAATGAATCAAGGCATGTGAAGCTCTCAGAACAACTGCTGAAAGGAAGGCTTCAGTAAGTGCCAGCTAAAAATACACCTTTGGGTCCTAGTCTGATGCTATCAAATCCTATTTATAGGCTGATGACTGCTCTAGTTCCTATCCCTGTGTTGAACTCCACGTTTTTCACTTGAAGTATTTGTGCATCTCTGCTTTGAAATAGAATATTCATCTCAAAATTATCATGCCCACAAAACACACTTGACCTCTTTCCCACCCCAAACCTGTTCTCCCCAAATCAAAAGAACTTTATTCTTCCAATACAATTGGCTAAAAAGCAGATACAATCCTGAAGTAATTTTTGGCTTCTTTCTTTTTCTCACATTCCACATTCTATCCACTAGCATATTCTGTGAGTTCTAACAAAATATATCTAAATCCAACGAACTCACGACTTCACCTGTTATCCTAGTCCATGTCACAAATACCTTTTGCTTAGACTATTCTTGTAATGGCCTCCTAGCGAGTCTCTCTGCTTCTGTCCATGATCCCCTACCATCTGTTCTCCATGCACCACGTGTGCTGCTGTATCCACAGCTTCTACACGGTTCCTGGCACATGGTCAGTATTCAATAAGTCAATTAAATGAATGTTTGATTTGAATATTTTAAAGCTACTCGGCTTATCACCTTATGATAGGCACCGAGAGGATTTCATTCAGAGTGATGTAAAATTCTAAATAGTCTCTGTTTTTTAAAATTGTCATCATAACTAATTCTTTTAGAAGTGAGTATAGGATGATAAGGTAGGACTGCATAATTTTGAAATATCCATCAGACTAAAATTCTGTGATTCTATAACTTAGTAAAAGCCATAAGGCCAAGAATAAGGCAGGCAAAGAAGCCTAGATGGACCCTTTGTAATATTCCTGAAAGATGTGAGTTTTGTGAACCCCAAGTTTGTACCTAAAAGGCTGATTTGTGAGTCCTGCATTTGTACCAGATGTGTATATTTTATATTCACATCCAGTTAGTCAGGACCTACTTATTGTGTGAAAAAGAAAACAAATCACTCTGTTAAACTGATTTTTAACTAGAGAGAAAAAGTAGAAGAATACTTTGTGTCAAATTATGAATCTCTAAATACTTCTTTGGCAGTACTGTTCATCTATGAAACTTTTACTTTAGGATCTTAAATTAATGTGTAATTTCTTCAAACTGCAAAGCTGTTGTTGTTATTGTTGTTTTTGTTAATAAGGTTATGTTTAACTGTTGGGAGCCTTAGGTTCAGGATGCTTTTAACATTAAGGGACGTTTTCTCTGACTTCTCTGTAGTGATTGTGTCCAGACCAAGAGATGCTGCAAAGGGCATTTGCCAGCAGCAACATTTTCATTCTTTTGGGCCACAGCCTGTTGCTGAAAGTTGGTATGTCTGCTCTCATTCTTGGCCACTTCCATTCTATAGCACCTCTCCCATCTATCCTTATTTTTTTCTTGAATAAATTAGAGGCGTACATGATTTCTGTGTATGGACAATTCAGAGACTCCTTTGATTAGAAGCAAGAAGACATGGGAAAATATAAAGAAGGAAGAAAAAGAAAGGGAGAAAGATAAAGAGAGAAAGGTAGCTAGAAGAGACAAGGCAAAAAGAAAAGAAGATAGGAAATAAAATTAAGAAAGAGAATTCATTCACGCTCCACCTTTGAATAATGGAGAAGAAACTAATTGTGTGTGTGGAAGGGGTGGTGTATATGCACGCATGTACATACCTCTGTCTGCTGAGATGCCTTGAAGCAAAGCTGCACTGAAGCTGAGAGCACACTAGGAGCCAGGATTAGGGATTCTTGGAGAAATGACTGATTCTAGGACTGGAACAGGAAAGCACAAGATGGACCTGGAACATCTTATTATAGCAGGAAGTAAGAAAGTGCCCAAAGAATGGCAGAGGCATGTCAAAATGACATGGGAGCAGTCTGAATGGACTTCTGCTGGGCAGATATGGAAACAATTTGAGCATCAAAATATAATAACAACAATAATAATCATTGCAACCATATTATATAGAATAAGAATTCGTGAGTCTATTCTTATTTAAATTTTAAAAACCAGGCAAATAAAGAGAGAGGACAAAGCCACTCTTCTTTACAGTAGAATCATAACCAACAAATGTAGAAGGAATGGTACAGTTAGAAAAGCATCAATGGATGCTAAACCTAGTGAGTAAAATTTTGAAGAAGCAGGACATTCACATCGATAAGTATCTCTAAACAAATTCTGTATTAATTACAGAGAGACAAATAGTACCTTTTCACTGGAGAAGCCTGGTGGATACCAAAGTAAACACCAATACTGGGACCACCAATCTCAAATACCTGCAGATATGATGCAGAGAATGACAAGCCATCACATCCATGCCAGAGCAAAAAACTTGAATTTAACTATGAGAAAACATCAGACATTCTTTGAAATTATTGCCAGGTACTCTCCAACAACGTCAAGGTCATGAAAGTCAGACAAAGTCAGAGGAAAGATTCCAGATAAAGATTAAAGCAATGTGACAACTAAATATAATGTATGATCGATCCTAGGTTGGATCCTGAACTGAGGAAACGAAACAGCCATACAAAACATTATTGGAACAATTAACGAAATGTGAATATAGACTGGGGATTAGTGTCTTAGTCTGTATGGGCAGTCATAACAAAATACCATAGACTGACTGGTAGCTTAAACAATAGAAATTTATTTTCCTACAGTTCTAGAGCCTGGAAGTCCAAGATTAGGGTGCCATCATTGTCAGTTTCTTGCAAGAACTCCCCTTTTGTGTGTAGACAGCTGCCTTCCACCATGTCCTCATATAATCTCTTATTTGTGCACAAGGTGAGAGGGAAGGTAGAGAAAAGGCTTTCTGGTGTCTCTTAAAGGGCACTAATCCCATTGGGCAAGTACCCTATTTGCATGACCTTATCTAACCTTAATTAACTGCCAAGGGCCCCATCTCCAATATCATCACATTGGAGAGTTAAGGCTTCAACATATAAATTTGGGGTGGGGCGACACAAACATTCACTCCATAACGTTCTGGTATCAATGTTAAGTTTCCTGACTGTGATAACTATGCAGGGGTTATGTGAGAGAATGTTCTTACTCTTGGGCAGTATACCCTAAAACTTTTAGGGGCAAAGGAACACACTGTCAAGTTTTTGTCAAATGGATTCAGAAAAAAATGTATAGATACATGTACAAATAGACCTACAGAATAAATTAAATGGGGCAAAATGTAAACAACTGGAGAATCTGGGTAATGGGTATAATGGGAATTCCTTGTACATCAAAGTAAAACAATTTTATGCAAAAGAATCCTTGGAGTTATATGGTAGACCTTTATTATCCTTCACCAATCAACTTATTACTACTCACCCCAGGGGTTAGCAAGCTTCCTCCATTGTATTTATTCTTTCTTGAAGAGTTGATTAGTTCTCTAACTTTCAGAGAAGAAACATAAATCTAATAGTCATCAGGTAAACAAGGCAAAAAAAAATTCTCAGCATTCATAATATCAGGTTAACATGAGTTAATGTGACATTTCTATACAATGCAATTTAATTGGGAAAATACAAAGTACCAATTTGAATTTAAAAAATTAATCATTTGGAACAAAATTAAAGAAACTTAATTTAACAGTCGCTTACATGAAAATTGGAATCAATAAGCAAGTACAATATAAACTTAAAATCAAGAAAAACTAAAGTTTCTAGCTTCTCTCTTAAAGCTGTCAGTAAGTAACTGATTTTTTTCCTCATGGCAATTGTTCTTTAAGTTTATGTGATTATTTGCTTATAATCTATTCCTCATTGAAAACATAATTCTTAATGAGGATCTTTTATTCAAAGATAATAACATTTTTTCTGTTTCTGCAGAAAGCAATAATTTACAAAAATATGAACTGACATTCATTGTTTTAAAAATCATAACTTCCTTTTTTTTATCATATAGAGTTGATTTTCTCTGCCTTTCCAAAATACATGAACTTGAAATAGCAAGAATATATCCATTCTCATTTCCCATTTAAGGGACATGTGTCACATCTTAAAAACTTGCAATATATAGGGGTGCCCAGGTGGCTCAGTTGAGTGTCTGACTCTTGATTTCCACTCAGGTCATGATCTGTGAGATTGAGCCCCACATTGAGCCCCATCAGTCAGGCTCTACACTGGACATAGAGCTGCTTAAGATTCTGTCTTTCCCCCTCTTCCTCTGCCCCTCCCCCACGCATGCTCTGTTTCTCTCTCAAAAACAAACACACGAACAAACACTTGCAATATATAAAACAAAAAGTATTTATGAGTTACAGATATCACTTTTATGCGCAAATATGGCAGACTACTTGAAAAGTCTTATTCTTAGCTAGGAGGAGGTAGGATCTCTGTTTTTAGATTTTTGCCTTCAGTCAATAATTTCCAAGTAGGTTCCCCCGTATATTCTTCTGAGGCCTTGAAAGCTGTGTGCTCGATGCATGTTTAGCACTTTGAGCAGGTAAATAGTAGTAGAAATGATTATAGTTACTCCAGATATGGGCCTATAATTACACTGCTCTCCCTATCACCTTACAGAGTAGAGAACTGTATTCCATGGGGTGGAGACCTTGGAGACCTTGGAGAAGAGGTAGCAAAAATTGGAAACAGGAGTATATCCAGGAATGGCATGATGGGTGGATCTGACAATGGTGTGAATTGTGTGGACAACAGGAGGGCAAAAGGTGCCTCCAATCTGTCCAGGGTGGTAAGGAGAAACCCAATGCAGAGAGAGTGCTGTATGTACAACTTATAGAAGGGTTTATACAACAAAGAGAAGCCCCACATCCAGCTCCCTTTGTGCTGTAAGGAATCATATGGTCAGATGCTACTACCGATGATGTGTTGGCACCTCATCATAGTAAGTTTATTGCCCATTTTGCCTGATTCTTTACTAGAACAACATGTGTCTCACAGAAGGAATACTTTATCTTTCAAATGCCTGTCATGGTGACTTTCTCTCCCAAAGCTTCCTCTCCTTCTGTAAACCATTTTGCTTCACTTTTTGCAGAGTCCCCTTCCCTGGACCCGTACTGAGGCTCCATGTGAGTCTTCAGGATCTCCCTGCTGTCCTGTGTCATGCGAGGTTTGTCACAGGCACGCGCAGGGAGCCCGCGGGGCTGCTCCGCCTTCCTTTCTGAGCACCCAGAGCAGGCTGCAGTTATCAGTGTGCTGGCTTGCTTTCACGCCTGCTATGTACATTCCCTCTAGCACATAGATTAATTTTTCCTCAGAGAGCCAAGAAGAGACATAAGCATTTTCCTTTTCAAAACTCTGCCGGGAATTTCAAAACAATCTAAAAGGGTTAAAGGATATATGCAGGAAGCTTCTAGCTTCTTCCTTTTGCAGAACCTTGCACCTCAGCTGAGGGACATTTTCTCACCACTTCTCCTGCTCACATCCCCATGCACACACTATTGGGCATTACTATATCCATGCACTTCTTTCTGACAGCTGTCTTAAGTTTGTCCTACATTTTTAGGGTCATGGGTAGAAAGTTTTCCTCAGGAGCATTTGTGTGGAAGCTGGGAGAGGACAGTTGTATAGGGAGGGTGACATTCTATTATACTTGTGTTTTCTTGGGCGCAAGGGATCAAGGCCACATAGAAATGTAAAAAAAAATAAGCAAGTCTGTGTTAACACAGCTGTGTACAAGGGTATTCCGAAAGACCTGAGGTGATCCAGGAAAAGGTTGGGATGTTTTCTTTTCTTCTTCCACTGACAACAAAATCTATCATTTCCTCATGAAATTTTTGGGAACGATATGGCAGGTGAGGATGTTAGAGCATAGATGTGTGAATACTGCAACTGTTAACCCAAAAAGCACAATCGATTTGCCACTATTGACCTAAAAATAAAATGAGAATGATCCAAGTGAAGCTGCATATGGGCTACAGTCTGGTTTCCCTCTTTTATGCCAGTCTTCGGCTACGAGTGATCCTTTTGTCTTTCCCTTAGGGAATATGAAAAAGAGAGAAGGGACAAGATTCGCTAGAACCTTTAAACAACAGTGCTGTCGTGCTTGTGATAGCCATCTCAACATGATGTCATAAGTAGCCAGCGTTGCCTTGGCAACACTGCAGTGGTAAACAAAGATATTTTCTGGATGGCTAGAGGAAGTGTGACTTATATGCTGTCTCACAGCCTCCTGACTCCAAACCCCTACCATGGGTAGAAAAGATTTTCTTTCCTTTTGCTATGAATTTTCCACCTTGGGATAGAATAAGTGATGTGAGACACTGTTTTCTTCTTCTGTTTATTTTTATGTTCCACAATTTTACAATGCTGGAAATTTTGTTGAAACAACACTCAAGGTAGAGGATATGATATTGCATATTGAATTCTAAAATCCCCTGTTGTGTGGCATTGCTATGAATGCACGAGGGGACACTCCGTTATGTGAAATCTCAGGGTTATGACAAGTTTGACAAGATGAGCGTGATTGACCTTACCTCATGTGGCCGCACTGCCAAGTCTACTATCGAGGTTCTCAGAAACAGATAAGGCAGATGAGGAATGGCTCTCGTGAGACAAACACGGAGCTGCTATAACCAGAGTAGAAAACATAAATCTAGGATATTTTAAAGCATTGTTTAACGAGTAAAATAATGTGATGTGGAGAAGGATAGTGGACAGGCAAACATGGGTTTTTACTCTACAGGCTTCACAATAAAGATTACAAATCATTATTATTTTGTAAAAGCAAATATACATTTTAAAATTCAACTGGGAAAGGAGAATGGAAGGAAATAAAATGTGCCCAAAAAAGTATTCATTTAAGTGTTTATTGGTGAACTGTGGCTGTTTTTCATGAGCCACTGATACCTACTTTATTATATAGAAAGACCAAGACAATCCCCAAAGGCAGTGTTCCTTGAGATCTTTGCAATATTTCTCACTTAGAAGGGCTAGCTCCTATGAAGGGAAGTTTTTTTTTTTTTTTTAATATAAGGTTAAAAAGAAAAAAAGATATATAAAGAATGTCCTTATCGGGCACATTAGTATGAATAGCTTTCTTATTTCCTATTTCTTGGGGAAAATCAGATGGGTGGTGGGACACAGAAGCAGAGGGGGCACATTTTGACTGGGGTCCAGATTGGGAAGATGGTTGGGACCTAGAATTTGGGTGGAGATGAGCCCGAGTGATCGTCACCTAACATGCTTGGGTCAAAGCCTGTGATGTGGAGAGGAAACATCCAAGGGGTAAGGAACTGGGGACCAGGGTTGTTACAGAAACACTTCTGTTCGGGACAAAGCAAATTTCTCTGCTTGCTGAACCATCACCTAAAAAAGTGAAGTTTCATATTTACAAGCTCTGTTTCTCAAACTACCAAGAACACGTGCATGACTATAAAGAGAAGAAGAAAAAAAGAGATTGACTTTTGGCATTTAAAAACACATGTCCCTCACTGAGTCTCTGTCTATGACAAGTAAGAGGTTGTAGGAAAAATAATGCAGTGATGGGTAGCAGAGGGTAGGGGAGGCGGTCCATGGAGATGAGAAGAGAAAAGGGAAAAGAGAGACAAGAAATAAGTGGTTTCAAATTTGATTTTTTTCCTTTATCTTGTCTCCACCTACTACTTCATGATTGCTGTAGGTATATAGAGTGCCTTAATTTGTGAGCATCTGTTCATCTGATTTGAATTCCATATTCTCTAGGGGAAATTCTGTGATGCAATTGAACATAAAACGCATTGCAGAACTATTAGTCACAGCAGAGGAGGGAAGGGGGTCTCTTACCTGAGGTGCTGCTTTGAAAATGTCCTCTGATACTCCTGGCTTTCCTAATTAAGTGCTATCAACCCTGCAGATGGTAAAACGATGTATATATTTTGCTGAATTCCCTCAGCAAGGAAGCTGTCAAGAATGCAGTAAGAATGATACTCTTTGAAAAAAGAGAGGGCCCCACTGGAATCTGTAAACTTAAACCAAAGTAAATAACACCTGAAAACTATTTTACAAGACGCTATGAATCTTTGAACCACACTAAAAGATTGAGAATCATAAAAGAAGCTTGTTTTTAGGGAGATTTAAAAGGAAGAAAAGCTTTTAGTTCGACCGTAAAGTCTCACTCTTCTCCATCATCAGTGAATTTAGCAAAAGCCAGATAAGTACATAGTTCCTAAAGAATTTCAAGAAAAAATTAAAAATCAAACTACAGTTTTGATGAAATTTATCATCCAAAATGGGACATTTTCAAAATTTTAAGGAGCCATTTAAAAAAATTATTAAGACAGCATGCATAAGCCAGGAGTGTCCTATGCAAACTAGACAACTAGTAGTATTTGCCACCCTTTCTGTACCTCCATCTTCCAGAAGTGGTTGGTCCTGGAACCACTGCTACAAATCTTCCTACAGATTGGAGGAGAAGCCACTGTGACATCTCTCATTGTGTCCCCACATTGTCAGGCCAGAAAGCTGAGGCCCAAGAAAGTTAAATAGCTTGCTCATGATTTTGTAGTAATCTATGCACCATTCTTCTCTTGTCTCTTAGCCTTCCTATAGTTCCCAGATTCTCAGGAATATTTCTTATTGCCTCCCTGAGACTAATTAACAACCATAACCATAACAGCCCCAAGAACAACAGTGTGCTTTCTTTTCCTCAGTACCCGGAACTTATAAATTATACTAATTTTTCTAGGCCTCGGTGCATGATTGAGTGCTTTCATATTCAGAATGATGTTCAGTTATGAAATTATAATATTCATTTCTTGATAACAGGAGATTAAATATACCTTTGAATATACTCATGGAGCTGAAGTCTTTGAACAAGCCTAAGTTAAAGGATTTGTGGTTGTAAGCTCATCATTGTTTCTGGATGGTGTGTTCTTTTTCTACTTCTTCTTGAATGGAATTTAATTCTGTTCATGTGGAGAGAGAAAAAGGAATGTCTAACACTTAGGTCTCTTTGCACTGCTAAACCTTCTCCCCTTAGAAGCAGATACCAGGAACGAACTCTGCAGAACAGAAGCAAAGTAGCAGTAGAAGCACAAGGAAAGGTAAATCCTTACACTGAGCCTTGAGGTATAGATTTACATCAACAAGGTCTTTGGGACACTATATATACAGACCAAAGCATTCGGGAGAATATTGAAAATCAGGAGTTTTTGCAGGGTGCGTAGAGTATTGGTGGGAAATGGCACTAAAGGACTCTGCATAATGTGCTAAGGAACTCGAGTTTATTCTGTGTCCAGTGGGCAATGACTGAAGGATTGTAAGTAGGAGAGAGATATATGGTATGCACCTTTTAAAAAGAAACTCAGGCGACTTTTAACGCTAGATTGTAGGAGAATGTGACACAATGCAACATAATGCCCAAGGACCAGCTAGGAAGACTGGCAAAAGTTTGAATAAGAGAGGGCAGATCTGAGCTATGAACTTGCCTGAGAAGATTGATAAAAATGGATGGTTCAGCAAAAGACTCGGGAATTAAAAACTGATGGGACTACATTTTCAAAAAATAAAAATATGTAGTAAAAAGATGTTGAATCACTTAAGGGAGGACTATATTATGAAACATGGAAGAGGAGAGAATATCCAACAGATTTCTAGCTAGGGAAACAGGACAGTTGGTGGCATCCTAAACTGAAGTTATTACTGGAGAAAGAGGGAGTATTAGTTGGGTGTCGGTAGAATAATGAGTTACATCTAGGTATGTTACTTTTATGTGTACATGGGACATCAGATTCAGATGTCTAGAAACAATAAGTATTATCAAGCCCAACTCCCTTTTCTTTATGAGGATGCTAAGATTCAGAATAATGAAGTAAATTTAGGAAGATCACGTAAAGTCTTACAGAGGTGGGATTAAAACACCAAGTTCCTGAGATTCGGTCCAGAGTTTTCCTGTGCCTCTTTCTCTGAACCAAAGTCACCATGTCATGTCATTATTTATTTGGTTAGTTTAAAGGAAAGTTGGTTGAGTTCACATTTTAATTTCTGGAAAGATTTTGCCTGAGTATTGCCTTTTTCCTAAGTTATTGCTTTGCACCCTAGCTTTATTTTGGCATTAATTGTCTGCATTAAGAAATTGCATAGGGGTGCCTGAGTGGCTCAGTCGGTTGCGTGTCTGACTTCGGATCAGGTCATGATCTCAGTTTGTGGGGTTCGAGCCCCACATCAGGCTCTGTGTTGACCGCTTGCTCAGAGCCTGGAGCCTCCTTCGGATTATGTGTCTCCTTCTCTCTCTGCCCTTCCCCCACTCACGCTTTGTCTCACTCTGTTTCTCAAAAATAAATGTAAAAAAAAAATTAAAAAAAAAGAAATTGCATAGATCTGCTTGTGAGCAAAGTTCTGTAAGGAAGATGACACATCTATGTGATGTCAGGGGTTCCTAAGAGGGTTTTCTGAAAGTTTTTGCTGAAGGCAATAATATTCTCTGGGTGTCCCCATTTCCTCTTTTTGTTTTATTCTGTGCAGCTGTGTTGGAAGCAAGCAGAGGAAGTGGAACTGGATTAGAATGATTCTTGAACTTCCCTTTCCAGCATCTGTCTTGCTATGGGGCATTTCAAACAGGAGGCGACCTCACAAACAGGCCTTTGTCAGAGCTAACAGCATGTTTTCCTTCTGAGAAATGCCCTGTGCCTAATGTGGGTTTTAAAAACTATTGGTCATCAAAAGTGGAAGTGTTTGACCCTCATTGGGAGCACTGGGATTGGCAATGTCACTGGTTCCTCAAAGTGAAGGCAGATGTTTATAGGAGGGGATTGATACTGAGAGAAAGTTTTTTTTTAGGCTCGTATAAAAAAAAGATTAATACTTTTTAAAAGAAACAAGAAACTTATGGCTTGTTTTTCAGGCTTCAGTGAGAGTTGTCTATAAGACACCACTGGATATTTTTCAGAGGCTGTTTCCATCTCTATGATTCCAAAAGATATTTATTTAAAGTTATGGTGACTCAGAGAAGTTTCTTTGGTTATTTTGTTGTCCAAAGATTAGTAGCAAATAGCAAATTTTAGTCAATGACCCAAATTTTCACAATCCCATTTTTTTGTAAATATCACAGCATTTTCCAGATATTTCTAGATATGTTGATTTCTTGTAGTGGTTTTGTTCAAGTGGGATTAGCCAGGCATGACTCCCACATTGTAAATGCTCATTGTGACTTTTACCTTCTAGGTCTTATCACCTCTGGCTTCTTTTCTGAATTACTGCTTAGGCAGGAAAAATCGTGTATTTGTTGTTGTTGTTGTTGTTGTTGTTGTTGTTGTTGTTGTTTGGTTTTGCTCTGTTTTTTGGCTGTAGTTAAGGCAGAGCCAGATATTTATGGTTATTTAATCCATGGCCTTGTTGTCGTAGGACAAATTCTGTAGCTGAACCACTCACCACCAAACAATATATACCTGAGTATACCCTGGGGCATGTCTCTACTTCAGGGGGATACAGTCTTAAGCTGTGACAAGTCCTCCAACTTGTGACACCCAGGTTATTAGTCCCATAGTCACTTTAGTCAGGAAGTTTCCCACGATCTGTTTCAGAGCCTAGTGGTTAAGATTGGATCCATGTATCAGCCCCACTGTGAATGACATACTTGCTAAAATGTGCACCAGTGGCTTTGACCTCCTTGATCACATGGAAGAGGGGAAGGAAGGAGAGAGAGGAGTTAAGCTCTGTGACTATCTGATTCCCACGAATGATTTGCTTGTTTTGTTGCTGGAGCACTGTAAGACAAATGCTACTCGCTTCTTTCAAGAAATCCCAGCTGCAGAAGGAGTTGCTGACCACAACAGAGGTTGTTGCCAAAATGCTCTATTGAAGTGCTGTTGTGGCCCAGAAATAGTTGCAAATAAGCAAAAGTTCTCAGGAAAAAAAAAAAAAAGGAAAATTAAAGCTCATGGCTTATGGAAACAAGATAAAAAAGCTTTATCTATGGTTATGTCTATATAAACATATTTTGTGGGTTCAGGGACTTGTTCTGACTATTGTTTGTGTTATTCAGGCCCTTTTGTCCAAGAAGAGTTAGAGAAATATTTCCCTTGGCTTAGATGAAATCAGGTGTCAATTGGTGGCTTTGTAATATGTTATTTTAAAATCCTACATACTGTGAAAAAATAAGATATAGTTAATAATTTGGCTACTTTGCTTAGAAAAGGTAAATTTTGATATTATAGCTGTCGGCAGAGTGTGCAGGTTGTTTACTTGCCTTTGAATGAATTACAATAAGAGAGAAGTTTTTGACCATTTGGAGACTTTTAGGGAGTCAATAAATAACACCCCTTTTTTTCTTTCCTAAGCTTGGAACCTACTGAAAGATAAGACAAAGGCCAAACAAAGAGAGACCAAAATAAGAGTTTTATTATGAGTAAAAGCTGCATCAGAGAATATAATTTAATATGTGGACAAATGGACATCTGATATCTTTCTTTACTCTCCAAAATGGATTTGAACTAGCACTCAAAACCGCAAGCATCCCACTTACTGGGGTGGGGATTGGCCACATGGTTGAAAGCAGAACATGGTGCCCTCTCTGTATAAGCAACCATCTCTCCATGTAAGGGAGCACAGCCCTCAAGAGGCTTCCCCCAAATTCATACCACATTGACTTATTCTCCCTTAGGGAATTATGGGAAAGGAATGAGGAGAAAGGCCAAGGAAAAAGCAGGAAGTCCCTCATAGAAATATAAGGTAAGAGAAGTTGAGCCTCCTCTTAACATCCATAAGCAGAATAAAGAGAGAAGAGACAATGAATTATAATTGGTAATAAAGAGAAAGGTCAGTATGATAGAAGTTCTAGGAGTGAGGTAGACAAGACAATGAACCTACTGGGTTAATGAAGTTAAAAATAGGGGAGAACAAGAGTAAATGGAGATAGAGACCAGTGTTTATCACCACTTTTGCTGGTTCGGATGGACAGGTGAAAGACTGAATGGTATATTTGCCAGGTTTAAAGGGCTGAGAGTACAAAGTCCCCAGTTCTGTCAAGAAGGAAATTCTGGTGGACCTTGCTGTCTTGAGATTTGGAACCCCAAAGGGCTGCACCCTAGCAGAAAGATAAACTGAAAGTAAACAGGTTCTCACAGAAAGAGAAGCTCATTTTAGGATCCTCTTAATCCCTATAATTGAATTGAGCTTATCCCGGATAGCAGGTACTCATAGGCACCCCATAGAAATGAACAAAAAGACTTCCTGATGGAGTATCCTATCCTAGTCCTCTATTTATTTCTATAAACAATATTACAAATAAAATGCCTGGCACATAATTTTTTAATCCACACACATGAAAGGACATGATAAAATGAATAGAAATAAATGGAAACACCAGACAGTAGAAATAGATAATCAGGGTTTCAGATATTGGTGTTTTCAGACATAGACCTCTAAAATAACTATTCTTTCTACTGTTCAAAGAGAAAAGAGACAAAATGAGAATTCTGGTAGAAAAAAACTAGAAACTTTAAAATCTAACCATACTGAACTTCTAAATTTAGTACTACAGTAACCCAAATTAAGAACTCAGTGGGTGAGTTAGTTGCATATTAGATAGAACTAAAGGAAGAATTGGCAAAATGAAATATAGGTCGGAAGATGATATATCTAATGGAATGGAGAGACTAAAGGAATGAAATATACAGAAAAGAGCATAAGAGTAGATACAATGAGGAAGTGGAACACATTGAAATCCCAAAAGAAAAGGAGAGAAAATACAGGGCAAAAGCAATCTTTGAAAAGAGAATAGATGAGAACTTTTGAAAACTGATGAAAGTTACATAAAAGAGCCTGAAAATCTTATACATAATACATTTTTTCCAAAAGCATATCTACATATGTAAAAGTAAAATTCTAAAATAAAACAGGCAAAGAAAAAAATGTTTTAATGTTTATTTACTTTTGAGAGAGAGAAAGAGGCAGAGTTCAAGTAGGGGAGGGGCAGACACACACACACACACACACACACACACACACACACACACACAACTGGAAGCAGGCTCCAGGCTCCGAGCTGTCAGCACAGAGCCCAACGCCGGGCTGGAACTCACGGACCACGAGATCATGACCTGAGCCGAAGTTGGACACTTAACTGGCTGAGCCCCCGAGGCGCCCCAAGGCAAAGAAAATTTTTAAAAATCATCTGTGGATAGGACCGTTGTTGATGAGAAGACAAAGTAAATGTAAAGAATCAACAATAGGGCTGAGAGCTGACTTCTTAACAAAAACAGTGGTAGCCAGGAGAAACACTGCATTACAAATCATGATGTCTGATTGGGAAAAAGAAAAACACAAACAAAAAACTACCAACCAATAAATCAATACTTCATGGAAAATGCTTAGAAAATGAAGGTGAAATAAAAACATTTTCAGTAAAAACAAAACAAAAAACCAAAAAACCCCAGATGTTTGTTTCTTCATGAGCAGATCCACAACGAAATCAATATTAGTTAGCAATCTTTAGGCAGAAGAAAAAATGACTCCATGTGGAAGCTCAGAGATGCTTCCAGGAGAAACAAGAAAGATAAATATATCCTTAATAAATTAGTATTGTCTGTACTAAATAATAATTTTTTTTATTATTTAATATATAGAGAATTAAAAAATTATAACAATTGTGTAGAAGCTGGGAAAATAAAGTAAGATTATTACTTTGTCTATGAAGAGAGTAAAATAACAATCAATATAATTTTTTTATAAGTCTCTAGGGGAGCACTGAAAAATGAGTAAAAAAGCATATACCTCCCAAGGTAAGGGGGTAGGTGTTAAAGTAATAGAAAATAATTCCAAAAGAAGAAAATAAAGAAGAAAATAAACAAAACAAAACAAATACATAGAACAGGTGGGATAAATAATAAAAAAAAGAAAGAAAAGAATAATATAGTAGATTTAAATTTTACATGGAAATGTAAAGTTGAATAGCTAAAACAATTTGAAAAGGAATAAAGGGAATCATTTTATCTGATTTAAAGACTCATTATAGAGCTATAATAAAGACTGTGATATTGACAGAGGAATGGACAATTTAGATCGATGGAATAGAATTGTAAACCCAGAAATAGCTCCACACAAGTACCACCAGCTGATTTTTGCCAAAGGTCAAAAGCACTTCAATGGGTGAAAGATAATCTTTTTAACAAATGGTGCTAGCCTACTGGATATCCATATCACACCATATGAAAATATGTAAACCATTTTTCATATAAAAAATAATGTAAACCTCATGAAAAAACTGTCTAAAAATGGATCATAGATTTAAATGTAAAACATAAAACTATAAAGCTGATAGGAGGTAACATAGAATAAGATCTTGAGGATGTAGGGCTTGGTGAAGAGTTCCTAGACCTGACACCAAAAACAAAAAGGAAAAATAGATAAATATCACTTCATCACAATTAAAAATTTTGCTATGCAGAAAACCATATGAAGAGGATAAAAGGATAAGCTATGGACTGGGAGAAAATATTTGCAAACCGTACATTTTACAAAGAATTCATATCTAGAATGTAGAAGAACTCTCAAAATTCAACAGTAAAACACTCCAATTAGAGAACAGGCAAAAGATATGAAGAGGCATTTCATCAAAGAGGATATATGAATGGCAAATAAACACATGAAAAGATGTTCAGCATGACTGGCCATTAGGGAAGTGCAAATTAGGACCAAAATTAGACATTTACTACATACCTATTTAGAATTACTAAAATAAAAAGTAACACTATCAAGTGCTGGCAAGTATGTAGAGAAATGGAGTCTCTCATACATGGGAGTGTAATATGGTACAGTCACTCTGGACAATCATTTCGCAATTTAAAAATTAAACATAGGGGCGCCTGGGTGGCTCAGTCAGTTAAGCGGCCGACTGCAAATTTATCAGTAATCATATTAAATGTAAATGGATTAAATGTTCCAAGAATAAGACAAATATTACTAGACTAGATTTTTGTTTTTTTAAAGCCAAATCCTGTTTCCAAAGGATATTTTTAAAACATAAGGATAAAGAAAGTTTGACTATAAAAGGATGGAATCACTAACCAAAGAAAGGTGGTATAACCATATTTATATCAAAGTAGGTTGAAACAAATACTGCTTATTGAATAATCACGTGTTTTTGAAAATCCGTGTTTTGAGTATTTGTCTGGTATCATGGGTTAGCCAGACCACAATTATACTATGACTGAGATTAAAAAACAAAACAAAAATTTATGCCTCACTAATGATGGAACAGAACCATCTCTCTCTCTCTCTCTCTCTCTCTCTCTCTCTCTCTCACACACACACACACACACACACACACACACACCCCATATTGTAATAGCTTACTTTAACATCAACTTAATTTTTAAGTAGCTTAAAAAATTCGTAGTGCATTGTTATGGTTCATCTGATGACTATTTCAAAACTTTCTAACCAAGTTATTCTACACACATGGTTTTGTTTTGTTTTGTTTTGTTTCTATTTTCATTGTCTGGTTCTAACTGCTGAATGAGCTGACTGTTCAGGACCTTTTGGGAATAGTGTATATTCTACTGTTTTAAGTTTGCTTGTTTATTCTCCCATTTTAGTAGTAGCCATGTCTGGATTTCATAAGTATATCTATTGATTTTGTACTTCAACTTTCCAGTATCATAAAACTGTTCAGAAAACAGCATTGTTATTAAAATGAAGAAAGTAAATGGATCTCTCTGGGAAGAGGAATATATAGTGAGCCTCTAGAAAAGGAACTAAAATGAGTCCTTATAACCATGTGTAATAATAGCCATTTTGCATGTTATAATCGCCTTATTCCATTTCAATTTCTCCTGTGGATTATCTTTTCTTTTTAATCTCAGACTTTTCAGTAATGATCCATCATGAAGAAACCTTGTTTGAAAATGAAAGCACAATGTGTTCTTCTAAGAGTTAGATGCCATTTAAATTTATTTTTATGCTTATCCTGCCCAAATCCTAATAGCTGTTTGCCCAACTCAGGAACAAAGTATTTGTTATTATTGTTATTATTAATATTATTGCAAGATAATTATTAATTAGACCATTTTATGTTCATGTTAAGTTTTATATTACACAAGTCAATTCTCACAAACACTTTTATATTTCACCTTTACGACTGTGCTAATTTTATTCATGTCAATGGTTATTATTCACATTTTTAGAAAAGGATACTGAGGTTTAAGGGGTTACATGCTTTATCCAAACCACACAACTATTCAGTGGCAGAGCATGGTCTCAAACCCACTCTTCATAACTTCAGTCCCAGTGCTATTTTTACCTTGTCACACCGCCTTCTTTTACTGATGGAAGTGCAGTAGGTCCTGCTTTTGGGAATCGGGTGTCTCAGGAAGAGTGTACATTCCTCATTCTATTCTCTGCTTCAGGCTCTCCTTTCTCTGGAGCCTGGCTAGTGCATGGGGACCAGGCTGCTGTAATCTGCTAGCTGTGAATTTGTCTTTCCTCAGCAACTTTATATGGTTGTTTCTGCAACAGTATGTGGTCCCATGGCAAATTCATGGCAGACTGATTGCTGGTTTTCTTTGCCTCCCAATGTCAGTTGAAGCCAAAGTGTTTAAATAAAATCCAAATCAGGCAGAGTGCAGTGCCAAGCATAGCCCACATGAAAAGCCCCAACTTTGGAAATAAGATTGGCAGTGTTATAAGTATTGAATATTCTGATAAAATTTCACTGATGAAATGCAGTTGAAGACTGCTGAAGAAGAGAAATGAAAACAAAGCATTGGTTTATCCTCAGTAAAGAAAAAAAAAGACTTTATTTGGATTCACATGGTAGTCTAATTATTGATTTCATCACCACAAATGAAAAACAGAAGGACTATAAAGAAGTTAAGAGCCAATGAAAACATAAGAAAAAAGTGGGAAGACAGTGGAAGGAATGTAGAGAAATTGTATACAGGGGTATAAAGAACAGCCACCTTCAGAAGAGCCTTTTGTAAGTAGGAAAGATAGAGTCTGCAGTCACTTGCATTTAAAAATTTTTAATGTTTATTGTTTTTGAGAGAGAGCAAGAGAAAGAAAGAGAGTGCAAGCAGGGGAGGGGCAGAGAGAGAGAGACACAGAATCTGAAGCGGGTTCCAGGCTCTGAGCTGTCAGCACAGAGCCCAATGCAGGGCTCGAAACCACGAACTGTGAGATCATGTCCTGAGCTGAAGTCCGATGTTTAACAGATTGAGCCACCCACACGCTCTGTATTTTAAGTTTCTGTGCATTGAAAGCCTGGTGCCTGTCTTGAAATGAGCTTGAGAATTGCACAGTGGCTGGGATGTAGCTAAGCTGTTTGCAGATGATGGAAGGGTGGCCTTGTGCACACAAAATCATTTGAAATCATTTTTTCTCTAATGTATACATTAAAAAAAACTGCCTTAGATGACTTTCCTTTTATGACGGCTTTTGGAGTGTCTGCTGTTTTAACCATACCATAGAGCATCTGCTCTGTCATATACCAAATCGGCCTTGATTATTTAGAACTTAGACAAAGTCAGTCTGAGAACTCCAAAGAAGATAATCAGGAAAGAAATTTAAGAAAGTAGGGAACAAGCTTTAGTAAAAGAAGTTGAGACTTTTTGAAGAGGAATTTGGAAGGAAGGAAGATTTGATTGTGGGAGTATGATGAAGAGTGGGTTAGACGATTTGGCCACTGCCCCGATTCCTTCAGTGGGTCTGTGCTTCCCAAACTTCAGTCATTCTCAAAATGTGTTCTTGATTTTTTTCATATCAACCTTCAATTGTTCAATTTTTCAATTATTTTTATTTAAATTGTTTTTAAAAACAATTTTACATGACATAAATGGAAAACCAGTAACACCTTACATAAATAGGAAAAGTATAAAAGGAATATAATACAATTTCATTAAATTCTAGCAGTGGGCTATTGTTTGCTCTAAATTCTTTTTTTAATGTTTATTTATTTATTTTGAGACAGAGAGCATGAATGAGGGAGAGGCAGAGAGAGAGGGAGAGAGAGAATCCCATGCAGGCTCCACACTGCTAGCGCAGAACCCAACGTGGGGCTTGATCTCACGAACCACGAGATCATGACCTGAACTGAAATCAAGAGTCAGATGCTTAACTGACTGAGCTAACCAGGTGCCTCTGTTTGCCCTAAATTCTGATCTTGAAGCCTCACCTTTTTGTTAGTGCTGGAAAGGGAGATTAACATGTGTTAGAGGAGTTTTAAAGTTATGTCATCATTAAACTGATTCTTTTCAACACAGTCATTTTAAAAGAAAATTGTGAATTGAATCATATTATTAATTTGTGAAGTCATACTATTGTTACTATTTGGTGGGGGTTTTTTTGTTTTTTGTTTGTTTGTTTGTTTGTTTATTGCAAGTAACAAAAACCAATATTAGGAGGACATGAAGTAGATAATGTGGACTGATGACTGTAAAGTCGTTTCTAAACATCACCACTTCAGTGAATCAGCTCCACTCTCCACCACTCCTCATGTACAATTTGTACCTCTCTGGTCAAGAGAGAATATTTCCATTTCTTGAATAGTGAGGGCAATGCAGTCTGAGCAACAGTTCCACAAGAATATATGCAATGGGAATGTGATAATTTTATCTGTAAACTTGACTGCCATGGGATGCTCAGATATCTAGTTAAAGATTATTTCTGTGATGCGTGTGAGAGTGTTTCTGAAAGAGATAAGCATTTGAATTGGTGGACTGCATAAGGCAGATGGCCTTCTCCAGTGTGGGTGTGCATTGTCCAAGCCGGTAAGGGTCTGAATAGAACAAAAGAATGAGAAGAGTTGAATTTCCTTCTGCCTGATTGTTCAGGCTAGGACATTTATCTTCTCTGAATCTCAGTGCTCCTGGTTCTCAGACTTTTAGGCTCAGACTGGAATCCATACCTCTGGCTATCTAGCTCTCAGGTCTTTGAGCTACACCATGGGCTTTCCTGGGTCTCCAGTTTACAGAGGGCAGATTGTGGGGGTTTTCAGGGTCCATAATCATGCAAGCCAATACCATATCAAAAATCTCTTTATGTATACAAATGGTTTTGTTCTCTGGAGAGTTTTGACTAAAAGAAGGAGAGGAGCTATTCTTCCAAAGGAACTTGGAGCTCTGGTACCACAAGAAAGAAAGAAATGAATGTTGCATAATTAAAAGCCAATAAATGAATAAATATCTGCTACAAGTGTTTATTGCCCTGAATGGGCACCACTAGTGGTTTACCATAACCCCAATCCCCAAACTCTGGGAAACACTGTGCACAGAGGGTTACTGTCCTTTCTGGAAGAGCATCTATAATGGCCTTGTTCGGGAGCAGAGGGCGAAAGAGTTTGGGACTGTGAACTACTTGAAAGGTTTGTGAAGTAATCGTAAGGACAAAAAAAGTCATTGAAGCATGGGAATAACATGACAAAAATGATGACATTAATCTTTTTTTAAGGTGTTATCAGCAGAGAGGATTTCAGTAATAGAGTGATTTAGGCAAATCCTCCTACTGTTCTGAAAAGCTGGATAAAAGTAGAAAAATACCTGATTACAACCACTGGGATTATAACAAGGTGATGATAAATTAAAGAGCCAACATTTAGAAAAGAGGGAAACTCCATACAGACCTCTGCTGATTCTGGGGGTCGAAAGTGGCTGGGTGGTTGAGACATTGAACCAAGCCTTCAACAGATTTATGAGGCAAGGAGGACCACAGGAATCTTCAAAGCATAAAGCCTGAGGAAGACACATCTCCATATTGTAGATGAAACACATAAAGCTGTATATTGATTCTTGCACTTAGCACAAAGTTTTCAAGATTGATCCATGTTGTCACATGTATTAGTGCTTTATTTTTATTGCGAAATAATTTTCCAGTGCTTGGATATACCACAATTTATTTATGCATTCATAAGTTGATTGGCTTTGTTGGTTGTTTCCGCTTTTTGGCTATTATGAATAATGCTGCTATGAACATTCATGGACAAGTTTTGCATGGATGTATGCCTTCACTTCTCTTGGGAATATACCGAGAAATAGAATAGCGGGGTGATGTGGTAAGTCTATGTTTAAATTTTTCTTTTTTACCTTTTGAAGAGCAGAATTTTATTTGTTTTTAATTTTTAATTTAAATTTTTAAATTTACATTCAAATTAGTTAGCATATAGTGCAAAAATGATTTCAGGAGTAGATTCCTTAGTGCCCCTTACCCATTTAGCCCACCCCCCCTCCCACACGCCCTCCAGTAACCCTCTGTTTGTTCTCCATATTTATGAGTCTGTTACGATTTGTCCCCTTCCCTATTTTTATATTATTTTTGTTTCCCTTCCCTTATGTTCATCTGTTTTGTCTCTTAAAGTCCTCATATGAGTGAAGTCATATGATATATATCTTTCTTTGACTGACTAATTTCACTTAGCATAATACCCTCCAGTTCCATCCATGTAGTTGCAAATGGCAAGATTTCATTCTTTTTGATTGCCGAGTAATATTCCATTGTATATATATACCACACCTTCTTTATCCATTCATCCATTGATGGATGTTTGGGCTCTTTCCATACTTTGGCTATTGTTTATAGTGCTGCTACAAACATTGGGGTGCATGTGTTCCTTCGAAACAGCGTACCTATATCCTGTGGATAAATCCCTAGTAGTGCAATTGCTGGGTCGTAGGGTAGTTCTATTTTTAGTTTGAGGAACCTCCTTACTGTTTTCCAGAGTGGCTGCACCAGCTTGCATTCCCATCAACAATGCAAAAGAGATCCTCTTTCTCTGCATCCTCACCAACATCTGTTGTTGCCTGAGTTGTTAATGTTAGCCATTCTGACAGGTGTAAGGTGGTATCTCATTGTGGTTTTGATTTGTATTTCCTTGATGATGAATGAAGTTGAGCGTCTTTTTATGTGTCAGTTGGACTTGTGGATGTCTTCTTTGGAGAAGTGTCTATTCACGTGTTTTGTCCATTTCTTCACTGGATTATTTGTTTTTTGGGTGTTGAGTTTGATAAGTTCTTTATAGATTTTGGATACTAACCCTTTATCTGATATGTCATTTGCAAATATCTTCTCCCATTCTGTTGGTTGCCTTTTAGTTTTGCTGATTGTTTCCTTCACTGTGCAGAAGCTTTTTATTTTGATGAGGTCCCAGTAGTTCATTTTTGCTTTTGTTTCCCTTGCCTCCGGAGACGTGTTGAGTAAGAAGTTGCTGCGGCCAAGATCAAAGAGGTTTTTGTCTGCTTTCTCCTCGAGGATTTTGATGGCTTCCTGTCTTACATTGAGATGTCTTTCATCCATTTTGAGTTTATTTTTGTGTATGGTATAAGAAAGTGGTCCAGGTTCATTCTTCTGCATGTCGCTGTCCAGTTTTCCCAGCACCACTTGCAGAGGAGACTGTCTTTATTCCATTGGATATTCTTTCCTGCTTTGTCAAAGATTAGTTGGCCATACGTTTGTGGGTCCATTTCTGGGTTCTCTATTCTGTTCCATTGATCTGAGTGTCTGTTCTTGTGCCAGTACCATACTGTCTTGATGATTACAGCTTGAAGTCTGAAATTGCGATGCCTCCTGCTTTGGTTTTCTTTTTCAAGATAGCTTTGGCTATTTGGGGTCTTTTCTGGTTCCATACAAATTTTAGGATTATTTGTCCTAGCTCTGTGAAGAATGCTGGTGTTATTTTATAGGTATTGCATTGAATGTGTAGATTGCTTTGTGTAGTATCGACATTGTAACCATATTTGTTCTTCCTATCCAGGAGCGTGGAGTCTGTTTCCATTTTTTTGTGTTGTCTTCAGTTTCTTCCCTAAGCTTTCTATTGTTTTCAGTGTATAGATTTTTCACCTCTTTGGTTAGATTATTCCTAGGTATTTTATGGTTTTTGGTGCAATTGTAAATGGAATCGATTCCTTGATTTCTCTTTCTTTTGCTTCATTGTTGGTGTATAGGAATGCAACCGATTTCTGTGTGTTGATTTTATATCCTGCAACTTTGCTGGATTCATAAATCAGTTCTAGCAGTTTTTCCGTGGAATTTTTAGGGTTTTCCATATAGAGTATCATGTCACCTGCAAAGAGTGAAAGTTTGACTTCCTCCTGGCCACTGGATGCCTTTTATTTTTTTGTGTTGTCTAATTGTTGAGGCTAAGACTTCCAATACTATCTTGAATAACAGTGGTAAGAGTGGACATCCCTGTCTTCTTCCTGACCTTACAGGGAAAGCTCTCAGTTTTTTCCCTTTGAGGATGATATTAGTGTTGGGTCATTCATATATGCCTTTTATAATCTCGAGGTATGCTCTATCTATCCCTGCTTTCTTGAGGGTTTTTATCAAGAAAGGATGCTGTATTTTGTCAAATGCTTTCTCTGCATCTATTGAGAGGATCATATGGTTCTTGTCCTTTCTTTTATTGACGTGATGAATCACATTAATTGTTTTGTGGATATTGAACCAGCCCTGCATCCCAGGTATAAATCCCACTTAGTCGTGCTGAATAATTTTTTTTAATGTATTGTTGGATCCGGTTGGCTAGTATCTTGTTGAGGATTTTTGCATCCATGTTCATCAGGAAAATTAGTCTATTGTTCTCCTTTTTAGTGGGGTCTCTGTCTGGTTTTGGAATCAAGGTAATGCTGGACTCATAGAAAGAATTTGGAAGTTTTCCTTCCATTTCTATTTTTTGGAACAGTTTCCAGAGAATAAGTGTTAACTCTTCCTTAAAAATTTGGTAGAATTCTCCTGGAAAGCCATCTGGTTCTGGACTCTTGTTTTTTAGCAGATTTTTGATTACTAATTCGATTTCCTTACTGGTTATGGGTCTGTTCAAATTTTCTATTTCTTCCTGTTTCAGTTTTGGTAGTGTATATGTTTCTAGGAGTTGGTCCATTATATGCCAACTTATTGGCATATAATTGCTCATAATATTCTCTTATTATTGTTTTTATTTCTGTTGTGTTGGTTGTGATCTCTCCTCTTTCATTCTTTATTTTATTTATCTGGGTCCTTTCCTTTTTCTTTTTGATCAAACTGGCTAGTGGTTTATCAATTTTGTTAATTCTTTCAAAGAACCAGCTTCTGGTTTCCATCGATCGTTCTACTTATTTTTGGCTTTGATAGCATTAATTTCTGCTCTAATTTTGTTATTTCCTGTTTTCTGTTGGTTTAGGGGTTTATTTGCTGTTCTTTTTCCAGCTCTTTAAGGTGTAAGGTTAGGTTCTATATCTGAGATCGTTCTTCCTTCTTTAGGAAGGCCTGGATTGCTATATACTTTCCTCTTATGACCACCGTTGCTGCATCCCAGAGGTTTTTGGTTGTGGTGTTATCATTTTCATTGACTTCCATATACTTCTTAATTTCCTCTTTAACTTCTTGGTTAGCCCATTCATTTGTTAGTAGGATGTTCTTCAGTCTCCAAGTATGTTACCTTTCCAAATTTTTTCTTGTGGTTGATTTCGAGTTTCATAGCATTGTGGTCTGAAAATATGCACGGTATGATCTCAATCTGTTTGTACTTGCTGAGGGCTGATTTGTCCAGTATGTGGGCACTGATGTGTCCCAGTATGTGGTCTATTTTGGAGAACATTCCATGTGCACTGGAGAAGAATATATATTCTGCTGCTTTAGGATGAAATGTTCTGAATATATCTGTTAAGTCCATCTGGTCCAGTGTGTCATTCAAAGCCATTGTTTCCTTGTTGATATTTTGATTAGATGACCTGTCCTTTGCTGTGAGTGAGGTGTTGAAGTCTCCTACTATTATGGTATTACTATCGATGAGTTTCTTTATGTTTGTGATCAATTAATTTATATATTTGGGTGCTCTCCCATTTGGCGCATAAATGTTTACAAATTGTTAGGTCAAATCCCTTGATTATGATATAATGCCCTTCTGCATCTCTTGATACAGTTTTTATTTTAAAGTCTACATTGTCTGATGTAAGTATGACTACTCCAGCTTTCTTTTGTTGACCATTAGCATGATAGATGGTTTCCCATCCCCTTACTTTCAATCTGAAGGTGTCTTTAGGTCTAAAGTGGGTCTCTTGTAAACAGCATATAGATGGATCTTGTTTTCTTATCCATTCTGTTACCCTATGTGTTTTGACTGGAGCATTGGGTCCATTGACATTTAGAGTGAGTACTGAAAGATATGAATTTATTGCCATTATGTTGCTTGTAGAGTTGGAGTTTCTGGTGGTATTCTCTGGCCCTTTCTAATCTTTGTTTCTTTTGGTCTTTATTTAATTATTTTTTTTATATTTTCATATTTTCTCCCCTCAGAGAGTCCCCCTTAAAATTTCTTGCAGGGCTGGTTTAGTGGTCACAGACTTCTTTAATTTTTGTTTGTCTGGAAACTTTTTGTCTCTCCTTGTATTGTGAATGACAGCCTTGCTGGATAAAGCATTCTTGGCTGCATATTTTTCTGATTCAGCACACTGAATATATCATGCCACTCCTTTCTGGCCTGCCAAGTTTCTGTGGATAGGTCTGCTGCAAACCGGATCTGTCTTCCCTTGTAGGTTAGGGACTTTTTATCCCTTGCTGCTTTCATGATTCTCTCCTTGCTTGAGTATTTTGTGAATTTGACTATGAGGTGCCTTGTTGATGGTCGGTTTTTGTTGAATCTAATGGGGGTCCTCTGTGCTTCCTGGATTTTGATGTGTGTGTCTTTCCCCAGGTAGGAAAGTTTTCTGCTATGATTTGCTCACATAACCCTTCTACCCCTATCTCTCTTCCTCTTCTGGGACCCCTATGATTCTGATGTTGTTCCTTTTTAAGGAGTCACTGATTTCTCTAAATCTTAAATTGTGCTCTTTTGCCTTAATCTCCCTCTTTTTTCTGCTTCATTATTCTCCATAAGTTTGTCCTCTATATCACTGATTCTCTGTTCTGCCTCATCCATCCTTTCTGCCACAGCATCCATCCATGATTGCAGCTTAGTTATAGCATTTTTTATTTCATTCTGACTAGCTTTTACTTCTTATATCTCTGCAGAAAGGGATTCTAATCTATTTTCCACTCCAGCTAGTATTCTTATTATCGTGATTCTAAATTCTGGTTCAGACATCTTGCTTGTGTCTGTGTTGGTTAAATCCCTGGCTGTCGTTTCTTTCTGCTCTTTCCTTTGGGGTGAATTCCTTCGTTTCATCATTTTGAAGGGAGAAAAGGAATTAATGAGGTAGAAAAATTAAAATTAAAAAATTATTAAAATTTTAAAAATATTAAAATTAAAATATTAAACACACACACAAATTAAATAAATGATGCTAGATCATAGGTGTGTTTTTGCCTGGGTGTTGATAGTGGCTTGATAGACTAGAGAAGAAAGGGGGGGGGGAAGGATATCATTTGAAAATTGAAAAAATGAATACACTGAAGTAGACTAAAATTAAATGATGGAAGTAAAATAGAATTTGAAAAAATTGACAAAACAGTAAAGAATATAGTAGAAAAATTAAAGAAAAACATTTTTAATAAAAATTAAAAATAAAAATGGACTTTTTCTCTTTCTGTATTCAAGAAAAAGAAAAGAAACAAAAAAGAGAAAAAAGAAAAAAAAAGGAAATCTTTTGAAAATTTGAAAAAGTAACTATACTAGTAGACTAAAATGAAATGATGGAAATAAAGTAGAATTTGAAAAAATTTACATAAAAGTAAAAAAAAAACTATAGTAAAAAAATAAAGAAAAATATTCTTAATAAAAATTGAAAATAAAAATGATTTTTTCTCTTTCTGTATTCAAGAAAAAGAAAAGAAATGAAAAAGAGAAAAAAGGAAAAGAAAAAAAAGGAAATCGTTTGAAAATTTGAAAAAGTGAATATACTGAAGTAGACTAAAATAAAATGATGGAAGTAAAATAGAATTTGAAAAAATTTACACAAAAGTATAAAATATTGTAAAAAAAAATAAAAAAATATTTGTAATAAAATTGAAAATAAAAATGAATTTTTTCTCTTTCTGTATTCAAGAAAAAGGAAATAAGTGAAAAGGAGAAAATAAAAGAAATTTGAATAGATGGACCTGCTAACAGATTGAAATATGACTGAAATTACTATGGTTTCCCATAGAAGTCAGGCTATGAAGCGCTTTATAGTCCATAAACTAAGCAGGCGGTGAGACTTGTGTTCTTGAAGAGCGAGGTTGGCCCAGTTGGGCGTGGCTTAGTGTAACACCTTCGTTCTTCACTAGATGGTGCTGTTAGCCTACTGGGGTGGATTGTTGTGGCTCTCGTAGGTGCATACGTGCATGCGTGGGAGCAGTGAAAATGGTGTCACCCAGCTACCCATCTCTAGTATTGGAACTCTCTTCTCCCTGATCAGCAGTTGTGCACCATCCAGGTAGTACCTCTCTCCTAAGTTTTGTCTCAGATGTGGCTGTTTTCCCTGGCTCCTTACTTCTGAGGGACTGCGGCTTTGACCTGTTCCTCCCCTCTGTGGAACATCTCACTAAGCAATGGCCGAGTGCTGGCTGCACCCAGGAATGTTTGGGAGACCATGCTGCTGCCAGTGCCGAGACTGTGGCCAGGTGCCAGCAGGCACCAGAAAAAGTTCCCGAGATAGTGTAGCAGCAGTGTTTTAGGGATTATGGAAAATCACAACACACATCTGGCACCAGGCTTCACCCTTAATGACCTTGTTCCAGCATCAGTGAATGTGGCCGATCTCTGGGGTCTGCTAGGACCAGGTGGCTTCAACAGTCTCTACCAAATGTCCTTCCAGCAGTGGAACCGCTTTTCCCCGTGTGGCCCGAGAACCACCCGGACCCCATTCTGCTCCGGGGGATTCTCCCTTCCTACCAGAGCATTGCCAGGTATCGAGCTATGGAGTTGTAGACTCTGTGTACCCCTTGTTTACAGTCTTAATGGAATTTAATCCCTCTCCTTTCTCCTTTCTCCCTTTTTAGTTTAGTCCCTGTGGCTTTTTCCAAGTTTCTACTTTCTCTCCAGCTGCTTTTGGGAAGGGGTGCTTTTCCTGTATTCTCCCTCCTGCCTCCATCCCCTCTCTACCCGCAAAAGCAGCTCTGTGCCCTCCATGGCTTTTCTCTCCCCAAGTTCACCTCTTCGCACAGCATACCTGCTGAATTCTGTGGTTCAGGTTGTACAAATTGTTGTGTCAATCCTCAGATCAGTGTTCTAGGTGTGCAGGATGGTTTAGTGTTGGTCTGGCTGTATTTCATGGACGTGAGACACACAAAAAACTTCCATACTGTTCTGCCATCTTAGATCCTCCCCCCCCCCCACTCCCCTGCTGTATTTAACCTTTTAAAGAACTGCTAAACTTTTTCCAAAGTGGCTCTACTATTTTATATTCCCACCAATAGTGTATGTTCCAGTTTCTTCTAATCCTTGCCAACACTTGTTATTATTGTTTTTTTTGATTATAGCCATCCTGGTAAGTATAATGTAGTATCTCATTGTAGTTTTTATTTGCATTCCTTAATGGCTGGTGATGTTGAGAATCTTTTCATGGGCTTATGTCCATTTTATATCTTCTTTGAAGAAATCCATTCAGATCCTTTGTCCATTTTTAAAATTGAATTGTCTTTTTATTATTCAGTCATGTAGTTCTTTGTATATTCTAGATATTATTCCCTTGCCACATATATGATTTGAAAATACTTTCTCCCATATGTGGTTCTTGTTTCAATTTCTTAATGGTGTCGTTTGAAACACAGATGTTTTTAATTTTTATGAGGCTCAATTTATCTATTTTTCATTTTTGTTTGTGCTTTTGGTGCCATAAGTAAGAATTCTTTGCCTAACCCAAGATTACAAAGATTTGCTTCTATGTATTTTTTTAAGTGTTTTATATTTTTAGCTTTTGAGGTCTATGACTTATTTTGAGTTTATGTTTGCACATGATATTAGGAAGTGAATATGGATTCTTTATATTACTGTTTGGATCTAGAGAGTATTTAAAGAGATAGAGCAAATTGCAATATATGTGATAATAATTTACCTTATGAAATGAAATATTTTGTAATTTTTTTGCAGCAATAATCTATCAAACACAACTCCATTGCAACTCATGATATGTATAACTCTTGGTTAAATATGACATTTGACAATTCCAGTTGCTGTAGTTTTAGTGGAGTAAATTTCTCCAAATTGAGGTTAATTCAGAACCATATAGGGGTGCCTGGGTGGCTCAGTCAGTTCAGCGGCCAACTTTTGATTTCGGCTCACATCAAGATCTTACAGTTTGTGAGTACGAGCCCCATGTTGGGCTCTGCACTGACAGTGTGGAGCCTGTTTGGGATTCTCTGTCTTCTTCTCTCTCTGCCCCTCCCCAATTCATGCTTTCACACTTTCTCTCTCTCTCTGTCTCTCAAAAATAAATAAAACTTAAAAAAAATTAAGGATTATAATATTTCAAGAAAAAAGTTTAAATTTGCCAATAGAAAATGAATTATATAAAAATTTAAATTATATTAATATAATTAATAATTTTGATAAAAAGAAGTAAAAATTTTTTCTCAAAAAATATAATAATTATAATTTACGCATGATTTTATTTTATATCTTTCCAAACATTGTAATTCCAAAACAGAATGCCCAAACATGTACAATGATAATTAAATTTAGGCACCTTCATATTTTGCTAAATTTCAGTTCTATAATGACCATGACTTTTCAAATATTCTAAAATATTGGCATCTTAAGATATATATTTTGTCTAGGTAGTATGTTAATGTTTGGAGTAAGCAAGGAAAGTAAATGAAGGAGAAAGTAGATAAAAGCAGAAATTAACAAAAAAGAAAACAAGGCTATAATTGACAGAATCAATAAATTTGTTCTTTGAAAAGCTTACAAAAACTGGTATATTCCTGATGAGATTGATGAAGACAATATGAGAGAAGGCAAAAATGAACAATAGCAGACATGAAAAAGGGATATCACTAGAAATCCTACAGGCATTAAAATCATCATGAGAGAATATTATGAAATAAACTTAGATGAATTGTAGAAATTTCTAGGGAAACAAAAATACTTAACCAAAATTATAAGAAATAGCCCATTGAATTGTTCTTAGCTATTAGATACGTTGATTATGTAACTAAAATTATCCCCTCAAAGAAATTCTAGGGTCAGATGGCTTCTCTCGTGAGTTCTACTAAACATTTAAGAATTAAATAATACCAAGGGCACCTGGGTGGCTCAGTTGTTTAAGTATCCGACTTCAGCTTAGGTCATGATCTCACAGCTCATGAGTTAAAGCCCCTCGTTAGGCTCTGTGCTGACAGCTCAAAGCCTGGAGCCTGCTTCAGATTCTGTGTCTCCCTCTGTCTCTGACCCTCCCCCCATCACGCTCTGTTCCTCTCTCTCTCAAAAATAAATAAACATTAAAAAGAAATTTAAAAAAATGATATAATACCAATCTTACGCAAACTCTTCCAGAAAAAAGGAATGAATACTTCCCAACTTATGAAGCTAGCATAACCTTGATTTTTAAAACTTAACAAGGCCTAGAGAAAAGAAAAGTAATAAGGCAACCAAACTCATGAGCCAAATCCTGCAGCATACAAAAGTTCCAATATATGACAAATTTAGCCTTATTCCAGTAATGCAAGGGTGGTTTAATATTCAAGAATCAATCAACATAATCCACCAAATTAACACAATAAAGGATCTAAATAATGGATTAATTTTTGTTTATTTATTTATTTTGAGAGAAAGAGAGAGGGAGGAAGTATGTGGAGGAGGGGCAGAGAGAGAGGAAGAGAGAATCCCAAGCAGGCTCCAGGCTGTCAGTGCAGAGCCCAATGTGATGCTCAATCCCACAAACCACGAGATCATGACCTGAGCCGAAATCAAGAGTCAGACACCCAGGTGCCCTAATATATTCATTTTAATATATACTCCAGAAAGCATGTGATAAAAAAAAGCAAGCATTTATGTTGAAAAATTAATAATTCTTACCATAGAAAGAATACTGAGAACAGAAAGGAAGTTCATTAACCTGATGAATAGTATTTACAAAATACTTAAATCAAATATATTTAATGGTGAAATGTTGGAAGCTTTCTCTCAAATTAGTCATAGGACTTCTAGTTAACAGAATATTGGCACTCCTAGCCAGTTAAGTTAGTGAATAAAAAGAAATAAATATATAGTATTTAGAAGAGAAATTAAATATGCCATTACTTACATTTACAGTCTAATTATGACTACATAATTAGAAAAATAAAAAAATATCTATATGTGAATCCTTAAAATAATAAGTGACTTTAGCAAAGTTGATGTGCAAAAGTAATATACAAAATGAATTGTTTCTATACACTAGCATGAATCTCTAAGAAAAGAAAAATTGAAGAGCATGCAATTCAGTCTTGGGGTTATAAGTTTAAGTCCCACGTTGGGTATAGAGATTACTTAAATAAATAAATAAATTTTAAAAAATACCTTTATAATAACCAAAAATATTAACTACCTAGTAGTAAGTCTAACTAAACATGTGAAAGATCACCTACACACATGTGGGTGTATGTAGAGATAAATTTAAGGAGAATTAAAAAATGGGACAATACATCATGTTTATGGATTAAAAAACTCAATACAGAGTCCAGAAAGGGAACAGTGCATGTATAGACACTTGATCTATGATCAAAGTGAGACATAGGATGATGGGGAAGAATGGACTTTTCAAAAAATGTTATTAGTTTAAGTAGATATTTTTGTCAAAATACTAAAAAAAATAAACAAATTGAAAGGAAAAAGAAAGTTAACCCCTATCTCACATCTTTTACAAAAATTAATTCCAGGTTCATTATAGATCTCAATATGAAACACAAACTAATACAGCTAATATAGGATAATAAAGGAAATCATTTAATGTTTTTGGGATAGGGAAAGATTTTTTTTAACGTTTATTTATTTTTTAGACAGAGAGAGACAGAGCATGAATGGGGGAGGGTCATAGAGAGAGGGAGACACAGAATCTGAAACAGGCTCCAGGCTCTGAGCGGTCAGCACAGAGCCCGACGCGGGGCTCGAACTCACGGACCACGAGATCATGACCTGAGCCGAAGTCGGACGATCAACCGACTGAGCCACCCAGGTGCCCCGGGAAAGATTTTTGAAGAAGACACAAAATGCACCAACTGAAAAGGAAATAATTGATGTATTTGAGTATAATAAAAATGATCATTTCTGTTCATCAAAAGGCATCAGTACAATACAATCAGTATCAATACAATAGCAAGACACAGTGCCAGGAAGTACTTGCAATCCTGATAATAGCAAAGTGCATATATTCAGGATATATAAAGAACCCCTTCAAATGAATAGAACCATGGACAAGAAAAAGCCTTGGCTCACAAACAACTGATTAGTAATAAGGCAAATACAAATAAAAATTACAAAGAATAATGTCCAAGAACTGGTCAATGGATAAACAGATTGGAGTACATTTCTACCATGAACTACAACTTAGCAGTATAAAGGAAAAAAGTACCAACACATGCAACAACATGGATGAATTTCAAAAGCATAATGCTAGGTGAAATATGACAGACACAAAAGATTGTATACTATATGATTCTGTTTGTGCAAAATTCTAGAAAAGGCAAAATTGTAGTGACAGCAGATCAGTGGTTTCCCAGGACCGTGTATGTGTCGAGGGGTGGGGAATTGACTGCAAAGAGACATGAAAAAAATTGGGGGGATGTTAGAAATTTTCTATGTCTGGTGTGGGGTGGTGGATACATGACTTTATTAAAACTCATTGAAATTATTCATACCATGAAAAATTGTGAGTAATAAAAATGAATGAATCATTGTAACATCATGGATGAATTTTAAAATATAATGTTGAGAAATAATAACAAAAGAATTAATATGATCAACTGGCAATATCTAATTAATAATTAATATAAACACTGGCAAATCTAAATCACAGGGTTCTAAAGTCAGAATAGTGATGATCTCTGGTAAGGGAGTAATGATTGGAAGAGGACATGAATTGGGAGAGAGTCTCATGGGAGCTGGGAATTTTTATTTAGTTCTTCACCAGGGTAGTAGGTTCACAGGTATTCACTTTGTGATGAGTTACTGGATTGTGTACTAATGTCTTTGGTACTTGTCTGATGATTATGATAAATGTCCAGCTGTTGAACAGGTGGGAAGTGGGGATATGATTAAATGTGTGGTTTTGTTTTGTTTTGTTTTGTTTATTTGAGATGGAAAATATTTGAGAAATGTTACTTTTTTATGAGATTGATTCATAGAGAAAAATGGAAGGTAATAGGTTTGAAGGGATAATTAATAGGGCAAAATTTCTGCAGAGAGAGGATTTAGAGTGTAGTTTATAGGACTGGCCTTAGATTGATTGGAGGAGAGAATATGTGCACAGGTAGGGTTATGGGTGGTTTCTATCTGATGGCTTCTATTCTCTCTAGAAGAATTAGAAATGAGGTAGCTTCTTGAAAAGGAGAGAAATGAACAGATTTGCAATTTGAGAAATGTAGAGAAATATGAAATATTAATTGCAGAGAGGGAAAGGTCAGATTGACCTGGACTCACTATAGGAGTGCTTGTCAGTGTTTGGAGCCTGAAACAGCCTGGTGAATTGACTATATAGATGATGTCCTTGTGAGAAGAACCTCCATTCTGGACTCAAACCATAGCAGTTTGTAGATTGGCCTCTGTAACAAGCTCACTGTGGCTAAATCCCAAATTTCAAGGGCCACACAGATTAAACATGAAATCACTGTAGCTTTAAATAAGTAACCACAACTGGTTCTAGGAGTAGGTCACAGAGATGGAGTCACAAATGAGATCTCTACCTAGTATGGGCAAGGAGGCTAACAAGAGGAACACTGGCCAGTAATCACAGATATCATGACAATGGAGTATTCTTCAGATACAACGATGTATGAAATTAAAGCAAACATCCTCATACCTGAGTTATTTGTCTAAGTCATAGGATTCAAAGACAAAGAGCCGTAAAGTAAGTGGTTATTAGAAATGACTAGAAATGGATCTTATTTTGCCAAATACCAATTTTAAATTCAAAAGTAAAATTAGTGAGAAAGTATGAATGAACCAGCATGAATTCATTTCTACTCTTTGAAAGTAATTCAAAAAAGTTGTGATAGAATTGGCCAGTAGTATTATTTTTGTCTATGTAATTAAGTAGTGTTTTTAATAACATTTAAACTAATCTTGTATATTGCAAGGGATATAGTTCCTTTGAGGGAAATTGTAGTTACTTTGTCAAAATAAAGTGACACCCAGCTCAAACAATTAAACATCAATAAAGGAGATGAAAGTTTATCATACTCCATTAAAAATAAATAAGAGCAAACACAAAATTTTAAGTAATATTCTGGCATTAAAATTTTTATTATGTCTATATTTTGTTTTATTTTTATTTTTTTATTTTTTATTTTTTTTAATGTTTTATTTATTTTTAAGACAGATAGAGACAGAGCATTAGTGTTGGATGGGGCAGAGAGAGAAGGAGACACAGAATCTGAAGGAGGCTCCAAGCTGTCAGCACAGAGCCCGACGCAGGGCTCGAACTCACGAACTGTGAGATCATGACCTGAGCCGAAGTCAGACGCTCAACTGACTAAGCCACCGGGGTGCCCCAATTATGTTTTATTTTTAAAAGCTTATGCATATTTTCTTGTAGATTATCAAGAGAAACAAAGATACAAAAGTAGAAGAATGATAGGCAAATATATACACACATTCTTCTTAGTTTTTTTCTTGTGCAAATTGAGAAATAGGGAAAAGGAGGCTGTGGAGAGATTTAAAACAAGATTTACCTGTAGGCTTAGATGGAAAGCAAAGGCTCAC